>NW_027527853.1:10300189-10390703 GCF_008692635.1 Crocuta crocuta | reverse complement strand
ATTGTGTGGTTTTTTTTTTTTTTTTTTTTTTGCAAAAGCTGACAAGCTGATCCTAAAATTCATATGGAAATATGAGGGACTTTGAATCACCAAACCATCTTTAAAATGAACAAAGTTGGGGGCTCACACTTCCTAGTTTCAAAACATACTTACTACAAAGTTACAGTGGTCAGAATTGTGGTAATATCATAAAAGCAGATACACAGATCAATGGCATGGAGTGGCAAGTGCAGAAACTTATGGTCTATAAATTTTCAACAAAGGTGCTGTGACGATTTACTTTGACAAATGGTGCGGGGACAACTGGATATCCATAAGGAAAAGAATTAATTTAGACCCCACATTACAACGTGCTCAAAATTACCCCAAACTGATAGTTCTAAATTTAAGAACCTAAACTGTAAAACTCTTAGATGAAAATATAGGAATAAATCTTTATGACCTTTGGTTAGACAATGGCCTCTTAGATTTGACCACAAAGGAATAAGCAACAAAAGAAAAGAAATAGATAAATTGGACTCCACCGAAATTAAATCTTTGGTGCCTTAAAGGACGCTACCAAGAAAGTGAAAAGGCAACCCACAGAATGGGAGAAAATATTTGAAAATCGTATATCTGATAAGGGTCAAGTATCTGGGATTTATAAGAAACTTTAACAACTCAAAATTAAAAGACAACTCAATTTTAAAAAGGCAAAGCATTTGAATAGAATTTTCTCAAAGAAGATACATAAACAGTCAATTCTTACATGAAAAGATGCTCAATACCATGAGTCATTAGGGAAATGCGTATCAAAACCATAATGAATGGGTGATTATAAGCAAACAGTCAGACAGTAACAAATGTTGGTGAGGATGTGGAGAAATCAGAACCCTCATACATGGTTGCGATGTAAAGTGGTGCAGCACCTTTGGAAACCAGTTTGGCTGTTTCACAAGAAGTCAAACGTTGAGTTACTATTTGACCCAGCAATCTACCCCTAGGCATACATCTACGAGAAATGAAAATATATATCCGCTCCAAAACTTGTATATGGATGTTCATAGCAGCATTGTTCATGATAGGCACAAAGTGTAAACAACCCAAATGTCCATCAACGGATGAACAGATAAACACAATGTGACATATCCATATAATGGAATACTCTTCAGCCACGTAAAGGAGTAACATCAGGATACATGTTACAACATGGATGAACGCTGAAAACATTATGTTAAGTGAACAAAGAGAGTAAAAAAGGCCACATACTATATGATTCCATTTATGTGAAATGTTCAAAATGAGAGTATCTATAAAGACAGAAAGTAGATTAGTGGTTGGTTTGGGTGGGGGTGGGGTGGTAATTGCTAATGGGTACCAGGTTTTTTGGGGGGATGATGAAAATGTTGGGAACTGAGATTGTGATGAATCTGATTTATTCAGATGTGATGAATTGGTGAATTTTATGGTTTGTGAATTATATCTCAATAAATATATCTTAAAAACTAAAAAAAGAAAAAGAAAAACATCCTTAGCGCTGATGGGAGTCAGAGAGGACATACTGGACAGTCCCCAGGGCAAGGCTCCTCACGACTGAAGGTCCACTGCAGTTCTCTATCGAAGCTGGAGGTGGGTAGCTACACCCACCCGAGGCTCAAGCACTGGATTCTGGAGTGGCTTGCTGCTGAGACATATGTTGGTGGCATTTCCTCAGCACTTCCTTAGTTTGGGGCTTCCTTGCACACTCAGTATGAGGCCCCCATAGTGATGGGGATGTACACTCACACCGACATGGGTGATATGTGATCTGAACAGCACTTTCTCCATCTTTCTCAATTGAGTCATTGCACCAACCCTGAGAGAAAGCTGTTATTCCCACATACTAGGAGAGCCTGAGACCAGAGAGGCGAGGAAGGCTGGCCAAGTTCAATCAGCATGTTCATGGCAGAGCCAGCGATCCCAGCCCAACCCTCCTTCTACTTCCAATTACTCTGTTCCACATCTACAAAATTTCTGCTCCACTTTCTGCTGAGAAAGGGAATAGTGGTCTTTGTTTCTCATCAGGGATAAGGGTCATTATACCATCTTCACAGGGATAATGTGAAGGGTCATTATACCATATCCACAGGGATAGCAGTGGATGAGGATGTGGTTGGAGAGTGTCTCGGGCTAAGAGTCAAATGGTGACACATGGTATTCATCTGCTTCTTGGGAGGCACCACTTTCTAATCTGGCCTACTGACAGAGGTGAGGGCTCCAGCCTATTTCATGATCTTATCCCAGCCTTGTTGTTTTGGGCAGCAGTAAGAGTATTTGAGAGCTTTACTTTGCTGAGCTACATGAGATCGTAACTGTCCAAGCCTCTAATGCTGCATAGCCTTGCAGCCTCTCCCTTACCCTGATGATGGGTACCAGGAAGCCCAGATGTCACAGGATGGTATGCACACCGTGTCACCTGAAACCCCAATGTGCAGCTCCCTCTAGGGCCCATGCCAAGTAATGCTCTAGCCCTTGGGTTGACAGAAGTGTTTATTAAATGACGTCGGACAGCTCTGATATCACACTTCGGGGTTTGCTTCTTGTGACCTGGGCATCCATTCCACTCTATTGGCTTGGGTTCTGAGAACAGAGTAGAAGTTTTGAGTTCCCCAGAAGCCTGCCATGCCTATGCTGTGAGGGTGCCTGTGCCCACATGTCTCCCCTGTACATATGATGGATGCAGAACCCCTGCCCCCTCTCCATGTGGGCTCCTTCTGTGTACCGGGGGCCCAGGACACCTGCCCCAGCAGGAACTGCGTGCTGTCCCTGTCTACGAATACCCACATTATGGTCTTCACTTTCCTCCATGGACCCTGGGATCCTGAAGCTCTTCCTTCCAGCTAAGCAGCTCTGCCACTTCCAGCATCAAGGGTTCATGGGAATCTATTTCTTTGTTTTTTCTCACTTGGTTTTACAGGACAACTGGATTCATACAGGAAGAGGGCTGCTCATTTGGGCCACCTATGGGATTTGGGCACCAAACTGATCATCTGACTGGCTGTATTGCCACACATTTGCAGCGTGACTGCTAGGGGATGTGGAACACATGTTTCTTGTCCAGAACCTAGAGCATATGCTGGAAGGGTTGCTGTGGCACAAACTGGTCAACAATGTAACTTCTTTTCAGCTTGCCCATTAATTGAGCCTGCCTACCAGGAGTAATGTGTCTGCTCTTCCTTGCAACAATCCCATGAATCAGAGGACACTTTTTAGAAACAAATACCATTTTGGAAATCCTGTAAGAGCTATCTGATTCAAATTACTTGGTTCCTTCTAGGTTAACTGTCACTCCCACAGCGCAGTGACAGAGAGCTCGCCTGTCCGCCTCCTTTCCTCCCATCCCCCCTCTTTCCCTTCGTTTCCCTCCCTTAAGTTTTAAAAAAAAATGCGTATTCTGCCACCACACACCAACGCATGACAGAGCCACCTCTCTGTGCTGAGTATCTCCAGGGCACCACCTCCATGGTCCCTGTGTGCTGCGGGTACTGTGTCCTGTGCTGCTGTCCTCACTGTTTACGTGTTGTTGGCTTTCAGGACCTTTTAGTTTACATCATCTACTTGGAATCTCGGGAAAGTTCATGTGGTGGGGAGGCAGGGAGTCCTCAGCGATGCCTCTGGAATGAGCCTGACTCATCTGGCCTAGTTTTCTCTGCAGGGAGCAAAGTGTGGCATTGTTTCCCTGGGTGGCTCTGTAACTCAGGTCACGCAGGGCCAGCCTCAGAGCACGCAGAGAATGCAGCCCACTGCTCGTGCTGCCCCCACCCCGAGGGCCTGCAGCCTTGCCTTCCCCACATATCCTGAGCCACCTTGGCTCTTGGGGGTTGGGGTCTATGGCTACTTTCAACACCTGCCTTTGTGATGTTTAAGTAGTCCGCGTCATTGGGCCTTCAGGGCTGGATTGCTGTATCCGAGAGGAGATGGACAATGAGGCCTTGCTGACTGCTGGGCCCCCCGTGTCAGGAGCAAAAGAAGCTCATTGGCTTTGGGGCCTGAAGCAGCCTTATGTAAAGTGGGACTGATGGTCTCTTTTGGGGATTTCCCCGCCCCCCTGTCCAGGAAGGAAGAACTTCTATTGGCCTGAGACAGCATGAGCTTCATTTGTGCCTTGCCCAAGGTGTCTCCAGGGTCTGCCATGCTACCTGATGGGCCCAGAAGCCCAGCTACCAGGGGGATGTCTGGTTACCCCTTGAAGCACTAATCTGTGAAGACCCCAAGCTCCCTGGAGGGGGCCCTCAGATGTCAGGAAACGCCAGACAGGGCCATCAATCTATGCAGACCCCTTGCTGAGTGTTCCCTAGGCTGGAGCCAACAGCTCAAAACAGGTTGGTGTCTGTGAGAGAGGACAGGAAGACAGGGGCCTGCGGGGGAGGGATGATGGGGGTGGTGTCAGAGGTGGTCTCCTCTGGCTCGCTGTCCCCCTCGTCCAGGTCTTCAGTGAGAGATGGGATGATTCTGACCGTACTGTCTTCAAAGTGCACCTGCTTCTTCTTGACCAGAGAGTCAGCCGGCTCCAGGGTCAGCTCTGTCAGGGTGTCTGGGCACTGGAGGGCACTGGGCTTCTTCGTCCCCTTCAGGATGCTCTTCATGTGGATGAAGAGGGAGCCGGTCCCCTCCTTGAAGGCCCCGTGGAAAGTGTAGGTTTGCTCGGTGTCCCCAGAGCCGGTGGTGCTCACGGCGCTGCCCGAGGGATCCGTGTACTGTTCCGGGGGAGCGGGCGCCTCGGGCTTGGCTTTGCTCTTCTTCCGCTTGCTCAGCAGGAAGTAGGCCAGGCCGGTGATGATGAGCATGGAGCCTGGAAGGGATGTGGGAGGTCAGCATGAGGGATGTGTGATGAGGAGGAGCCAGAGGCTGCCCAAGCCCACGGTTCCAAAGGGCCATCGAGGCGCACTCAGGCCCTCTATGCTCCAGCCTGCACATCTGACTTGTCCTTGTGCACCCACTTCAGATTCGGGGGACAGGCCTGATGCCTGGCTGAGGGGCACTGGCAAGGCCACTGCTATGCTGGGGTCCACGCCCTCATTGTTGGCCAGGGGGCCCTTGAGGCCTACTGACAGCCCACCCTGGTGCAGCCCGCCTGGCCTCTCATCACCGTGCCTGGCCTCCCGGTGTGTCAGGCTGCACCTGCAATGGGTCTGCACTGTTTTGAACGCTGGGCTCCAGCTGCCGATCTGGGCTTCCCTCCATTCCCAGCAGTGGGCAGATGCTCCTTCCTCAGCCTTCTCAGTAAACACAGAGGGAAGAGCAAATCCTATTGGGTGGGGCTTGCTTAGCATGGGTCCCCTTCCTAGGTGCCCCCCACCCCCAGGCTCCAGGCCAGAGGTCCCTCTGTCTCAGGCTGAAATGGCTCCTTCTGCCAGAAGACCCAACCCGGCCAGAGGAAGCCTCTGGGTGTCTCTCGCTCTTCAAGAAGCGAGAGACCGAGGCTTGCTCTGGCCTGGGCAATGCTGAATCCTTCTCTGGAGGGCTCACTGAGGGCCGTCCAGAGTGGCCCTGAGATGCTATGACAGGTACATTAAAAGAAACCACAGGAAGGAAGAGGAGGCTCTGCCTTTCAACTTTGTTTCCCTGTACAGTTGGTTTCCCGACATTTTAAGTGGGTCATGAGGAGGTGTATAGTTTTCACAGCTGGGGGGGAGGGAAGAGAAGGGTACTAGAAGAAGAGGTCACGGACAAATCCCAGGGGTGGGAGCGCTGAGTTCTGGCTTCTGCGATCAGAAACCAGGCTGACAAGCAGGGTCTGTGAGGTCGGAGTGGGAGAAGATGATGAGGCTCTGAGGGTCTGCCCCGGGTCTCATCATGGCGTGCCTTCCAAACCAGGCTGAGGAGTTTGCACCTGAATGGGTAGGTGCTGGGGAGACAGGGGAGTGACCATCACACACGCTCTGAAGGCTCAGACCACACCTAGGCGTTGGAGAAAAGTCTCTGTTTGTGGGTGCAGTCTCTGGATACCTACATGAAGGGACATTCCTCCCACTTGACAACATGAAGGAGGTCTGACACTTCCTCATCCCCATGATCCAGCCCAGAGAAGTCAGGGGGGTCAGTGGGGGCCCCAGGAATCAGTGTCAGTGAGGCCCGTGAGAAGGGGATTCAGCCCTTCCTGCTCAGAGCCCACCGGTGTGGGGGTTGCCTGCCTCCACTACCTCCTGGACGTCCTACCTGGGATGGTCACGTGCCAGACCAGGACAGGGTGGAGAAAGCAGGCCACAGACAGCAGCATGTATGCCAGGAACTTCTGGAAGCAGCCCAACCAGCGGGCCTTTTCCCTTGCTCTGTAGGCCAGGGACTCCGGCCGGCACCTGGCGGGAGGGAGTTCAGGGTTAGTAGGGGACAGGAAACAACCAAGCAAAACCCCAGCGACCTGCGAGGCTGTTGGAGGCTGGGGTTGGGTCCTTCTCTGCCCATGTTCTCTTTAGTGGCCTCTAGCTGAACCCTCCTCAGGGGCTGGTGTATTCACCATGGGTTCCACAGTTAGGGGTCTTGCCTGAGTCTCTCCAGAGGGTCCATGATTTTTCTGAAAGGCTGCCTAGCCTTACCTTTCTGTCAAGGGGGAAAGGAGCCAAATGATATCAGGACTTAGCCAAGACAGTGGGAAGGAGAGTAGGAGACCCAGGGCCCCACTGGGGGGTCCCCCGTGGAGTGGGGTGGAGAAGGCATGCAGTAGGGGAGACAGCTTGCTGGGACAGTTGTATTGACTGTGCACTGCACAAGCTGCCTGGCCTCCTGTGAGAAGAGGCTGGAATCCAGTTATATCTTGCTCATGGAGCATTGCCTAGGCATAAGATGGCATCAGCCCAGAGGGGCTTCTTTTTAAACTGGCACACAAGGGCCACACACGGGCTTGGCAGAGGCCTGATGCTGAGCACTTTTCCTCAGGGGTGTTGTTTCCAGGTTTCAAAGCAGGAAAGGGCTTGCCTTAGGTCTATCTCCTCCATCCTCTGAGTTGGTCTGGAGCAGGGCTCTGCACAACTGAATTCTGTCCAGGCAAGTTTTGGGGTGGGGGAGCAGGGGACTGGAGGTCCAGAGCACAGCTGTCAGCCAAAGGCCATTGACTGTGGCTCATTGGTGCCCTCTGGTGGACATTCTTTTGTGACCAAATTCTGGCTGGGAGAGGAAGCTGTCCAGGGCAGGGTGAAATGCCCCTTTCAGATTCAGGGCTCTCTCCTCCCCCACACGCCCTTCTCTTGTCCCAGAGAAGTTGCAAAGCTCTCTTGGCAATAACATTCATCAGAAAGAAGGAAGCCTGTTGCCTAAGGGCTGGTGACCTTGGGAGGCAGCTGATAGCCTTGCAAGGTACGGGATGGCTGGATTTGAGGCCTGGCTTTTCCCCTGACTACCTAGAGACCCAGATGTTTAGGTTCTGAGAGCTATGGTCTGGGACAGCCCTTGGCCACACTGATGACAGCTTCTACCAACTGAGCACTGCTGGACAGCAGGTATGGGCCTCCGTGGCCATGTGGCTTCCCAAGATCCTTGTAGCCCCTGACTCGTCCCTGGGTCCCAGCAGGAAAAAGAGCTAGTTCTCAAATATAGCTCTGCTTACTGCAAACTCCCTGGCCTTCCGCAGGGTCCTCGCCTCTCTGTGGGTACCTTGGATGGCAGGTGCAGTACAGTCTGTTCTTGGAGGTGGGGGCAGACACTGCAGGGGATTCTGGTGGGAACAGGCCCTCAGTGAATGCTTCACTCTACTTCCCTGGTTGGGAGCAGAGAAAGGAGACCACTGAGCCCTGAGGGCCTGGTCCCATGTCAAGGCAG
Organism: Crocuta crocuta; assembly: GCF_008692635.1. Taxonomy (NCBI): domain Eukaryota; kingdom Metazoa; phylum Chordata; class Mammalia; order Carnivora; family Hyaenidae; genus Crocuta; species Crocuta crocuta. The sequence continues at coordinate 10,382,930 of NW_027527853.1, read as the reverse complement.
GGCTGGCCGCACTGTGGGGAGGGAAGCCGTCTGCAGCGGCTTCAGAAGCAGGACATCCCCTGGGCTGTGGCCTCACAGGTGGGGGCATCCGGGGGAGTCTGGGGCTGGGAGGTGGTGGAAGAGCTGCTTGGGAGGCTACTTACTGGAAGCAGATGGTCAGCATCTGAGCCACAAAGTAGGCCCCTTCACACACGGAGATGACAGCTCCTATAAACCTGTGGAGGAGAGAGGTAAGGGAGGTCTGGTGCCGTTTGATCTGCCTTCCGCTCCTCCCATAGCTGTTTTCTCACAGCATCCGGGCTCCTGGCCACGCATGGGCAACAGACTGACCAGGGGTCTCCCGATCTAATGCTGCACCCAGCCAGCATCTGCCAGGAGCTGGGCCTCAGTGGAGGGGTGGGAGCCAGGGCCCGAGATGGGTGAGGGAGTACGGGCCAGCCAGCAGGGGAGGCCGCCTTGACCCAGGCCCCCATGTGGACACTGGCAGACATGTACTTCTACCTACTATCACTAGGATGACATTCACTGCTTGGCTTAGAAACCTTAAGGCTGGATCTGTTCCAGACTCCTTCCCTTCTTCCTCTTTTCCCACTGTCCAGTCAGTCTCCAGGAGGGGCTGGTTGTATTCCTTACATGGTTTAGAGTCACTCCCGTCTCTCTGCCCTCACCTGTCTGACCTGAGTTTGGGCACTGCCCCCTTGACCGCTGCACTAGTCTCCCCTTTTCCGCCTCCCTGGTTCCCTGCTTCCCCTCTCCCCCTCCTGCTCCTCCACTCTGTCACTACTGGGCTGCCCCGAGGGCTCCTTCTGACACCTGAATGTGATGGTATTACTCCCAACCCAGAATGCTTCAAAAGTTCCTTGTGCTCCAAGTATGATCCAGGGGTCTTCCAATCAGAATCTTCTGGGAAATATGTAAAATCATAGATTCCTGGGTCAGCCTCAGACTTTATGTATTAGAATCTTTCGGAATGGAACTTACACATTTTATTGGAGGGTCCTATTGGCCTATACCATCGAAATTTCTTAGCATGCCTTTAAAGTCTTACATGAACTTCCATAGGCCTCTGACTACACAGGATGCTACTAGGTACCACAGGGCCTTTGTACAGGCTAATCCCTCATGGAAGGACCCCCTCCCCCTTTTCCTCTTTTTGTCTGCCTGGTCTGTCTGTCTTGCTTCTCCCTGTTTTACCGTGTGATCTGGGCCACCAGTCTGTGATCTCCCTTTGGCCGTTCCCTCTCTAATTCTTGCATGCAGTCCAGGCCCACTCTAGGGAAGGCTTACTGCTAAGTGCTCCATGGACATCACTGGACTGAAAGAATGAGAGGAGATGCTGCCTTGCAGGGCAATGTGGCTGGGGGTCGCGGTTTCTTCAGGGTCCTGGGCATTGCCCCTGGGTGCCTATAGGCTGTGTGCCTATAGGCTGTGTGCCTATAGGAAAGGGACTTGACCTTTCTGTGCATCAGGATCCTCATCTGTAAACTGAGGGTAATTACACTGCTTCAATAACATTGTTATAATAACTGAATGGATTGATGTTTGTAAAGCCCTTCAAATGTGGCCTATAGTGCTCATTATATAAATGTTAGTTACTATCTTTTTTCTTTTTCTCTCTGTGACCATAGTCCTCTGACGACACAGGAAGCTACTAGGTGCTACAGGGCCTTTGCATAGGCTCTCTCCCTATTATCTCCTACTCTTTCTATGTCTCTCAGTATCTCCCTGACTCTTACTCCTTAGTTTTTAAATTGAATAACTAACATTTATATAATGATCACTATGTGCCAGCTATGTTCTAAGGGCTTTAAAAGATCAATTCATTCAGTCCTTGTAACAATATTATTGTTGAAACACTGTAATTACCCTCAGGGTACAGCTAAGGGCCTCAAGGCACAGAGGGGTCAAAATCCTTTCTGTGGTCATGCATCAGATCAGTAGCAGGGGCAAGATTTGAACCCAGCACTCAGACTCCAGAGCCTATGTTCCTAACAAGCACACCAAGATGCGTGCTTTGTAAAGCAAGCGTCATTGCCCTTTTCTACATCCTGGCATGGGGGCGGGGTGGGGGGGTGGGGAAGGAGGAAACTGAGGCTTGGGCAATAAAGTGACTCACCAGATGTCCTGTCTGATGCTATAGAGGCTGTGTCGCTTGAGGCGAGGGAAGTCTGCTTAATCAGGTGGGGCAATGAATCCAAGGCGAGGGCCCTGCTGCGCTAGCAACATCCTAGAAACCAAGGCCTCTGCCCAGCGCGCCACACCAGCCACGCAGACCTTTCAGCCAAAGGTGTGGCTGCTGTTTGTGGGTGAGTGGGAGGGAGGCAGTGAGGGGCCTCACATGAAGGAAGAAGATGGGAGAGGAAGCAGGCGAACAAGAGAAAGCCAACAACAGCTCAGTTCTTCCTGGAGGGTACTGGGGGCCTCAGCCCCTGCTGGCTCCCAGGGACACAGAGGAGGGAGTGACAGTCCGGAGGGAATGCGGAGGCAGGAGTCTGAGATCTGCAGAAGAGCCTGATTGTGTGCAAGGGAGGATGGCAGAGGGAGAAGAAAGAGGGAGGCGAATTGTTTAGATGGCCTTGAGGAGCGGGTGGCTGTGAGCTCAGGAGGGCAGTGGCCGGCCACCTGTCCGGTGGAGTGTAGAGCAGGGCACGGTGTGGAACATAAGCCAGTTCACAGCGAGGGGTAGGGGCACCTGAGGCTGGAAATAATGTCTTCAAGGACTGGCCCCAGAGAGACCAGATGGGCATGGCGCCCTCTCTGGAAAGGGACAGAGCAGTCAGGAAAGGGCAGGGTTCTGGGCAGAAAGCAGTTTGCATTAACCGGCTATGGACCTGACCTGTTACTGTAGGATGATAATCCTACCTCTTACTGGAAGTGACGGTGTGGGTGAGCTAGGCAACCACGCGGAGGGGGGGAAGGCCGGGCCTGCTGCTGGATCCGGAGACAGTGCACAGAGGCGTGGACAGGCTCAGTAAGACATGGAGGGCGTTCAGAGAGAAGAGAGGTCATTTTCAGGCAGTGGGGGCTCCAGGCTCAGAGCACGCTTCCCAGGGCAGAAGGCCAGAAGGAACATCAGGCTTTGGGAATGTCAAGGTGTGTGGGAAGGCACGCTGGGCGCTCACCGTGATGAACAACAAGCTTGGAGGTGAGTTTGAGAAAGAGTTAGAAGCTCCTGGGGTGTACGCTGAGTGACGAGAAATAAAATGGAAGCCAGGGAATGGCAGAGGACTGTGGCTTGGAGGCCCTGGCATGTGCTGAAGGTTCTGGGAGAGCCCTGCGTTTATAGGTGGCTAATTTTGTGGTGGTGTGGATGTGGGCTGGAAGGCTGGAAGATGGTAGGGAGAGGGTGGGTGTGACCCATGAGGCAAATCGGAGAGCCGCCCTGGGCAGTGATGAGGATGGATGTGGGTGGGGAGGAGAGGGAGGAGCGGAGGAGGTGGTCTGGCCACCCAGCTGGCCAGCCGTGGCCAGGAAGCGCAGGCTCCCTGTGTCCCTCAGGATGGGCTGCTGAGAAGCCGGTTGGTCAGAGCCGGCAGTGATCCAAGGCTTTCCTCCCTCTCTGGGTCACTGCACTGTGATCTTCTCCCCAGGAGACATTGACAGAGGCAGCTGGCCAGGGAAGGATTCTGGGGGGCTAAAGGGACCAGGCCTGAGTTTGCACCTTGTTGCTCATAAGTTTGGTGACATGGGCTAAGCTGTTTACTCCCTCTGAACTTTCTAACCTGAAAAACTAGGACAGTGTGCCTTTCTATGGTGCTGTCGGAGTTAAAGAACATAATGTGAATAAAACATGGTGTGTGTGTGTGTGTGTGTGTGTGTGTGTGTGTGTGTGTGGCATGTAGAAGGGTTCAAATAGATAGTCTCTTGAGCCGATTCCTCTCTAAAACAAGAGCTCAGTTAGTGTTTGCTGAATAAAGAAATGATCGGAAAGGTAGATGGGTGGATAGATGGTGGCTGGCTCGCTGGCTGAATGGATGGACGGATGGAGGGGTTGTTGGATGGATGGATGGATGGGAGGAGAGGTGTGTAGGTGGATGAATGGAAGGAGAGTTGTTTGGTTTATGAGATGGTCTGCCCAAAGCCCTGCCCAAAGCAGAGAATATCCTAGAAGCCCCCTCTACTTCTTCCACCTGGGGGATATGATGGATTTAGCAAGGGAAAGGGGCCAGGGCTGCTCTGTGTTAGTCTGCAGAGACAGACTCAGGATGTGCACGCATACTCACAGCAAATAGAAAGCCAGGCTTTTGAACCGTCCCTGGAGGAAGGTCTCAGTGCCCACGCCGATCAACACTAAGAGGGGAAGAGGAGAGGGGAGAGTGGGCCCAGGTGCTCCAGCCACAGTGCGGCCCTGTGGAAGGTTCCTTGGCTGTGGAGTGAGGCTTCTCCCTGGGCACCGGGCACCAGGGTGGGCTCTTCTCCACATGGCACAGGGATTGGTGGCTGGGAAGATGCAGGAGAACAGGGAGCCTTCTGGAATGGTCTCTGGAAGCCAGAGGGGTTTCAGGCAGAACCCCAGAAGTGCCCCCATAGCACAGATGCCTGTCCTTTGCCCACATGGGTCATGCCTCCACCCCTTAGTGCCCCCAGAAACAGTTCACACTGACGGGCCACCAGGCCCTCTGCCCCATGGCTGTACTCCAGGTGGCCTGGCCTCAAGGGCCCTCACTGTCCTGCGGGCCATACCCATGTACGCTGTGTGTCTGGGTCCGTGCTTGGCCATGGGACCTCCCCAACCCTTGTCCCCTTGCCTAGTTCACTGTTCTAGCTATTTCTGTGACTTGTTTTCACTTGCTGGTTTGGTGACTATATCACACAGTCCTGGCTCCTTGCTTTGGCCTCAGTGCTGGTTAAGCCCTTGAGGGTTTGCTCAGACACAGAAAGCTGATCAGCCTCGTCCCTTCTCCTGCCCTTTCTTGGCAGTCGGTGTTTGTGCTCAAGCACCTGACCTTCCATTTGTGCAGAGTGAATTTTGTCCTGGACCCACCTTTCCAGACTTGCTGGCTCCGAGCTGTCCCCTCATGAGGATTCCCTTGCTCTCACCGCTTCACTCAATGAGCCATGGCTCAGACCCCATCCACTCGCTGATGGAAACATTCCACAGACAACACTGAGGTATCCTGAAACCTTCCTGCAGGGCTGCATGGCCCACTAACCAGATTCTTTCTGGTCCTAATTGATTACTCTGCACCCTCTATTTGTCTCTGGGCTCGGATGACATACCCTGCTATTGGCTGAATATGGCTTCACCTCGTCTGCCTCCCGGAAATCAAAGGTGGCAGGGTTAGGCTGTCATGTTTGGCAGCCCGTCCGTGTGTGGCTCTTCATCTCTGCTGTTCAGGAGGCTGCTTCCCTTGATGACTCCTCTCCTCCCTGGCAGAGACGTGAACTTCCATTCCCCGTGTCCCGAGCCCTCTGTCCACTGAGGAAATGCTGCCTTCTGAAGACTGAAGAGCAGTGCAGAGCCCCTCACTTACCGGTACCTCTCCCCCTCCCTTGGGGGACTGGATGTGGAAGTACTTTGGGGGGAGCAGGGCGCAGATNGACTGAAGAGCAGTGCAGAGCCCCTCACTTACCGGTACCTCTCCCCCTCCCTTGGGACTGGATGTGGAAGTACTTTGGGGGGAGCAGGGCGCAGAGTGCTTCAATCTAGGAAGGGAGGGGCGGCGCCTACAGATTCTTAGTGAAGGAGGGCTCCTGTGCTCCCCTGGGCGTGGCCTGGAGCAGGAGCTGAGGAGGGCACTGTGCGCTCCCCAGGTTCTAGATGTTCACTGGCTTGTCCCAGGCCAGGGGCTAGGGATGCTGGTCAGCCACACATACATCCAGAGGGTTGGCACAGCCTGCAGAGAGCTTAATGCTTTATGCATGGTGGTCTGCTCGTCCTGGCTCCTCACAGCAGCCCCGGGTCACAGGGAGATGTTTACTTCCTGCTTAGTCTGCTGCCTTGTGTAGGTCTCCCAAGGACACATGTCAGAAAGTAAAGGATCTGCAGACCAAACTTGAGACGCTAGCTCTGGGTGGTGGACAGTTTCCTGGTTTCCACTGTCTATGTGTGTGTGTGTGTATGTGTGTGTGTGTGTGCATGTGTGTGAGATGGGTGTGATGCATATGTGTGATGGGTATATGATTTGTGCATGTGTATGTGATGTGTGTGGTGTGTGATGGATATAGTCTGTGTGGTGTTTGTGTGTGTGGTGTGTGCATGTGTGTGTGGTGTGTATGGTGTGGGTATGCTGTGTGTATATGATATGTGCACGTGTGTGATGTGTGTGTGATGTGTATGGGTATGTGATATGTGTGTATGTTATATATGCATGTGTGTATATGTGTGTGCTGTGTACATGTGTGATGCATGCATGTGTGTGGTGTGTGCATGTATGTGATGGGTGTGTGATGTGTGCCTCTGTGTGCGTACTGCAGGCAAATGCCCATTCGTCTATTTAGTTTTCACTATGTATCTTGTCTTGTTCTCAGCACTTAGTATTTATTAACCTTTCAAGTCATCACAACAGTGCTCTGTGAAGGTACTATTGTTACCCTCATTTTACAGAAAGGAAACTGAGGCACAGAGAGTGTAAGGAAAACCAACCTACCGGCCAAGGTCATTCCTGCATTTCACCCTTACATCTGCCAGTTCATAGCTGAGTCATGCAATCCCACCAAGGTCATTCCTGCATTTCACCCTTACATCTGCCAGTTCATAGCTGAGTCATGCAATCCCACCGAGCCTCAGCTTCCTCATTATCCCTCGTGCACATCATGGTTATAAGGATTCAGTAAGCTAACTCATGCCAAGCACATCAGTTGCTCAGTCACTTGTTAGCTTTCCACCGGTGGCTTCATCACATTTGTAGATTTGTAAGCTTTGTGGCGAGTGACCAGCAGGTGGCAGGAAAGGGTCTTGGAAACTCAGCCCTTTTCCCTGAATTGTTAGGCCTGTGGAGAAGTATTTTGATGCCTTTTGATGGAAACAAAAGGTCAATAGTCAAAGGGGCATTCTAGGAATGCTGTAGAGGCAGCACTGGTCTGCAGTTAAAACAACAAATCAGTGGAACAGCAGAGAAAAGAGAGAGTTGGGTTGGAATCCTGTTTGTGCGTGACCTTGTGTAACCCCTTGGGTCAGTACTTAGCACAGAGGGGGGCATGGGCAGCCCACGTGGACTGAGGCCGGAGGGTGGATCTTTAAAAACTAGCCCCCACAGGACGGGCCAGGAGGGCCCTGAGTGTTTCGGAGAGGCTGAGCGACACTTTCAGATTGGCCCTTCGGAAAGCATCCTGGCCTCGGGCAGACAGGGTAAGAGGCTTGGGTGACATGTGGCCGAGATTAAGCAGCAGACATGAGGTGGTGACCGAGAGACAGTGCCATGCTCCGGCTACTTGTGACCTCCCCGTCTCCCGGCTCACTGGTAGACACTACCTCTAGTTGTGGCTCCTGCTGGTGTGCCCAGGTGTCCTTGTTCCCCCATTTAATACTAGGGTGCTGGTAGGCATAGGGGCCCAGGGGGAGAGGGCCGGTTCTGTCCGGGGGCTCAGGCAAGGAGGCTTCCGAGGCACAGGGAAGGGCAGGCCTGGCCACTTCATCCTGGCTTTTGTTTTGTCCTGGGTAGTGGAAGGCAGAAACGTGGGACCAGAAGGCGTCGGGGTTTAGAGGCTCCCTGGACGTGACTGCCCCCTGCGTCTCAGGCCGGTCCCACCATGTGCCTCACCTTCCAGTAGGCCCCTACGTGCATCTTGTTTAGTCTGTGCAACATCCCTCCTGTCATTTATGGAAAAATCCTAATGAGTGTCCTGGAGGTGCCGCGCTTTGCCCGGGGCGTGCTGGTGGTAAAGGGCAGAGGCACCCAGAATCAGGACTGATTCCCAGGGGCTCCGAGACACCTCAGCAGAGGAAGGACTCTGGCAACAATGGTGCTGATGGGGAAGACATTTCCTGGGAGCCTTCTTGCATAATGGGGGTGTCACATGGATGAGACCCTCATTGCCATGGGCAGTGGTCCACTGTGTCCCCCAAACCCAGCTGTGAATGGATTCTGCTAATGTCTGCCGCAGAACGAGTCAGGAAACTCCCGCCTCACTGCCTCGATGACCTGCCTAGTGTCTAAGCTCTGGATGAGTGTGACGATAGCCCATCTGCCCCTCACCCCAGGCCTCTGGAAAGGGGCCCTAGCCTGAGCAGAGCTGGCTTCTGAATGTCAGAAGTAGCCACAGCCGGATCTCCTTGCCCAGGGCAGTTCCACTCAGCAACCCAAGAGCTGTCCTAAAAGGCCAGGGTCCAAAGTCCCCAGCGGTCAGCCTGCACCCTCGTTTATGGCACATTCTCTGTGCCAGGCCTGGGCAAAGCACAGGGGAGCACAGGATATATGCCCTGGCACCTGAGCAGACTGTCGCGGGACCAGGAAATGGAAAGCAGACGAGGGCGGGAAGAGGCCACAGCACCTTGGGAGCAGGACTCGTGCGGGCTCCATTCTGTCTGGGCACCGAGGATGGTCCTGCCCAGAAGGAAGGCTAGGTGATGCCAGGGGTGTGGAGCAGCATGAAGAAGAGTCTGGCACTGCCATGACTGTGGTTCTGGGTACTGAAAAGGGACAGGGCCTTGTCTCTGGGCTTCTCTGTGCAATTCCTGGCACCAGGTAAGGTCACAGGTTCCACGCTGGGGCAGTGACAGTGTGGCTTCCTGGGCCCACACCTTCCAGTCCTCTTGCACTTTGCAACTTCCTCCTGCTTCTCCAAGGGGGTCAAGTTCATTGAGGAAGCTGTGCCCTGTGGTGCTGGGAAAACCCTATCTCCACAGCCTGGGTGGGGACGAGACTTGCTTCTGCGAGAACTTACTCTTCTCCCTAGCTAGCACTTGTCTCCCCAGAGGTCTCCCGGGCCTCTGAAGGTCACACCAGTTGCCATGACTAAGGTAAGTGAGCCAGGCATGGTCTTGTGAAGATGTTCCCATTGATCTCTGGGGCAGCTACTCTCCCAGACACATGATAAGCTAATTTCTGGGCTCTATGGCAGAAAAGGGGAATGGACGCCCATGTACTTTACACAGGTGAGAGACATACCCGCAACTTTGGGGTTTCTTTGTTACAGTAGGCAGTGTTACAGTAGGGTGTGTTATGCTTCCCATCAAGAGGTGGCGTCTAACCTTCCCTCCCCTTGAATATGGTCTGGCATTAGTGACTCACTTGGGGAGTAGAATGATGTAGAAGTACAGTTCAAGGCCTTGCACTGCTCATTCACAAAGAGCTTCCACCCTGTCCTCTTAAGATGTTTGGCCTGGGGGCAACCACCCTCCGTGTAAGAAGTCTGACACTCCTGAGACCACCCTGTGCGATGAGACCACGTAGAGGGAACACCAGAGAAGGAGAGACAGACAGACAGATACACAGCCAGCCCTAGCTGGCTCAGCCCTAGCTGGCTCAGCCCTCTCCACCAGGCAAGTGTCAGTGAGGAAGTTTCCATGGACGTCCCAGCCCCAGCAGGTACCAAGGGGAGAAGAATGGATGAGCTAACCCAACAGTCAGACCCAAAGCTCCAGACATTCAGCCCTAGAGGAACCACTCCAGCCACCCCGCCATCATGCAGCAGAGATGAGCTGTCTCCACCGTCTCTGCCTGAATTCCTGAGGCACAACATTTTGAGCGTGATGAAATTGTTGTAGCCTTAAGCGTCCAAGTTTTGGAGTGGTTTCATTATGCAGCCACAGAACTGGAAAAGCAGCTTATCCTATCTTCCCAGCTACCTGAGAGTTCTGGCCCAGGAGTCCCTGTGTCTGGTCTGGTCTATATTCTGACTCTCCATGGGGAGCGTGTCCCCAAGGTCCCTTGCGTCTCTGGCCCTTCTCACTGGTCCTCAGCTTGGTTGTCAGAAAGCCATCCTGTGGGCTCCTAGGTCCTGCAGAAATGATCCCCCTGCTCGAGTTTGGGCACAGTCTGGGAGATGCAGTTTCTTAGGAGTAGGGGTGGTGTCTTAGAATCCTATGTGGTGGTGTCATATCTGAGGATTTCATGCAGGATCTGTGAGGCTCTGCCTCCTTCTAAGCAGTTCCCTTCTGCAGATTCATTTTCCAAGGTTCCCAGTGGAAAAAGTGAGGAAAGCAAAAACTGAGAGTCCTCTACTGTGGGAGAATGCTGTGACTTGTGTCCAGCACTCGCCGCAGACTGCCACATCAGCCGTTGTCCCGGAAGCTCCCCGCCCGCTGTTCTCACTGAACTGTGCTGGGAGCACACTGTCTCTGGGGGCACCGCAGCTCCATGAGACATAGATGCAGGACTCCAAGACTGTTTTGACTGAGGGTCTGGAGTTTCCTAAATGTTTTTCCAGGGGACTAGTTTCCAGAACTGGGGTATTTCAGAAGCCAAGAAATGAGCGCGATGTGTGGCCTTTAACTGGAAGGAGGGGTGTTCGGTGAAAAATGGATCTGGTGTGTGAACAGTGGTTTGGCCATCCCGTGGCCTGCATGTCTGTCTTCCCAGGACTGCACAGGTGGACCACCTGCTCTCTGCGAGGCCTCCTGTAGGCCCCGTGGATGAGAATGGGTACAGTCCTTGCTTGGTGGAATTGGCCCTAGGAACCCAGCCAGGTTTCCAGATTTAGGCAGGGCTGTCTATAAGACACAGAGAAGTTATGCTATCCAGCAAAGACAGGACTAACGTGCGGTGAGCACAAAATTTTAAGAGGTGCTCACTCTAAATTTAAGAAGGCGCTCACCCTAAATGTAAGGAGGCACATCCTAAATTTAAGTAGGTACTCAACCTAAATACTCACCTGGGAGGTGCTCACTCCCAGGGCCATGCAGGGGCAGCATTGGCCCTTTTGTGACCATGAGAATGGGTGCCACCAGCCCCGGTGTCCAGAGATGCGCATGGCCCAGGGTATGGGAGCCTCTAGTTACTGCTGGAGTCTGACCTGTACGCCTGGTCCTCCTTCTTCCTTACCAGGCAGCCTGGCTGATGTCTCAGCAGCTTTGCCTTCACGGGGCTCTAGTTCAGTGTGAAATGGACAATCTGTGTCAAGAAGTCACTCCAAAATATGACCCTGAGGCCTTTTCCCAGAGCTGGGCATGGGGACAGAGGAACGGACAGTTTGACAATGGAAACAAATACCATACGTGTCCCCAGAATCAGGGCTTCAATATAATAAATTCTCTGTAAGAAAAACTTGCCCCTTAGAATAGCCTTGGTCCTAGATGTGTTGTTGTTGGTTTTGTGCTGCAGGTAGGAGGGTGGTACTGGGCAGAGCTGCCACGTAACTACTTTTATACCCAAGTGGCCCATTGACTCCTTCCAACACTCCTGTTGTCTGTCCCTCAGGGCCCTGTGACCTCTCGTCCCAGGCCAACAGAACCACATTAGGAGCCCCTCCTCCAGTACAGTCTGCCCCACCCTTCTGTCTCACCCCTCCTGCACTGCCCCCCGAGGGAGGCATCTTACTTGGTGCCGGTTAGAGCCAGCTCTTCCTCCCCAAGCATTTGTGACAAGCCTGGCCTCCTCACCTTGTCCCCTTCCCTCTAGCCTCTGTCCCTCCTGCCTGGGCCGAGGCACAGTAATTTCTTCTCCCAGAGGCCAGGGCTTTCTTCTGAGTTGCCTTCCTGAGTGGTTTGTTCTAGTTCAGGTTAGCAGGGATCAGAGGTTCTGGGCCAAGAGCCCGTGGTGCACCGCTTTCTGAGCATCCTTCTGGGCGTCCTGAAGCGCTGGTCTCAGAGCGGGGGCGGATGGAAGCTGTGAGGGTACTCGGCTGTAGCAGAGAGAATGTGAGGGCAGATCAGGAAAGCGGAGTCCTGGCTTCTCAAGCAAATCAAAACCCTCTCATCTGCTTCCTCTTCCGGAAAATGGGGGTAATAAAAGCATGCATAAATGGCTGTGAATATTCAATCTTAGTAAATTACAGAGTGTTGTGCAGATGTAGATGATGGCTCAGAGAATTATCAGGAGAGCCAGGTTGTTCCTGCCTGAGAGAGGCAAGCACTCTCAAGGGAGAGGAGAGGGTTTATTCTCATCCTTTCCTTCCATTAATACACGGTTTTGTTGTAGCTAAAGAGCTCTTCTCTCCTCACTGATGTTGTTCATTGATTTTTCTGTCCTAGGTCCCTTCTGCAGGCCTGACTGGGATATCAGTAGTCCAAAGCCCCATCCATTTCAACATGTCTTGTGTCATGTCCTCTGTGTGACCTGCTAGGGATGCCCGTGGCTTAGGGCCAGTGTGCTCATGAGGGTGTGGCCTGTCCGTGGTGCTGACTGCTGAGGGGCTATCCTGGTGGCCTCTGGCCTTGTGCTGCTTCTGTCTCAGGACTGACCTTGTGGTTGGCTGTAGGTTGTCTGTTCTGACTCCATCACTGGGTTGAGTTTTGATATCTGTCTTACATTCAGTGCAGTGCCCTGGTGGCAACAGAGGTCACTAGAGGTCACATTACCTGGCTTTTCATGCCAGACAGTGATCTTGGCTCTGGATGCGTGGGGAGCAGGATGAGAATGTCATATTCACTGCTGCTGAGGGCAGCCTCATAACTCGCCACGTCATAATTATTGCTCCTCTTCATCCTCAGGTCTAGTGTATCTCCTACTGGTCATAGGATCAGTAAGGACATGTCAGGTAAGGATGTCCCAGCGGATGACAATGACTGGGGATGGTTTAGGTTCTGAAAGGGTCACAGAAGGGTGACCTACAAAGGGTCTACCTCATTGTAGAGGTAAAAGCTAGATTTGCACCATTTCTAAGAACATGAAGATGTTGGAACCAGTTGCTAAGAATCCACTGAGATAAGGAGGTAGTAGCTGTAGGCTTCTTAACCCAGGAGAAGCTTTGGCAGAGTCTAAGCCTGGCAGGAAGGTTTACCTGTATGCTGAGCGACGTTCAGCTGACACATATGGGCCAGGGTTCATAAACGCTATGAGAGAAGGCCAAGATTTTATAGTATAAAATTCTGGATATTCAATTAGAAGAGATTTTAGAGTGTAGTGTGGCAGTCAGTACCCCTAATACCTCTCACAAGCCTGTTAGGGGAGAATTTCCTGAAGGCAAGAGATTGCCTTTAGATTTTCTGAACAAGATTCTTGTAACATGACCTATAGACCAAAGTTGACCAGCCAGGAGGTCTACTGTGGTTGGCCTTGTAGAAGTCCTGTGGTAGATTGCAATAATGCCCCTCGTGTGTTTGCACCCTTTGTTATGTGACTTTGCAGTCCCCCACACTAAAGTGAAGTCTGATTCCCCAGGCCCTTGATCTGAGCTCAGAAATGTGACTTGCTTCGTGCAAGAGGGTGTTATCAGGCATCATGCAAGCAATGACATGAACTGGGTTTGTGAGTGGGCCTGTTCTCTCCTGCCTCTACCGTGATGCACAGCTACCTGAGCCAACCTGCTGGGGCACGAGGGACGCAGAAAGCAGAGCGGCCCTTCTATCCTTGTATACTTCCATCCATCCCCAGACAACCACTGACTTGCTTTCTGTCATTAGAGATTAGTTTGCATTTTTTAGAAGTTTATAAAAATGGAATCATACAGTACACACTCTTTTTTGGCTCTCTCCTTTCATTCAGTATGATTCTTTTGAGATTTATCCACGTGGTAGCGTATATCAGTACTTATGTCTTTCTATTGCTTTTTAAAAAGTTTATTTATTTTGAGAGAGAGAGAGAGTACATGTAAGTGGGGGGAGGGGGAGAGAGAGAGAAGGAGAGAATCCCAAGCAGGCTTCACGTTATCAGCTCAGAACCCAATGTAGGACTCAGTCCCACAAACCATGAGATCATGACCTGAGCCAAAATCGAGAGTCCGACGCTTAACCAACTGAGCCACCCAGATGCCCCTATGTCTTTCTATTGCTAAGCGGTATGGATGCACCTTGGCTAGTTTAGAGCACATCTGTTGCTGGGCAATTGGGTTGTCTCTAGCTTCTGTCTATTACAAATAAAGATGCTATGAACATCCATGTATAATCTTTTAGTGGACATATGCTTTTTTTTTCCTCTTGGGTATAAATAGCTAGGAATGGAACGGTTGGATCATATGGTAGGTATATGTTTACCTTTTAAATAGATTGCCAAATCGTTCCCAAAGTGAGTGTACCATTTTACATCCCATCCGTAGTGTAAGAGAGCTCTACATCCTTGCAAACATTCAGCACTTCGTATGGTAAGTTTCCTTATTTTAAGCCATTCTAATACTATGTAGTAGTACCTCATCGTGGTTTTGATTTGCATTTCCTTAATGACTAATGATGTGGAACATCTTTTCATGGGCTTATTGGCCTCCATATATTTTTGTTAACTTTTTTTCATTCTCTTAACATTATATTTTGAAAAGTGAAGTTTTAAATTTTGATGGTATGCAATTTATCAATTTGTTCTTTTATGGATTGAACATTCGATATTATAAATAAGAAATGTCTGCTTAACTCATTACTTAGGGTTTATCCTGTAATATAAAAGTTTTTTAGTATTAGGGGTGCCTGGGTGGCTCAGTTGGTTAAGGGTCTGACTTTGGCTCAGGTCATGGTCTCAACCATTCCTGGGTTCCAGCCCTGCATCTGGCTCTGCGCTGACAGTGTGGAGCCTGCTTGGGATTCTCTCCCTCCCTCTCTCTCTCTCTACCTCTCCCCCACTCACACACACTATCTCTAAAAAGTAAACATTACAAAAATAAAGGTTTTGGGGTGGCTGGGTGGCTTAGTCGGTTAAGCGTCTGACTTCGGCTCAGGTCATGAGCTCGCAGTTTGTGAGTTCAAGCCCTGTGTCGGGCTCTGTGCAGACAGCTCAGAGCCTAGAGCATGTGTCTCCCTTACTCTCTGCCCCTCCCCCACTCATGCTCCATCGCTCTCTGTCTCAAAAATAAATAAATACTAAAAATAAATAAATGAAAGTTTTGTAGTTTTAGGCTTCATATTTAGGTCTATAATCCATTTTAGTTTTTTTTGTTTATGGTACAAGGTATAGATAGACCTTCATTTTTTGGTAAATGGATACTCAATTGTTCAGTACCATTTGTTGAAAAAGGTATCCTTTGTACACTAAATTGTCCCTGTACTTTTGCCAAAACTCTGTTGTTTATAAACGTATAGGCCTATTTCTGGACCCCATTCTGTTCCATTAACCTATCTGTCTTTCTCTGTGTCAATACTGCATTGTCTTGACTTCTGCAGACTTACAGTAAGTCTTTAAGTCAGGTAGTGCTAATGTTCTAACTATGTTCTTTACAAAATTTTTTTGGGCTACATTAGGACCTTTGCATTTGCATGTGAATTTTAGAAGCAGCCTTCAGGTTTCGGAAAAAACTGTTGGGATTTTGACTGAGATTTTGACATCTCAGCAATGTTGTTTTCTGACCCATGAGCAGGATAGATTTCTCTATTTATTTAGGTCTTCTTTACTACCTCCCAGAAATTTTTTTTTTAGTTTCCAATATACAGGTTTTTATTTACACCTTTTGGGTCAAGATTCATCCTGAAGTGCTTCATATTTTTGATGTTATGTTTATTGTATTTATAATTTTTCATTTTCTAATTTTTCATTTCTGGTATATAGAAATATGATTGGTTATTGTATATTGATTTTGTCTTATGCAACTTTACTAAACCCTTTATTAGTTCTAGTAGTTTTTCTGATAGATTCTATCAGATTTTGTATAGATGATCATGGTCATCTGTGAATAACAAGTTTTCTTCTTCCTTGCCAACCTGTATTATTTTCTTTCTTTTTTTTGCCTTATTATACTGGTTATAATCTTTAGTACAATGTTGGCTCAGGTGGTGAGAGTGGACATCCTTGTCTTGTTATTAATCTTAGGAGATAATTTGAATTTGTACTTGTAAGTAGCTGTAAAGTTTTTTGTAGATGTTCTTTTTAGACTGAGAAAGTTTTCTTCTATTCCCAGTTTGATAATAGATTTTATCATGAAAGAATGTTAAATTCTGTCAAATGCTTTTTCTGTATAATATAAGCTTTTTTTTAGTTTGTCAATATTGTCAATTATATTAATTGATTTTCAAATATTAAGGCAATCTTATTGTTTCTGGGATAAAGTCCACTTGTATATGATATACTATCCTCTTGACATATATATATTTTTTGATTTGCTAAACTATTGTTTGGACTTTTACATCTATGTTTTGAGGGATATTTGTCAGTAGTTTCCTCATGATGTTTTTTTTGTCTGGTTCTGGTATCAGAGCAATCCTAGTTTATAGAATGAGTTGAAAAGTATTCCTTCCTTTTCAGACTTCTGGAAAGGTTGTGTAGAATAGATGATATTATTTTTTTCAATGTTGTAGAATTCACCTGTGAAGCCATCTAGGCTGATATGCCACTTTTGGGGGATGACATTGTTTATAGCTCTGCAGGGTTCACTGATACTATTAAGGATATCACCTCTAGCACATAATAGCATTGTTGTAAGGACCTACCGGGGAAATTTCTTCTAGCTATTGATATCAGGTCAAGGTATTTGCCCAAGGTATTTACTTCTTATTCTTTCTCACATTCGAAAAGAATGCATCTGCTCACCCCTCCATATGGCAGCTTTCCTGGTGCCAGAAAACAATGGCCATACTTCCAGATACTCTCTGTCCATGCCACACAAGCCATGTTTCTTCATCTGAACTTCACCTGGCTTTTGGCAATCTAAGAAGTCTTGTGGGGGGACCCACAGAAAGCTCTTCCTCCTCAGCATCTGCCACTTGTATCTAATGACAATCTCTTTTGAGAATAGCCCTCTTCAGATGGTTGTTCAGAACTAAGGACAATTTTAAAAGAATTGCCAGCCCATAAAAAATAAAGTGAGGCCACCATCATTCTTCCAATTTGATCACTACATGTGATATAGAAATGACCAATTTCCTGTGGGCTGATCCTAATGACCCAACCTCACATTGTGAAGGAAAATGTTACTTAGTAAAAGACTTTTACATTCTTACTCCCTCTTCTCTTTGCAGCTTCAAGGGTCATAGATTGCCTTATTCCTTTCCTTTGGTCTTTCTTCTTTTTCCCATCCTGCAGGAAGAGCCCATCACTTATGCTTTACCATCCCTCTGTGTTCTACACATTCTTCAAAATTAACCAGACCTGGTTGAGCATATGTGTGCCAGGCATTTTGCTGCTTCAGTCATTGTTTTGTTGAATGTTCACAGCCCCAAAAGGCAAATATAGTCATTATTCCCATTTTGTAGGTGAAAAAACTGAAGTTCAAAGTGGTTAGGTAACATGCCTAAAGTCACACACCTAGTAAGTAGTAGAGAAGGACACAAATTCACCCCTTCAACTCTACACTGCAGCACTTAGTGCTAGGATGTGTATTTATTGGCTTGTCTCCCTGGTAGACCATATGCTTCTCAAGGATAGGGGTCAGACCATCCTAATCTATGTGTCTACATGGCACAAGTGGGAACTCAGCACATGTTTGCTGAACAAATGAATCCTAAATGGAGTTACAAATTTCTTGTTCTAACTCTAAAGAGGACACAGGCACAAAGAAGTAAAAAGAAATGTTTGACCCAAGTCATATGATCTTTCAGTGGTAAGAGAGTGGGACAGAGGTAGGGATATTTCATTTACTCATTGGAACAATTGGATCAGAAAAGAAAAACAGTCAACATCCATTTGGAGGATGTGAAAACAATGTGGTCTTGCTTGGGTAATAAATTCACTTGTGGACATGTTAAAGTGCTCAAAGCTTCCTTAGATGGCAGGAAATGGTCACGGGGATACACATTTAAGAAGGATGGAAATTAGCATGGAGGGCCCAAGATGGTTGCCTCAGAAGCATTAGATTTTTTTTTTTTTTTTGAAGGCTTTGATAGGGTTAAGGTCAAACTATGCATTTGCTGTACTCTTTAAAAAATAATGAGAACATCTGGGTTTAAATGCTTCCTTTGTCTTAGGCTATATTAATAAGACAGATCTCCATTTTGAACCAAATATTGGCAAGGAATGGGGCTTTGGGGAATGTGGCTCTGTCCCTTGGAGGACAGAAGAGGTTAATAGGTCAAAAACCTGGAACAAAACAAAACCTGTAAGTGATTCCAGGTTGATCTAAAATAGTTGATTTGTGAGAAAGAGCACATTAGCCTGACAAGCAGGGCTCATTCAAAATGGCCTTGTCTCAGTGCCCGCTCATGTCCTTGCTGGGTGTGTGGCGCCCCGTCTTTGGAGCAGTGTGCCCATAGTTCCGGGATGTTCCACTGCATCACTGTGCGTGGGCAGACGGGACCTCCAATACCATGCTTGCTGTCTGCTGGCTGTGTGACTTCTGTCCAGCTATCTGAACATTCTGAGCTTCAGTTTTCTCATTTGTAAAGTAGAACTAAGGTCAGCAGTTGGCCCGCATAGACACTGGTGGGGTTTTAGCAAGATCGTGACTTTACTGTTGTTATCAGTTGTGCATCACCGGACCCATAAATGGGAGGTCCTGCTGTGGTAGTTCCCTCTGGAAAGGTGAGCAGATTTGTCTGTCTTCTGAGGAGGTCGAGGGGTGGATTTGGCAGTGCTAGTCAAAGTATGCGTGGTCATTGTTCAGAGACAGAAAATGAACATCTGGATGAAATTTAGGAAGTGTTTGGTCATGCTTACTACGCTTCAGTGTAGCTGTGCCCAACCTAACCGTGACCCTACATGCCTGAGCCTGTGTATGGCGTGGCCTCAGTCAGGCCTCTTTGGGACCCTCTGTGTGTTTTACACCCTGCATCTTGGGGTTGCCAAGACATATAACGACAAGTTCTTTAGCATGAATCAGGTCGAGGATACACTGATAAGAATAGGGCCTCAGGAATAGATCTTCATCAGTTAGAATCTTGCCTCTTCGCTTCCTGTTTGTGAGACTCTGAGCAAGGTGTTTCACGCCACCAAGCCTCAGTTTCCCCCCACATGCAGTGAGGCTGAGGAGGAGGAGGATGATGCTTCAAAGAATCATTATGAGGATGAAATGCAACACTACATTTGAAACAGGTAGCACAGACCTTGGCTTACAGTAAATACTCAAATAATGTTCATTATCGGCTATTACACACAAGTGGGGCTGGAAGAACGAAGAAAAGTCCTCAAGCCCTGGCAGTGAGAAGCCTCAATCTTGAGCCTCCATTGCTCTGAGGAAAGTTGCAGGGGTCTCACCAAAGGGCTAACACAGTGGGCTCTGATCATTCTCTTCCCCACAGACTTGGGGCTGGGGCTGAGGAGTGGTGAGGACGTACATGGAGATTCTCACCCAGGGACTAAGAGGACTGCAGAAGTTCATAGGGAAGCCAATCCTGGTTTCCAAGAACAGGGATGGGGGCCAGTCCTGTGGGGCAGAGAAGGGGCACCCTGTACCTCTGTGCTCCCATCTCAGTTAAAACCTGCTTCCCAGGTTCCCTTTTCTGATGGTTGATTTGTAGTGAGAATTAAGCCAAGGGTTGAACATCCCCTAGGGCCTGAGTCTGTAACTCAGGATGTCATGTCTCTGCCTTTATGTGGACACAATGAGAACCCACTTTGAGGGTTGGACAAGTGGGTGTCTGGCATCTGCAAGGGGAGGTATGGAGTGATCACAGTCTGTGTGCAATTCCCCAGTTGTGTCTGCTTCTTTGAGTGACTCCTGGAGCCACATCTCAGTATCAGAGTCACCAGACATCACATGTGCACACACGCACGCGCGCACACACACACACACACACACATACACTGCCTTCCATGCCAAGGAGGTAATGCAAATGAGTGAAGCTGGCCAGTGTAAGACAAATGTTGGGGAGCAGCTCTGTGATGACCTGGAAACGTTATGACTGGTTCAAAGTCATAAGAAAGTCTCATGGGAGAGACTTTTTCTAATTTTAGAAACACTTCCAGCTGGGTGCTGTCTGCTCATGGCCTGCCGGCCTTTGTTCAGCAGTGGCAATGCTCTGTCTGTGCCCATTGGTGTTGTGGGTCTGGGCATGGGGGTGGGGCACCAATGGCCCACGGGACCACTGGACATCCTGAAGAAGCTTCATCCAAAGGGCCTGAGAGGAGAAGAAGAGATGAGCTCAGCTAACCAAGCCCTAGCCACTGGACCTTGCCATTGTGGTGGCGTCTCCTGGGGTCTGGTGCCCTTAGAACTGCTAATAGTCTCAGACTCCATATGCAGAAGGGAAAAGGGTCTAGGGAAGAGGCTTTCCTCTAGGGAAGAGGATTGGCAGGTGTTTGGTCCCTGCAAGTGACACTGGGCAACCTTAGTCCACATGCTTCTCCCCGTTTCTGAATATCCTGCACTCCTTCTCACAAAAGGACCAGGGGCTACGTTAGGTCTCCTGGGTTTTCTGCAAAGTGACAGCCTCTGTCTCAAATCTTATTTCCTCTCTGGTAGCAATGCCCCTGTAAATGAGGCCCAGATTTCTCAACAGAGATTTCAACAACAAGAGGCTTAAGGGAATAAGGAATTTGCAAATCTTACACACTGGAAACAGGCCAGGAGTTTAGTCGGTGGAAGAAACTTGAGATTTGCCCAAAAGCACCAAAGCCCCTCTCTTTAGCTTCCCACTTGCTCCCAGCACTCTAAAAGGCTCAAACAAGATTATTGGAAAGCCTGGCCATTAAAAGGTAACTTGTGGCCTATTTTTAGCCTGGGTCCTATCAAAATCAAGAGGAAGGCCCATCCTCAGCATTAACAGCAGCCCTCTGCACAGAGATAAGAGTGTTGTTAAGAGGAGCAGGGTTTGTGTGTGTGTGTGTGTGTGTGCGCGCGCTTGTGTGTATGTGGTTACAGACCTTTCCACTGGCTGAGATAAATTAGACTTTTAAACTGTCTTTTGCTAGGCTATTAGGAAAGCAGATATGTCTTAAAACTGCTTCCTGACAGGAGGCAGGGCTCAGCTGTGGGCAGAATATCACCAAGATATCTGAGAGTTAAAAGGGATACATTTTAGTTATCTGAAAACTGCCTAGAGGAAGGCAGGGTGGGCTCAAGATCAACACAGAAACTCTATATAGATTTACCTTTCTCTCCCCAGCATGGGAAGTTGTGGGCGTCGGCATTCATTCCCTTACATGTAGGTAACAAGGTGGTTCTGTCAGAGGTGCTAACTGACTACCCTACCAGCCCATTTACTTAAGACCCTCAGCAGAGCAATTCCAGACCCTTCCCGGTGTCTTCTGGGTGGGGTTCCTACTCTGAGAAGTAGAGGGTTCTTTAGCCAGAGTCCTGGCCTTTTCAAAAGTTGAGGCACCTGAGCTCCAGATTGGCCATCCCTTTGATCTGCATTGTGACCTTGGGCAAGGTCACTGCCCCTATTTGAGCTCAGGTGCTCCATCTTGCAACAAGAAGGGTGGCATTAGAGCTTCTCCAACAGCTAATGTCCTGTGCTAACTGAGGACCTAGATGCTAGCCAGTCTCCCCAACAAGCTCTGACCCATGTCATAGAGGCTCCTCCCAAGAGGTTATGCCCTCGGTCCACTTAGCTCTGCTCAGTTTATGCATCCTTAATCCTCCAAAACACCTGGACAGCAGGTCTGGACCAGAACATGCCATCCTAGGGGGTCTGGGTGGCTCACCCAAGGTCATACATCAGCAGGTGACAGGGCGGGGGCTGAGACCAGTACTGTTGGAGTCTGAGCTGGGGGACATTTCCTATTTGCCAAGACCCAAACTGGATTTTGTCCAGTGACAAGTAAGGACTTAGTGAGCAACATGTGTCTCTTCCTTGTTCCCAAGGGACAATGGGGCCCAAAGCTAAGAGCTCAGAATGCTGCCTTCTCACTTCCCCCACACAGACTCTGGCCATGTGGGGGCTGATGGGGCTGAAGGTTGGGTCTACAGTAGGGAAGTAAGCAGACAGAGCTCAGGATCGTGGCTGCTCTGGTTCTGCTCTGTGCTTTCAGAAAGCCAAGTGGCCTGTGATCAGGCTGGGTGAGGGAGAAGAGCCCAGCATAGGGAACCATTTCTACCCCAGACCCACACTGTGTTCTTGCAGTCAGTCCACAGGGAGGGGGCTTGGGTTTCTACAGGACTTTCTGTTAATGAGATAGGAGTGGGCCAAGGGAAGCCAGGGATCTCTAAGTTCAGTGCTAGAGCTCAGCCTGCCCCAAGTGCTGGGAATTCTCATTCTATGAAATAGGGCTGTGGTTTGAGTAAAGCAGGATGGGCTCCGTTGATCACCTTTTTCACTGTAGAGTGAGGCATCCAATTCTCATATTGGCCTGGTCTTTTATACCTTCACCTTCAGCCCCCCATCTCCACCTCACAATAGCCCTGCAGGAGGTAGAGCAGACCCTCTCTACTTAGTTCCCAGATGAGGACACTGAGGGCTCTCAGGGTCACATGGGTCTCCAAGCAGAGATTCAGCATCAGGCTCCCTCTCCCAGGCTCACCCCCCTGCACCTGCCACTGCCCTGCAAAACAGTGTTTCTGGAAGCATTGGGAAGAAAAGTGAGGGCAGATGTGGCCCGCTGTGTCCATCTGTCCCCAGCCTGCCGGTCCCCACCCCTCGAGCAGCTGCGTCTGCTGTGCACCGTGCACCGTGCACAGGGGACTGTAGCGGGGAGGCGGGGTCTTACCTGCAGCAGTGGTGATGCCCAGGAGCCGGCAGGTGTATTCCAGCCCAGTCCAGAACATCTGCAGCTTCATGGTGCCAGGGTTGAGGGCAGGGTCCTAGTAGGGCTGGCAGCAGTAGCTCTGGCCTGAGATGCTCCTCGATACCCGTGTGCAGGGGGAGGCTGTGACTGTCGGCTCTGGGCCCCCGTGCCCCAGGGCCCTGCCTTCCAAACCGGTCCTGGCCACCACAGCCTGGCCTAGGTGTGAATAGGGCTCACCTTCCCGGCTCTGCTGCCTGTGCCCTTGCCAGACGCTCGGCTTAATCATTACCTTGGAAGAGTGCCCCTGCTGCTCCGTGCAGCTCCGGCCTGGCCTGGAGTTGCTGCGGCTCCAGCTCGGCCGCTTGAGATCAGGCCAATTAGGGCTGGGCTGGAGGCAGCCTGGAGCTGGCAATTAACCATTTCTGGGTGGGAGGGGAGAGCCGGGGAGCCAGCCCAGGCCCTTTCTTACTGGTCAGCTCTGAGAAAGTCACACCTGGACCTCAGGCCCTCGGGCTCCAGGGAAGTCATTGTCTAGAGGTGACGGGTTTGTGTGGGAGAGAAAGAAGTGTCTTTAAATCGCTAGCAGAAACAACTCATAAAATGAGTTCCCTGCTTCTATTCTTCTGCATATAGGTGGATTAGAAAGCTTTGCAGCCATGCCAGGTTTGGACTATGCGCAGACACACTTAGCTCAGGCCCATAGCACAGAGGGACCCTCCTCTATCCCCGACAAGGATCCCTGACGTGTGATGTGGAAACCTCTATGATTCTCTGGGAGGGGACTTTCTATGTCAATAATTAACTGGGTGACCTTGGGGAAGCCCGAAGATGTTTGTGAGCCTTAGTGACTTTTGCAGATGATAAATGAGAGGGTTTGGCTGGATCAGTGATTCTCAGGGTACATTCTGGGAGTTGCTCCGGGAAGCCCAGCCTCTAAAAGCTGACAATCATGGGCTTTTACTAATTCACAATTTACTCATTGATGAAAAGTTTTAGCATTCCTCCCAGACATATTTCTGAAGTCTTTTATCTCTTTGCTCAAGTGGAATTGACAGCAAAACAACCAAATCATGAAAAAAAAAAAAGTCCCCAAACTAAACTCTAATAATAACAAAAACTCAGGCATAGTCTGTTTTGCTTATTGCCTTGGTGAGGATCATACACCTTCATGTATGAATACATACTATTCTCTAGTAAAGTTATTGTAAGTTTCCCGTGAAGAAAACAATCAAAAAATTAAAAGGCAACCTACAGAATGGGAGAAGACATTTGCAAATGATATGTCTGATAAAGGGTTAGTATCCAAAATATATAAAGAACTGATATAATTTCACACCCCCAAAACAAATAATCCAATTAAAAAATAGGCAGTGGTGCCCAAGTAGTTCAGTCCGTTGAGCATCTGACTTCAGCTCAGGTCATGATCTCACAGTTCATGAGTTGGAGTCCTGCGTCGGGCTCTGTGCTGACAGCTCAGAGCCTGGAGCCTGCTTTGGATTCTGTGTCTCCCTCTCTCTTTGCCCTTCTTTTGCTCATGCTCATGCTCATGCTCTGTCTCTGTCTGTCTGTCTCTCTGTCTCTCAAAAATAAATAAACATTAAAAAAATTTTTTTAAATGGGCAGAAGACACATGAAAAGATGTTCATCATCACTTACCATCAGGGACATTAAAATCAAAACTACAAACAGATATCACATCACACCTGTCAGAATGGTTAAAATAAAAAACACAAGAGATAAGTGTTGGTGAGGATGTGGAGAAAAAGGAACTCTCTTGCACGGTTGGTGGGAATGCAAACTGGGGCAGCCACTCTGGAAAAAAGTATGAAGGTTGCTCATAAAAAGGAAAAGTAGAATTCCCCGATCATTCAGGAATCACATTACTGGGTATTTTACCCCAAAATACAAAGACACTAATTCAAAGGGGTACATGCATCCCTATGTTTATTGCAGCATATTTACAGTAGCCAAATTATAGCAGCAAGTGTCCATCAATTGATGAATGGTTAATAGGATGTGGTATATATATACATTGGAACATTATTCAGCCATAAAAAGAATGAAATCTTTCCATTTACAATGATGTGGTTGAAGCTAGAGAGTATTATGTTAAGTGAAAGAATCAGAGAAAGACAACTACCATATGATCCCACTCATATATGGAATTTAAAAAACAAAACAAACACACAAAGAGAAAAAAGAGAGACACAAACCAATAAACAGAGAACAAATTGATGGGTTACCAGAGTGGAAGTGGGAGGGGGCATGGGGGCAGTAGAGGATGAGGATTAAAGACTTATTCTGATGAAAAAACAATAACAAAGTTATTCTAATGTGGTTGATTAATTTGACCAAGATTTTGTGGCATTCCATAAAGACTGCCATTTTTTAAAATCTCCTCATTTGAATTAGTTTAAGAATCTCTGTGTTCATGTGACTTTTAAGATCAAGTTTAAAAATATATGGTTTGGGAGGCCCTGGGTGGCTCAGTCAGTTGAGCATCGGACTTCAGTTCAGGTCACGATCTCATGGTTTGTGAGTTGGAGCCCCTATCGCTCTCTGCTGTCAGTGCCGGCCGGGCTTGCATCTGATCCTCTGTCCCCTCCTCTGCACCTCCCCCATCCTTCCCACCAGCTCATGTACATGCATGTGCTCTCTTTCTCTCTCTCTCTCAAAAAGAAACAAAACACTTTTAAAAAGATTAAAAATATGGTTTGACATATTTATGTCTTGGGTCACGTGTGTTTCCCAACTCCACAGTTCCCAGTTTCCCACAGGTCCTGGCGCTGGCGCATGCCCTCTCCCGCATGCCGGCGCCTGGGTGTCTGTAGCACACACGACCGCACAGATGTTATTGTGGGCGGCCGGGGGTCTGCAGTCCCGTGGCTCCATGCCAAGTTGGAGCCTGTTCTCTCAGCTCCTTTGGAAGCTCTGGCCAGCCCCGCAGTACGCTTTGCTCCTTCCTTGCTAACAACAGCTGGTTTTGTTGGGTATCTGACATCTGCCTGCTCAGAAGACAGAGTCCTTCCAGGCCTTGCTTGACACAGTCTGTTTAGCTCTCCAGTCCTGATTATAGCCCCTTCCTAGTGCTTTTGTTTTAGAAATGAGCGCATGACCCAATTCTGGTGAAACAGCCTAGAAGGGGTATATGCCGAGGTACTTCTGGGAAAGCGTCCCTCACTTTTAACAAGCGCCTGATGATGGGCTGGGCTTCCGCTCCTTGAGTGCACCTGTATCAGGACGGACAGCTCCTTCTTGATTGGGGGGTCAAGGCAAAGGGCAAAACGAGCACATGGAGTCTGTCCAGGGATATGATAGCAACACTGGGCCCTTAGCGAGCTGCTAAACTTACCTGTTCCTTGTTTGTTTGTTTGTTTACATTTTAAAGAATGTGTACTTATTTATTTTGAGAGAGTGCGTGCACGCAAGTGGGGGAGGGACAGACAGAGTGGGTGAAAGAGAGAGAATCCTTAGCAGGCTCTACACTGTCAGCTCAAGAGCCCAACACGGCTGGTGGAGGAAGGAGGGTATGGGCTGTTGCAAAAGCTCATTGTGGAGGTGACCCTGTGTGCGCCGGCTTGAGGAAACTGAGAAGAGGCCGCTGGCAGTTTCTGGCCCCTCTTGCTACCACCAAGCCATTTGTGGAGCTCCGTGGGGAAGGGGGAAATCTGGCTGGCAGACAAGGTCCTCAGACGTCTCAGAATTCAGAGAAAAGATTTCCAGGAACCGAGGGCCAGAGATCTTGAAATAGAAGCTGACTGTGAAGGTGGGGAAGCTCCCAGACATTTAGCTCTGGCTTTGTAGTCATTAATGGGCTCAGAGGAAAAAGAAAAAGGCACTTTCCTGAGAGATCAGGGGGCTGCCCAGGGAACTCTGCTTCTAAGAGGCTTGTGAAAAGGTGAAGGGAAGGACTGAGGACGGCTGTGAGAGACCTGCACGAAGGGTGAAGAAATGTGCCCTGGGCAATAGGAAGGAGCCTCAGACTATAGCAATATAGGGACCAGAGAACTAGGTGTCCCCTGCTCCGGACAACAGTGCAGCGTGGGTACTGCAGAGAAGGCACACTTTCCACTCTGGCTGCTTTGGAAAGAATCTAAACTTGCCCTAATGGGTGGAGTTATGGGGAGAAACTTTCAGTTCACGGTAGGGGAAGGCAGCTCATCAGTTCCCCACTCATACGATGGGCTGATGTGGGAGGTCATGAGCTCCTGGAGCCCCCAAGAATACTGTGTATGCGTGCGCATGCATATCTGTGCACCTGTGTGTGCATGTGTATGTGCATGCACATGTGTGTGTGGGTGAGTGTGTGCATGTGCACATTGGTGACACTGTGGGCAATTCTCAAGCTCTGATCAGATGATTTGGACCCCAGAGTCTGTGATTCCAGATGGCTGTGATTCTTAAAGGAATCCAGACAATTGCCCTGAGAAGTGCCAGGGATGCACCTAGAATGCAAAGGAAGAGAGCCAGAATTTCCTACCTTGCCTGGTTCCTCTTCTGCACATCTGTCCACAGTCCCTGGATGCCAGGCCAGGGTGGAGAAGCAGTGCAGAGAGGGAGAGGAGGGGTGCCAAGCTCAGCTCTGCAGTTACTAGCTGTGTGGTTTGGGACATTCTTTATCCTCTCTTACCTAACTTCCTTATCTATCAAATGGGTCTATGAGGCTTCTCACTGGGATAGAAGCATTGGGTCTATAGCAGATGCCAGGACATGGGATCTACTACTCTGAGTGAACAAGGAAAACTTTCTGCACTGTGGTCAACCTTTTGTAGGTTTTGTTACAACAGGATTCCACCCAGTGAACCAATGACACTCCCAATTAGGGGCACAGCCTGGCCCTGACCTCTGGGAAATAGGGAATAGCTGTTCTTTGGGATGATGGGGCTCACCCAGATCTTTGTTTACTATATTGTTTCATTTCACTGCACACTAACCAGAGTTCCTGTGTGTCATAACCATAGGAAGGCAGTCAGACTCAATAAGCTTACAATAATTCAAGCTGCTTGGTAATAAATGTCCTGCCTCCAGGGCTGTGAAAACTAGTGATAACGTCAGTGACAGTCATAACAGCTCGTGTTTGTTCAACATTAACTGCATTCCAGGTGCTGTGCTAAGTGCTATATATACAACTCTATTCTTTTATTCACACTTTACAGATGAGGAAGCAGTCATGTTAGATTAAGTGCATTTATTCAAGATCACATAAAACAGAAATGAGGAGACAATGAGCCCAGTGGTCTCTGCTCAGCTCCCTCTGCTGTGCCCTCTGGTTTTACAGGTGCCTCCATCATAAAGCTGCCCAGTGAGAGGAGACCATGGCAATAACCCTGGGGCAGATCCTTCAGGAGGGTTTCTATAGGAAACTGTTCTCAGGTTGAAGGAGGCAATGGGGCACTTGTTGAAGTTCTCCACTGTCTTCCCATGATGGTGATGGGAATGAATGCCCCCCAAAGGCTGGGTTGCAGCTGCCCCTGGCCTGATCTAGAGCTTCTGTGTGTTGCTATATCTGAATGCTTTACAGATACACCCTGCCATATGGGATGGCCATAAATTGTGTGCCATTAATAGCAGCACAAAACTTCTAGATGCCCAGGATGGCTCTGGGGAGCATAAGAAGTCAGGAAAGGATAAAATGTGGGGGTATGCTAATCGTCATCTGTTGGGGGATGAGGAAGCTTGCACAAAATTGTAGGAAGCTCATGGGCATAACTCACAGGAAGTGCTTGGCCTTGGAGACAAATCCCTGGAGCTGCTCTAAACCTTTGACCCCTTCAGGCCCTCATCTCAGCGTCTGCAGAAGATAATAGAGATCCGTAGACCTGTAGCCCCCAGTAACCAGTCACATTGTATTAGCAATTGCTGAGTTAATGTTGGCTTCTTCCACTGGCTGGTGAGATTTATGGACTGAGGGATTGTAGATACTTGAATGAGTGAAGAAGTCTTGTCCAAGGGGACCCTTTGTTTATATTTTAGTTCTTTAGGATCCGTTTAGCCAAAGCACAGGAAGTAGGCAAAGCCACATACCCAACAGTGTAAAGGGTGCAGTGGATGCATTTTCAGGTAAATTCACGTTTGTCCTTCACCTCTCTCTCTTTCTCTAAGGTTGGTGCCATTTGTGTTTGCTTCCCCACAGTGCAGAAGGTACCAATCATCTGTGCAAGGCCTGTGTTCTGTACAGGGCTGTGTTAACAATTTCCCCATGAGTCTTAGTTCACAGGGAGGCAGAGTTGCCCAGGGTCCACCATGTGTTGGTCTGTGCAGGGCAGAGTGAGATACCTGCCCAAGAATGGGGTGAGGAGGGCTACTGAGCTGCATGGGTCTGCCGTGCTTGGCAACTGTCATTTTAACACCCTGGTTCTGGAAGAGGGGGTGGTGTAGCAGTCTTCAGGCCAGGTTACCTGCAGATAAATTCCAACTTGCCTCTAAAGGACAGGTCATGCTTTTTGGGGATGGTTTTTTTAGGCTTATAATGAAGCAGCTGGACCCCTCAGATCTTTCCAAGTCACTGAGGTTGTGGTCTTTATAACCCTGAACTCCATTTCAATTAAGCTGTCCTGAAAGGGTAGACTGACAGGGTGAGGGATTGCCATGCCTGATGGGGGCCTGACACGGGGACCACCTGCTCTGCTGAGCAAGCTTCATCAGACGTGGTCAGACGGCCTTGCTGTTGCAGCGAGGTCTCCTGGGACCATCTGTCGAGACACAGATTTACAGTGCGTGGCCACGGGAGGTTTTAAACATTTCACGGCCCTGGCCCTCTTGATGACCACAGATTTTGGGAAACTGGTCTCTGACATCAGTCCCCCCAGGGGGCACAGTGAGACTAAATACCTGTCCAGGTTTGTAGCATTTAGGAGGTTAAATCCCCAACACTCCCAAGAGTGAACTCCAACATGTGGAGGAAATAATATTTTAGGCAAAGGCGCCGAGTTGCCTCAGACAAGGTCCCCCTCTGTTGTTGCTGGGAGGAAGGGGTTTTCACATCAATCAGAGCCCCAGTGGGAGCTCAGGAGAAAGAACACAGGCTCCTTGGTGAGGGTCCTGGCTGTGCTCTTCCTAAAAAACCCACACCCGCCATGAAAGGTGAGGGCAGGGGTGAAATCAGGAGGGTGAAGCTACAATTTCCTCTTCCATGTCAGCGCTTTTCATGATAGTGTGTCTGAACATTTAGATTTTTTTTGGTTTAAATTAATTCTCAGGGGCGCCTGGGTGGCTCAGTCGGTTAAGCGTCCGACTTCGGCTCAGATAATGATCTCATGGTTTGTGGGTTCGAGCCCCGCGTCGGGCTCTGTGCTGACAGCTAGCTCAGAGCCTGGCCTGTTTCAGATTCTGTATTTCCCTCTCTCTCTGACCCTTCCCTGCTCACGCTGTCTCTCTCTCTCAGAAATAAATAAAACATTAAAAAATTTTTTAAAAGATTAAATTAATTCTCAAAAGATGTCTAAGGCTCTGCCAGGAAAACTGAGACTCCTGTTGGTAAATTCCGTTCAGAAGTCAAGCAAGGTCATTTGTAACTTCTCTAAGTACTAAAACCATGTCTTACTCTTTTGAGTCTCTTCAGTCACCCACCATCACACACTTGCTAATCCACATACCAAGAAAAAATATATTTTTCTGATATAACCAAAAAAAAAAAAAAAAGGCCAAACAACAAAAACCAACAACACCAAGGTTTAGTTTTGAAAACACAGGGGTTTCCAGATGAATGTGCCTTTTTTTTTTTTTTAAATGATAAGCATTTGGCTCCTCCCCACTAAAATGGAGTGTGAGGGTTTAAAAACAATTACTCCATGGATACAAGATAAGAGCAAACAGGGGAATTTAAGTGAAGGCGGTTGGAGCAGTGGCCACTGATTTTGCACAACATGGGAAGGTTAGAGCTACTGGCCTGCAGTGAGTATTTCCTGTGAGCAGTGAGTGTTTCACCCTGCAAATCCCTGAGAGGCTCAGCACCCAGGACACCACGGACCAGGGAGCCAGGGTCAGGCTTAGAGCTAAAAATAGGGGAATAGTTGAAGTCTGGAACCTGAGCAGTTGGATTGTTAGGTCCTTTCCCTGTCCCATGCCATCTGAGGGCTCCCATCCCTGTTCTCTGCTCTGCTCGTGTCCTGTTCCTCCATCCAATGGAGACCAGAGGCTTATTGTCCAGATGAACTAAATGGCGCTGTGTCAGGCTCTGGGAGGCTAGGCGAGGCACTGGACAGAAGACAGGGATTAAAGTCAGACTTGTGCTGAACTGTGAGCCCTTTCCCTGACTTGACCCTAGAACTGCAGAGGCAGACCTGGGACCCCAGGGAGCAGCCAGAAGACTTTTCATGGAGAGTGTGAATAGCCCCACGGAAGACCTGAATGTTAACTTCAGGGGACCAAAAAGTCTCATGACCTTCTGGTGAAAACCCCAAGTCCTCAAAGTCTCCACATCACGTTTCCGATCAGTTTTTTAGTACCTTTTTGTAGGTATTAGGTCGTATTTGAGGAAAGGCTCCAACGTGACAGACAGAGTCCAAGACAAACAGATAAAGAGGACCCAGAGAGAAGGTATAGACAGTGTAGGACACATAGAAAACTTCAAAACAATAAACCCTATAATTACAAACTTGAGAGACGTATGAGAAGGTATTACATCTATAAAACCAGGACAGAATACTCTGGCAAAAAACCAATAGCCACCCCAGAGCAAAAGAATCTCAAAATGAAAAACAAAACCCAAACAAAATAAAATAACAGTTAGAAGCTAAAATCCAGTGCAACCAAAAGACAAAGAAAAGGAAATAGAAGAGGAAGTCTAAGGTTATGTCTACTGATCTCCAGGAGTTCCAGAAAGGCTAACAGAGGAGGAAAAAGTATGGAGGATAACACAAGAAAATTTCTGAGAACTGAAGAAAATAAGTCTCCAGAATGATTAGGTTTTAAGAAGATGGAAGGTGGGTGCCTGGGTGGCTCAGTCGGTTAAGCATCCGACTTCATCTCAGGTCATGATCTCACGGTTCGTGGGTTCGAGCACCATGTTGGACTCTGTGCTGACAGCTAGCTCAGAGCCTGGAGCCTGCTTCAGATTCTATATTTCCCTCTCTCTCTGACCCTCCCCTGCTCATGCTGTCTCTCTTTTTCAGAAATAAATAAAAACAGTAAAAAAAATAAATTTAAAAAAAGAAGATGGAAGGAGAGACAGTGATGGGGATGTCAAAATTTAATGCCTACAGCTGATCAGTTAAAAACTGCAACATGAATATATTACCAAAAAATAGCACAGTGAATATCGGAAGAACTTGCTGGAAGAATTGGCAATATTTACCTTTGGGCAGTGGAACTGGGGAGAGGCATTAGAGAAATAGGGGACAACTTTTGGCAATTTTTGTTTTTGTTGATTTGCTGCTTCAAGCCTCTTATTGTCTCTTGAAATATTAAGCTTGGTTACTTTTTATTAGTTGGAAAAGAATAAATTGTATTTTGAGAAAAGAAACAGGGTTAAAAATTAAGAAAATACCTCTTCTCTGGATGTTAGTGTATGAGAGTGTGTTCTAGCTATACTATTATGCATAGATTAAAAAAAACCCATATTTTCTTACCACAACTGGCTATCATGCATGTTGCTAAATGTCTGATTTTTATAACTTAAAAATATACTGGAATTATGCACCTGCCAACAAAAATATGTGGAATGCTTATATAAGGAAGGCCTATTACTTGGTACTGCAGAAGAGAATGAAGCTGTATACAGTTAAAAACTTTAAAAGCTGCACAAATTTAGTGGCATGGGACAGAAACAACACAGGGGCTTCTTAGGAGAAATGGTTTGGAAACACTCTAAGCCACAGATGTGGAGGCCTTGGTGATGGAGGAGACATGGTGTCCCAGGACCATCATGCCAGCCCCATGCCATCCACAGCCGCTGAAGCCGATCCCTAAGATCTGCTGGAAGGTGGGGCCCACATCAGTCATGACTGTGGCCCATGTGAAGGCCAAAGCACATGGAGATCCCAGGTTGGTTGTAGGGTACTTTGTCCCTAGCCGTGAAGGAGGGTGAGTGGGGCAGGAGCCTTCCCCATCTTAGTGATGATATTCACCACATGTAGCAATTCCCCCACTATGAGCTTGTAATCATGAGCTGAGCTGAGCTTGGTGAGGTCCCATCTGGGGAGGTTTCTGGGGAGAGTCTGTTAGGGCAGTGGGGACGCCTGCAGAATCTCCCACTTGGGATGAAGTCCCCCACTCTGACTGCCACCTTGGTCAGCTCCTCATGTGTTACGTTCTCAGCTTTAAAACTGGTCTCACTTTTCCTGTTTTCTTTTCCTGTGCTGCCTCACCCCATCTGTTCCTTCCACCTATAGTTTCTGCCTGTGTAATTCCCACAGGCTTTACCTGATCCAAAGACTACCTTGGAATGGGATCTCAGAAACTCCGGGATGGTGTGATTACTCCAGGGCACAGGGGCAAGGGCGGCACCCAGGGATGTAGAACCACAGAGCTCTGGGCTGCAGTGGGGCTAAATCTTGTGTCTGGGCTAAAATCAAGGTATTGCCTCTTTCCAGAGGCTCCGTGGGAGGACCTGTTTCCTTGCTCATTCAGGCTTTTGACAGAGTTCAGTTCCTTACGGCTGTGGGACTGAGAGCCCTGTCTCCTTGCTGGCTGTCAGCTGAAGGCTGTTTGCACCTTCTAGTGGGCACTTACATTGCTTAGTTTGTGGCCACCTTCCTCCACTTTCAAAGCCAGCAAATGTGGCTGTGTCCTGTATCTCACCTTCAAATGTCTTCCTTCATCTCATTGCTTTCCTAGAGGGGAAGTGGCTCCAATATGCGCTGTGCACTGGGCCCGCCTGGAGAGCTGATAGGATCTTAGGGTCAGCTCCTTAGCAGCCTAATTGCACCTGCAACCCTAATTCCCTTTTCCATGTAACTCATCACTCGCATGTCCCAGGGATTAGGATATGGACATTGTTGGGGGCCATTATTCCGGTTGCTGTACTATCCATCTTCCCTCTGCAGACCCCGTTTTCTACAGAAGATTGGGGCAGAGAGCCTAAGTATGAGAAGTTGGGGTGTTTGATTTAACCTTGCAGCGAGAAGTTAAATTAACCTTCCTTCCTGGGAGAGGAAATGCTGCAACTGTGGGAAAGGTAGAAACCAGCAGCCTTTGGGTCAGGGGTTTGCAAAGGATGCTCTCTAGACGGGCAGCATTAGTGTCAGCTGGGAATTCGTTAGACATCCCACCCAGACCTACCAAAGCTGACACTCTTGGGCGGGGCCTACAATCTGGGGTTTAGAGAGCCATCTTTCCCTGCCCTCATTGTGGTCTCTGAGCTGGTCCTCTGGGGTGGCCTGAGCCTGAATCTTCCTCTCTGCCCCATGCTCAGCCACTGGGTGCTTCTTAGTCTGGGCTCCCCAGCCACTCAGTGGCCTCCTTGGAGAAACGGGAACTCGATTTCCTCAGAAGTCAGGCTGCTAATGCCCTGCAAAGGTAACATGACCCAGAAAATCGACCAGGAAGAACTGAAAAGCCTCCAGCAAGGTCCTCAGGGAAAACAGCTGGGCTCAGGGCTCAAACAGCAATGCGGGAAGTCAGGACTGAGGCGGGGAGAGCCTCACGGATGCTCCTGTGCAGGCCACAGGCTGGCCTGGGCTCTGTAGTTCCGCTGCAGGGCTCCTCTGTGTGCGGAGTATTTCAGGGGCAGGGGAACCCAGAGACTCTGACCCCAGAGAATGGTGTGGGTGGGTCCCTGTGGGGTTAAGCACCAAGTGATGGGGGGAGATCTTTTGACCTTTCTGAGAAATCCAAGCTCGCTCTTTCCCTAAGTTCAGCTAAGACAGTGGGTCTTAACTTGACTGTTCATAGGAATCACCTGGGGAGATTTTAAAAAATGCTGATGTCCAGGTCACACCTCAGACCAATTTAATCAGAATGTCTGTGGGTGGGACCCAGGCTCCATACTTTTTTCAAAGNGTCTGGGCTCCCCAGCCACTCAGTGGCCTCCTTGGAGAAACGGGAACTCGATTTCCTCAGAAGTCAGGCTGCTAATGCCCTGCAAAGGTAACATGACCCAGAAAATCGACCAGGAAGAACTGAAAAGCCTCCAGCAAGGTCCTCAGGGAAAACAGCTGGGCTCAGGGCTCAAACAGCAATGCGGGAAGTCAGGACTGAGGCGGGGAGAGCCTCACGGATGCTCCTGTGCAGGCCACAGGCTGGCCTGGGCTCTGTAGTTCCGCTGCAGGGCTCCTCTGTGTGCGGAGTATTTCAGGGGCAGGGGAACCCAGAGACTCTGACCCCAGAGAATGGTGTGGGTGGGTCCCTGTGGGGTTAAGCACCAAGTGATGGGGGGAGATCTTTTCCAAGCTCGCTCTTTCCCTAAGTTCACCTAAGACAGTGGGTCTTAACTTGACTGTTCATAGGAATCACCTGGGGAGATTTTAAAAAATGCTGATGTCCAGGTCACACCTCAGACCAATTTAATCAGAATGTCTGTGGGTGGGACCCAGGCTCCATACTTTTTTCAAAGCTTCTAACTTTATTTATTTATTTTTTAAAAATTTTAAATGTTTATTTTTGGGAGACAAAGACAGAGCATGAACAAGGGAGGGGCAGAGAAAGAGAGAGACACAGAATCTGAAGCAGGCTCCAGGCTCTGAGCTGTCAGCACAGAGCCAGACATGGGGCTCGAACCCATGAACCATGAGATCATGACCTGAGTCGAAGCCAGATGCCCAATCGACTGGGCCACCCAGGCGCCCCTCCAAGCTCCCTAACTTCAATGTGCAGGTGGTATTAACAGCATGTCGAACACAGGGGCTCTAAATCCTGACTGCACATTAAAATCAAGTGGGAAACAAACAAAAAGCAGGAGCCTCAGTGCTATAACCCAGTCTCTGGGAAGGCCGGCTTAGGCACTGTTTGTGTTAGAATTTTCTAGGTGATTCCAGTAGGGTGCAGCCAGAATGAAACCCCTGGTCTAATGGGAGCAGTGCTATCTCTTGCTGCTTGTGTGAGGTTCAGCTTAGCTCCCTACTCCATCTGCAGGGCGGTGGGTAGGGTGGGATCCTCACCATTTAATGTTAGGTATGAAGCACTTGGTCCAGCACTTGGCAGTGCTCAGTGAAGGTCCCTTTGTCCTCGATTAGACTGGCTCTTCCTTGTGTTCCACAAGGAAACCTATAGCAGAAGAATGGCTTGGACCTCACATGTGAGACCTGGGAGGTACCCCGAGGTGACCCCTATAATCTGAGATTGGTTTTGGTCAAAGCTCTTCTTTTAAAATATTTTTTAAATGTTTATTTATTTTTGAGAGAGAAACAGAGCACAAGCAGGGGAGGGGCAGAGAGAGAGAGAGGAAGACACAGAATCCAAAACAGCCTCCAGGCTCTAAGCTGTCAGCATAGAGCTTGACGTGGGGCTTGAACCCACAAACCGTGAGATCATGACCTGATCTGATGTCAGACACTCAGCTGACTAAGCTACTCAGGCACCCCTCTTTTTTTTTTAACTGAAGATCCAGTACTTCTATTTTGATGGGCTGCAGAATGATTTCCCTCATTTCCCTTCTCTGCCTTTCTGCTTTATGCATTATAGAGAATTGCCAATTCTTCCATGTCCCTGTCTGGGGAAGGAGGTGAAGCCATAGTGTCTGGAAGCCCAGTTCCCGGTGCCTCTTTCTTCCTGACAAGCAGCTGGGAGTCTCCCAAAGCTTTGCTCCCTGTAGCTGTCAGTCCCCAGGGTTCATTCTAGAGCTTTCCCAATCAGTGGACCATTTTCCTCCAGCCACAGGCACCCAGGGTATCATGTGGTATGATGGCTATCAGGGCTGGAGGGCTATTCAGGGTTCAGCTACTTACTAGCTGTGTGACCTTAAGCAAGTTACTTAGTCTCTCTGGGCCTTTGTCACTTTAGTATTTTTTTGGTGAGTACATATGTTAGTCTGTAACACTCAAGTATAAAAATTGTCACATTTCTCCTAAGCAGATAACCTGTGCCTGCTTCTAACAAGTAAGCTGGTAGATTATGAATTCTGTGCAGTTGGGAGACCTTGTTCTCCATCGGATTGAGTGAGAGTGTCAGGGGGTTAAATGGCCCAGACTCAGAAGAGGCCCTCTGGTATTCATTCCACACTAATCGCCACTGAAATTCTCTTTGTTCAAATCCACAGGTTTCTCAAAGGCAAGTGGTTCTGAATCATCTGGATCACATCATGGGGGTGGTGGCAGAGCACAAGAATGGCTACAGTCTTGCCCTTTTTCCTGTATATATGCTCTTCACAATGTGCTTTTGCAGCTCCCTCTCGTCCTCCCAAGTCTGGGCTGGCCTGTGTCTCGTTTTGGCCAATGGAATGTGGTGGAAACGAAGGTGGGCCAACTCTGGACCTCAGCATCTCGCATACTTCCACCTCCCCTCTCTCCTAACTCCCTCAGCCACTGTTGGAACATGCCCAGGCCAGTCTGCTGGAGGACAGGAGCTGAGATGGGCTGTCGCATCTGAGGCCATCCCAGAGCAGCTAGCCCCCTGCTGACTCAGCAACAGGAGAGAAAACCCAGTAGCTGAGCCCAGCGCAAGCTGCCAACATGCAGAATTGTCAGATAATAAGTGGTTGTGTTTTAAGTGACTTAGTTGTAGGGTGTTTGTTAGTCAAAGCTGACAGAGTGGCCTGTCCCACTCTGGGATAGCACAGAGTAAGATATAGCTGCTGCTATTTGATGAAAGAAATTCGACTCATGCCCAGACTCAGGAGATATTTGCCTCCCTATGCTCTCTCCACGGGGTCCCCAGTGCCCTCTCAGCCTAGGCCAGAATGGCAGGTAATGCTCTTAATAGACCTTGGTGGGCATATCAGGCCCAAGGACTGGCTGGGAAGACGGGCTGGGAGCCTGCTTATCTCGCATAAACCCTGGCTGTGATGATCTCATCTATATGATGAGGTGATAGGGTCTGAGGGTCACAAACGTCCCCCCAGCTCTGACACCCTGAGATTGTAAAACGAGGTGAAAACTTGCTGAGCAGCAGGGAATATCTCCAGCCAAGACACAGATGCCTTTCCTCCAATCTCTCCCTAGCCCTTGCTGAAGTTCAAGACCTGACCACATGGAACTCTTTGTCAGGAAAGCACCTTCTTGCTCATTGTTCTTTTTCAGACCACGGAGAGTCAGCATTTGAACAAGGTGGGATTTATATTCATAGAATTGGTTGCAGTTTGGCACTTGTTTGGATTTTGAGATATAAACTACTGGGGCATCTGGGTGGACTTCCGCTCAGGTCATAATCTCATGGTTCGTGGGTTCAAGCCCTGCATTGGGCTCTGTGCTGTTGGCAGGGAGCCCACTTTGGATCTTCTGTCCCCCTTTGTCTCTGCCCCTCCCCTGCTTATGTTCTCTCTCTCTCTTATTAATAATAAAATAAAATAAAATAAACTACTGTTGTGTCTTTTGCTCCAGGCACGTGTTATTTATTGTTGGAGGTTAAGGTATTTTGAGGATCAGATGTGGGTAGCCAGGTCAGCCTGGCTAGGGGCAGATTATAGACCTTGTATTATTTTCTCCTGCTTATCCATTCACATTGGTTCCAGTCATTCTGAAACTGAGCAGTGGCCCATAAATATGAATATGGAGACTGTATGAGTTGCCCTTGGACTTGCAATCCTCCCTGGCACTAGTTTGTGGCGTACACCAGGGTGGTGGAATGGAAGCGGGTAGGAAAGTACTGGGACTTACTTTTAGACTCCCTGGGTCTGACAGGGACTCATCACCAAGCTTTCTAGACAGGCTGCCAGTCCCCGTAACCACTCTTGCTATGGAACGAAACAGAGACAGTTATAAATTTATTGAGATTACCTTAGACAATGCCTTAAATTGCCCATAAGGCACAGAGTACATAGGCTGTATAAACAACCCTATACAAAAATGTGTACTATAAATAAATAATGTAGTGAGCAACGTAGGCATGTATGAGCATACAGGCAGAATGCAATCTAACAATATCTGTTTGTCTGTAAAAGAGAACAAAAGATCACATCCATTAGGATGGCTCTTACTAGAAAAATGGAAAATAATGGGTGCTGATGAGGATGTGCAGAAATGAGAACCCCTGTGCATTGCTGCTAGGAGTGGAAAATGGTACACTTTGGAAAACAGGCTGGCAGTCCCTCAGAAAGCTAAACATCAAATCATCATACGATAACTCGGCAATTCCACCTCTAGGTGAAGCTAAGTGAAATAAGTCTGACACAAAAGGCAAATATTGTGTGATTCCATTTATGTGAAGTACCTAGAAGGGGCAAATTCATAGAGATAGAAAGTAAAAAAGGGGTTAGCAGGATGTGGGGGTGGGAGAATGGGGAGCTGAGGTTTAATGGGTATAGGGTTTCTGTGTGGGATGATGAAAAAGTCCTGGCGGCGGATGGTGGTTATGGTTGCGTAGCATTGTGAATGTACTTAATGCCCCTTAAAAATGGATAAAATGGTAAATTTATGTATATTTTCCCACAGTAAAAAAAAGTTAGGTGCGCCTGCATGGCTCAGTCGGTTAAGTGTCTGTCTTGATTTTTGGTTCAGGTCATGATCTCACCGTTCATGGGATCAATCCCTGCAATGGGCTTTGCCCTGACAGCATGGAGTCTTCTGGGATTCTCTCTCTCTGCCTCTTCCCACTCATGCTCACATGTATTCTCTCTTTTTCTCTCTTAAAATAAATAAATAAAAACTCAAAAAAGAAGGCAAAAGCCCCCGTGGTTGAATTCAGCTCATTCACCCTGCCCTGTAGTGCATGTCAGCAGGTCCCATCTGCACTTCACCTGGCGGGGGAAGTCGGTGGCCACATCAGTCCCATTTTGTTGATGGGTAAACGAGGGCACAGGGCACAGGAATTTGCTCAGGGTCTCTTATTCTCCTTTTGTTTCTACACAGCTCATGCACACATGTTCTCATTGTTGTGCCCTCTTACCATTCATCTCCCCTCCACCGGGATGTGCATTTCTCAATGCAGGGGCTACATGGGGCTGCTCACCCCACTATGGGGTGGTGCTTGGCACACAACAGACATTGATACCGAATGGAGAAGCAAATGATACTATTTGCCTGACGCTGGTTCCCGGGCTGGCAGGGAGCAGACACAGAGCATGCGTCTCGGCCTCTCGCTCCGGCTCCCTGTGTTTTGCATCATCTCAACCCACCTGGATGGGCCAGTGGGGACCCCATAAGCATGAAGCCTCTCCTTCATGAATGGCCACCACAGAGCTGTACTCTGAGCACCAGCACTCTCTTGATGGCTGTGGGACTTCCCCCTTGGAGTCATTTTCTTGGCTGGAATTCTTGCCGGTCCCCTGGCCCACCCTACCTTTTCCACCCAGGGAACACTCACAGCTGGGTCGCCCTCACCTCCCTCTGAGGTGTGCCCTCAGCCCTCCTGTGGCAGCCTTCTCCCCACCCCAGGGAGCTCTGGGGCGGCCGTCAAGAGAGACATGGCTTCTCACCTCCTCTCCAGCACAGTGAGGTTGATTACAAATCAGGTCGTCCCTCCCCCTGCTGAATGGCAGGTGCGGCCCCTCACAGACCCTGGTCCCACCCCTGGTGTGGGGGCATGTCACGCTTGCGGAGCGAGCTGGGGGTGATGGACTTCGGGGGGCCTGTTTACCTCCCCTAAGCCCCTGGCTGTGATGATCTCATCTGCATGATGAGGTGACAGGGTCTGAGGGTTACGAATATCCTTCCAGCTCTGACACGCTGAGATTGTAAAACGAGGTGAAAACTTGCTGAGCAGGGTGGGGATAATCTTTAGCCAAGGACACAGACATCTTTCCTCCAGTCCCTGCTTAGGCAACACCTGAGCTCAGGGTCATAGGGCAACACCCACTACTTCTGCTTTAAAACAGCTCAAAGGGACTCTTCTTTTCCCAATTCTGGTCCTCAGGCGAAGCCCCCTTCTGAGACTTCTGCCTTGGCGGATTATATCAGTATCTTTCGAGCACTCAGGGTTAGAACCCCAGAGCCAGCTTTCGCTTCTAGCCTCCCTTCAGCCCTGTGGGTCCCATTTCTGGGGAATCACTTTCCTGTGCCTCCTTCTTATCTCCCTGGGGCTGTGCCAGGGCCTGCCTGTTTATCCTCTGCTGAGGGCTGTCAGCTGCTAGCTGATATGGCCCTTTTGACGCCTCCTCTTGCCCTTCCAGATGCCACACCACAGCCAGGGGGGGCCATTCAGAGATGCAGAAGGAACCGTGCCACTCCCCAGTGTAAAATCTCAACAGTTCCTGCACCCCAAGTGTGCGGTCCTTCACCAGGCTCCGGGGCAATAATGTGCTGGCTAGTAAGTGCTTAACAACAGTCACCCAGGGCTCAAAGCCCCCTTATTTGTAGCTGTTGCCCATTTCTGTGGTGTAAATACTCCCATCGTGGTGGTTTCAAGCTGCCAATGTGATGCTA
Organism: Crocuta crocuta; assembly: GCF_008692635.1. Classification (NCBI taxonomy): domain Eukaryota; kingdom Metazoa; phylum Chordata; class Mammalia; order Carnivora; family Hyaenidae; genus Crocuta; species Crocuta crocuta. Next base: position 10,342,042 of record NW_027527853.1, on the reverse strand, counting down.
TTGAATGCAGAGCTGGGAAGAGGCACCGTAGGACACCGTTAAACAGTATTTCCTTTGTGCGGCTCCAGGGGGTGCTAATGACCTCAAGAACGGAGATGAGAGTAAAATGTAATAAAGTAACTAGACTGTGACCAGTTTTGAATATTTGTTACATTTCATTATGTATCTACTTGAATATAATTTTACTTTAAATGGTGGCTTTAACAACCAGTCCTTTAAATACCTGGAGATGTAACCATTAGCTCTCACTAGAAAACACAAGGCAACTCTAGCACACAGCTGCCTGGAATGGCCGGTCTGTCTTGCCCGGGCCTGTAAAAAGGGCCATCGGCTTGGGGGCTGAACCTCATCAGCTTGCACTTGGATTTTCCCCGGTTTCTGCTGAATAAGTTCTACCAGGTCGGTCTTGTCCTCCTCTGGGCTTGTGCACTGTTGGGAAGGCTGTGCTGTGACTTGGATCCAGACAGAAGTTAAGTGCTAGAGGCATATTCCAGAGGACAGATCATCCAGAAATGTCAGGATGGAGAAAGCTATCTGTGGGATTGAGATACTAAGCATCACATACTCAATATTTAGACTTTAATCCATGCATCCTTTTCATTTATGGAAAACAAAGTGCAGATGGTGTTGGAAAGCCCTGGAATCTGATAAAATGCCATTTGAAGTCCTTCTGTGGCTTTTTATTATGCGAAGTCCGAGGCATTGGTGAGATTTATGGTCGGCATTGCACAGATCTCTGTAGAAGAATTTTTCCTTGTTATCAGCCAGCCTTCATCTCTGATATTCATTTCAAAGACGTGGAGTTGAAATCCAAAGGAGCCCCTTTCAAAGAAGAAAAAAAAACTAGTTTTCCCTGAAGCCTGCTCATAGCAATGGTGTCAGTACAAGGATGGATGTGAACTGGCCTGATCCTAGGGCCAGCATTCTGGGTTCTTGGGTCATCCCTTCAGTTCTCTGCGAGGGACTCTGAGCTCCCAGGAGCTGTCACAGGGCTCAGACATTCTTCTGGCTCCCTGCATCTAGTCTCTTCCTCTGCTCACCCGCTTGAACACCCATTCCCTGATCATCATGGCAGACTTGGCCATTCATTTTCTGAGTTGCCAGAAAACCTCATCTGTACCTCATTGGTTGCCTTCATCACACTGTAATATCATTGCCATCATCATCATCATCATGGCCACTAGGAGTTGTGAGTACTTGCAAGGTGCTAAGCACAGAGCTGGGCAGTCTGAGTTGTTTCTGTGTCTGTGTCTCCCAACCCCTTGTTTTCTGAGCTCCTGGGAGGCAGGGATCATGTTTAATACACCTTAGTCCCCTTGGTTCAGTGGCTAACACAATGCTGGATTTATAGTAGGTATTCTATAAACGTTTGTTAAAGGAACCTACATGAATTGATTTGTAGCCTTGGCCTTTACAAAATCAACCTCATTTCTATTTAATATGCTAATAAAATGGCTTTAGTCATTTGTCTTTTACAAGAAGGCCCTTCTCTTCTCTTGAGGTCTGGTCTCTTGTAATAAATGTAATACATCCATAGGACATTTCTTCACCTCCACAAGCCCAGCCCACCTTCTCCTTCCTTCCCTCTGGGGCTGAGGTTGGAGGAATCCATTGCTAAGATCAGAGGCTATTTCCTGCAAATGACCTGCAGTCACACTGATCTTGTTCCTGCTGCTGTGAAGTGTGCCCCATCACTGGTTGTTCCTGTGCACCCCCACCCAACCCCCTCCCCCAGGGTCTCCCTCATGTCGTTGAGGGATTAAATGTGGATACTCAAAATACAGTGTATGTATATCCTGTAGAAAGATGTCATGTGAATGTCACTAATAGGTAGTCCCAATTGCTGATCTCAAACTTCAATATAGATTTGTAAGTGCTTACTTCTGTACATCCCATAACCCAAGTAGATAGTATGACCACTTCTTAATCAAAATTATCCCTTTATCCCTCCTTTTATGGCTCTATGTAATTCTGCCTTGCTTTTCAAATCCAGTTCATTCTATACCAGCAATTTTCATTATTTCCCAGCAGTGGAGATGTTTCCACAGTGATGCTGGTAACTTCAACCTGACTCACCTAAAGGACTCATTTGGGGTCTATCTTGGGGAAAAGGGGTCTTAATCAGGAGTTATAAGTCCCTCTTCTATCTCCTCCTTGCATTTCAGTGCAAAATGAAGTTGGAGAAAACAGAAGTGAAGTGGATGAAGAAGGACCTCATTTTTGCCCTATTTAATCACTTCATGAAATACATGTGTACTTGTTCCCATCAGCATGGCAACAGTATGAAATGTCTGGCAGAGAGAGAGAGAGAGAGAGAGAGAGAGAGAGAGAGAGAAGAGGTAGAGAAGAGAGAGAGAATTCCAAGCAGGTTCCACGCTGTCAGCACAGAGCCTGATGTGGGGCTCGATCTCACAAAATGTGAGATCATGACCTGAACTGAAATCAAGAGCTGGATGCTTAACCGGCTGAGCCACCCAGGCACCCCTAGCTTCTTAAAACTTTAAGATTCATCCATTTGGGCTTTTCTATCAGTAGTTTTTTACTATGCCACTTTTTATTTATCCATTCACCTGCTGTTTCTAGGTTTTTTTCAACTATTACGAAAAAAGCTATAATGATCATTCAAGTACAGTTCTCTTTGTAGACATAGGTTTTTATTTCTTATGGTAAAAACCTATGAGTGGAATTGCTGAATCATAGCATGGATGGGTGTTAACTTTATAGAAACTAACAGACACGTCTCTTTAGTGGGTGTGCCAGTCCATGTGAAGGCAAGTTCCAGATGGTTTTGACTCTAGCAACACTAGTGGTTGTGAGATAGCATCTCACTGTGGAGAGTTTTGACTTGATTGCTGCACTGGTTCGGCTCCTTTCACCCAGTCCTTCTGGATGCACACAGCCTACTCGTTAGATAGGTTTGAGGATGTCTTGGGGTGTTTACAGCTCAGGAACCTGATGCTTGCCCAGTCAGCCAGGTGATACACGGCAGTGCCAACATTCCAGTCCAGCCACAGCTGAGTGGTACAATAAAAATTAGATATTTGATCTTTGTCCTTGGTTCCTGGCACAGAACTCCTAAAATCCTTGGAATTTCCTGAGTGGTAGGAGTGTTTTTTATTAATCATAATGAGTCCCTGCTTTTGAACTTACCTGAGTTTAGCTAAATGAGGTGAATCTTGGCAGTTCTCTCAAAAGCCTCAGGATGGGGGCTGGTTGCCAGAGGAACCAACCAGGCAGATTAGAGGATTAGAATTTTCAACCCCACCCTGTTCACCTCCAGAGAGGAGAGAGGGGCTGCCGATGGACTTTAATTACCGATGGCCATGATTTAATCAAATCATGCCTACATTAAAAAAAATACTTGGAGGGGCGCCTGGGTGGCTCAGTCAATTAAGCATCCAACTTCTGCTCAGGTCATGATCTCCTGGTTCGTGGGTTTGAGCCCCGCGTCGGGCTCTGTGCAGACAGCTAGCTCAGAGCCTGGAGCCTGTTTCAGATTCTGTGTCTCCCTCTCTCTCCGATCCTCCCCTGCTCACGCTGTCTCTCTCTCAGAGATAAATAAAACATCAAAAAAATACTTGGGTTAAAAACTCTGGAACAATGAGGCTAATAGAGTTTCTGTGTTTGTGAACACATCAAGTGCAGGGAAGGTGGTACATCTGAAGAAGGCGTGAAAGCTCTGTGCACCTCATCCGCATACCTTGTCCCGTGCATCTCTTCCCTTTGCTGTTGCTTTGTATTCTTTATAATATAACCGTAATTCTAAGTACAGTTTTCCTGAGTTTTGTGAATCATTCTAGCAAATTTTCCAGCCTGGAGGGGCATTGTGGGAACCCTGAATTTATAGATGGCAGGGCAGGAGTGCAGGTGGCCAAGGGACTCCATTTGCAACTGGCGTGTGAAGCAAGGACAATGTTGTGGGATGGATCTCTTAACTTGTGGGGTCTGCACTAGCTCTGGGTAGTTAGTGTCAGAATTGAATTGAATTGTTGGATCCCCAGCTGATGGTGGAGAATCTGAGACGTGGTGTTGAAACGTTGTAGTTTCATGAATAAAGACCCTACAGGCTGATTCTTAGCTACTCCCCTGACTGTTCCTCTGTTTTTCTGTAGGGACAGAATACTAAGATGCCCTTTAAAGGGTGGGACCTGCCAATGTTAGGACTGAAGAGTGACGAGAGAGCCTTCCTTGAGCCGTGTGAAATGCACTCATGCCTGTGTTAAAACCATTCTCGTGATGAAAGCGGACATCTCCATGGATTTGCCAGATGCTATTTATCAGGCTTCTCAGGACTGATTCTTAGAAGGGCCAAATTCCAGAATGTGTCACAAAGCCCAAGAGGAGAAGCAGACAAGAGGAGTTGAGGGAGATGACGTGGAGAAGTCTTGTAAGAATATTCTAATGGAAATGGAAATGTCATCCACGAGCAAGTCTAAATGACAATGAGATATACTCAGGGATGTTTTTGCAAGTTTCTTTTTTTAAATATTTTGTGTATTTTAAAGTACTAATAACAGGAAAGAAGAGACATTCGTAATTTTTCTCTCATTAAAAATGTCCATTAATGTTATTTGGACTATTTGCTAGTTTTAGTTTTTTTCAGAAATGATGTTTTCCCAGAGTGTCTAAGACTTTGCCTCTCAGACTGAGTTGCTGAGCCTGGAGTCTGTTGCAGTTTAGACACTGAAGCCGACTTTATCACCAGGATATCTAGGTACTAACCCTAAGCTGCTAAGGTAACCCTTCTGACTCCCTGCCCACGGAAGCACCAGGGCAACACCTGGTAGGTGGAGACCACCCAGGTACATAAACATGTATTGCAGAGAACCACACAATGTTGGACTCATACTTCTGTAGATTTTTTTTGCAACAAGTGGCCCCATCCATCATCTGCTTTCACCACTCATCGGCAGACAAGCAGCCAGACCTGGAGAGATAAAATACTAACGAAAGTCTAGCTGGTCACCAGCAAAGTTGCGGGAAGAGCCCCATCTACTTGGGCTTTTGCTTCTAGAGAGAAAGGCAAAGGAGAGAGGAGTAATGTCTTAAGAAAATGAAAGCTACAGTCTATTGAGCACTTACCATGTGTCGGCGCTCTGTCAATGCTTTATGGATACCCAGCCATAAGGAGAGGACACTGAGCTTGGGAAAGGGGAAGTGAGTTCTCTAAGGTCAAAGGTCAAGCGAGTGGGCCTCTGCCATGTAGACAGACTCCAACTGTGCTGCAGCCCCATGTAGTAAATGCTGCCCTCCCCGTGGTTTGGGTAGTCTCACTAATCATGTCCAAGTGACGACATGATTTGGGGACTTTCCAGCCTCAGTATTCTAGAACGCATTGGCTGTTCTTTCTAAGGCTGGTCCCCAGTCACCTAGGGAATGCTCCCCCTCGTCCTTGTGGGGGATACTCAGGCTGGTCCTGAATTATGTGCCTCAATTTCCTTCAGTCTTTACGATAGCTCTGAGAAGTAGATGCTGTACATGGAACAGTACTGTTCCAGGGTGACAGCATTCAGTCATGCCTTTCATTCACCTACAACGTCCGCAGCTTCACCTTGGTCCTCTCCATGGCTCTGTTTTCCAGTGGCTGAAGAACAGGTGCTGTTTCATCACATGCTCTGTGTCTTCCAGAGTGTCTGGTGTCACATGTGGGACTGCAGGGTCCCCCAGCACAGAGAAGACTTTCAGCCCCAGGCAGCCAGTCTCAGAAGGGAACATCCCCAGCTGCCAGTGAAACTTTGCTACTGTCCGGAGCCCTTCTGGTCCCCAGCCCCAGGAATCAGAGAAAACCCGTCTTTAACCAGACTTTCCTCAGCTTGGATTTAAGTCTGAAAACTTAGAGAGAAAAACAGTGTGTCCACAAGGACTTGGTGGCCAGGGCAAGTATTTGATGAGCTCTCATATTTGGTTGAGAAGGGAAAGAAGTAGTCTGTGCCAGGTTGCTCAAGGTAGGCCACACTCAGTAAAATGGTATGAAGTCACTCTGTGTTTAAGGACCCTCAGCTTCCTCCTCTTCCTCCCTGCAGCCCCAGCCCCGATCTAAACTTGTCGGTCCTTGCCCATGGCCCGACTTGCCTACAGGACCATCTCTATTCCTGTAGCCCATAGGCCCTCCCACACTCATCACTCCCTCTGCTGGGAGGCTGAGAGAGCTGTTTTCTCCCCATTCCACAGATGGGAAGACTGATGCTCAGAAGCAGTAAGTGGCTTGCCTTTGAGGCCACAGGGTGGTAGGGAGCCTGACTTGAGGCCAGGCCCTCCCACTTCGCCTCCAGGATTCCTGCCCTGTCACTCTGCCTCCTTGTCCAACCTCAGCACCGAAGTTCCCCACTAGGTACCTGCTTGGCACTGGGAGCCCAGGCAGGAACATCTCCTTAACATCCTGGGCAAATACTCTGTTCTTGGGATGATTTTCAGAACCGTACAATCCATTGCCTCTTGGGGTTTCTTGCCTGGGTTCTCTATAGATAGATCAGTGCTTCTATGCCTGAAGTAGGTCACGTCACCCCCGCTCCACCCCTTACCTTCTTCCTTTGCAAGGGCACTGTCTTCTATCCAATACCCTGGCCAGGAGCCTGGTGGTGGGCTCCTCGTCCACATCTGATTCCAGTGTCTTTGTCTTCTTAATAGCCCTTTAATCCACCCCCTTCTCTGCATACACACTGCTCCTGCTTCAGCTTGGGCATTAATTATTCTCACTGCTACAACTGGAATAGACTCAGACAAAATTTCTCTGAAGCTGGTGTCCTGAGCGTCTTGTCCTCTCTCGCTCATATAGTGAGAGTTCTTTGGTTGAAAGCAACAGGGTCCTATGCTAGTAACTTAGAAGAAAATGCATCAGAGGGAGGTGAGTTTGCCCACAGGACTGAAGAGAGGGCTGGCGAGCCAGGCCTGGAACAGGCAGGTGTTGAAAATCTCACTGGAGAGAATAAACCCACCTCCCTACACTTTACTTTTGTAAATTGAATGTTCACTACAGTTGTCAACGGTGTGATAGAGTCTGGGAGGTAAGGGAGTAGAGCCCAGCTGAGGGCATGACTTCCCAGGGCCCTGAGTGAAGGATTTAGGGGCAATGAGTGAGACAAGGAGCAGTGTCTTTGGGAGAAAAATGAAATCAAAGCTTAGAAGGCCAGGCAGTCATCAGAGGAGAAGCAAGGCAAGGGGAGGCAGGGAGGGAGGAAGGAAGAGGGAGAAAGAAAGGGTGGTGGAAAGAGGGAAGGGAGAAGAGAAGGAAGAAGATAAATGTACAAGGAGGAAAGAAGGATCCACATATCCCAGAAGACCATGGGGGAAAGGAAAGGGAAAAAACTAGTTACAAACAGAGAGGGAGGGAGGCAAACCATAAGAGACTCTTAAACAAACAAACTGAGGGTGGATGGGGGGGTGGGGGAAGAGGGAAAATGGGTGACAGGCATCGAGGAGGGCACTCATTGGGATGAGCGCTGGGTGTTACATGTAAGCAATGAACCACAGGACTCTGTCCCCAAAACCAAGAGCACACTGTACACACTGTTTGTTAGCCAACTTGACAATAAATTATATTTTAAAAAAAGAAGGAAAGATGGGTCAGGGGGAGGAAGGAGGCCACATGAGATTTGACAGGTGTCTAGAATCTAGAAAACCCAGACTGACGTCAGAGGTTTGAAGCAGAGGGTAGGGGGTGGCTCTGGGGAACATTCTTGAGCTGCAGAGAGTGGCCTCTGGAGCTTTGTGGGGGGGATTTGAGGCCTCGGTGTGGGCAGGAAGAAATTCTCTGAGGACACTCATCTCAGCCATGCTGGGCACAAAGGGAGCCAGAGGAATGAGCCCCCAGACCTGTCCTCAGTGCCCGGGGGGAGCAAGGGGACCCTGAGAAGCTAGGAGATTTGAGGGCAACGGACAGGAGAGGACACAAAGTAGCCAAGCCTAGTGAGTGCTGGGTTGTTCTGGGTCCTCTGTAAGGTGGATGTCACTGTCCTCCCCACAGATGAAGATGGCAGATTCAGAGGGATTGGGAGCCTTCATCCATGTTACAGCTAGAAAGTGGGGCCCTGGGATCTGAGCGCAGAGCTGTCTGCTTGAAAGGCACATGTGCCCTCTTCTCCACAATGTCTGCAGCCTCTGCTTATGGATTCAGGACCTGAGGCTCAGGGAGCCTTGGGGAGGCTGAAGGCTTAGGTTTCTTGGGCAAGAGGACATTTGCACTGGACAGAGGTGCTGCTGTATCAAGGTGACCTTTCCACCAGGCCCAGGTGAGCCCCACCTGGGACATCCTATCTCTGCAGCTGGCTGGGCAGCCTGGGGAGGCCGCGGGGGAGGGGAGGCTTCCCCCCTCCCCCGAGCTGGCCTTTCAATGTCATTGGGCTGCTCCCTCCCATGTTTCTAGTACATTCCCAGCTGTTGATTGCTCCAGGGCCTGCAGGAATGGGTCCTGTGACCTGGCTGTTTTCTCAACCCAGCTCGGTCACAAGGGGTTGTTTTGTTTTCGCCACTGCTATTAAGTCAAACTGTGCTGTGAGGCATCTGATTTTGGCCTTCAGGCACCCTTGTTCTATCTCATTTCCAGGCCTACTTCCATTTGCCATACCTTCCAATGTGCCATCTGGAAATCCTATAACCACTCTGAAAGACAAGAGACCTGGTTACTCGGAAGTCTCTGTCCATCTGCCTGAATAGGAGTCAGTGGATCAAATGCAAATGAGCCATTAGATCAATGGAAAATGCCAAGTTCATGGGTTTGTTTTCATTTAGCTATTTTCTAGATCTTGGTCCAGCCCTGCAAATAAACGCTTGACAATGATCCAGTTGCTTTGTTTGCTCTAGTGAGATAGAACACCGGTCTCTCACAAATGATAATTCGGGCTTCATTGCCATTTTAGCAAATTCTCTGATATGCCTCTTGCCGTGGTTAATAAGATAATTACTAGCTTTTCCTTCCTTTTGGGAGGATGCTGGGAAATGCCGACTTTGTATACGGCTTTGACACACAACATTGTCACTCCCATTGCTGGCAAGAGACCTCTGTCCTCTGGGCCCCTCGGCCACACAGGAGTACTGCAGTTTGGGGAGGGGGGGGGACTAGAGTGAGGAGCAGTGGCCCCGCAGTCATAGGCTAACCGGGGGGTGGCAGTTTGGAGCAGAAGCCTTTCCACTTGACAGATGACTGTGAGCTGCAGTGCTAAGAGCTGGGACTGGGCCCTTGGGGCCTGTGCCACAATGCGGGGTGGTGGGGGGTGGGGCACACGGAGGGGAGCAAAAGGAAACAGCACGCTGCGCCCACGGGAGCTGGGGGTTGTCCCAACCCAGCAGTATCACTCCTTCCGGCAGCAGCTCCCTGGACACGGCGCTGATCCTTTGTATTTTATACTCACCACATTTTATACACGGTTCGGCCCAATGTGTGCACCACAACCCGCCCAGTTGATTCTGTTGCTTTGGTTTCACAATCCCCGTACTTTCAGGGACTGACAGGAACTGGCCACAAACAATGGATGTTTTTCAGGCACCATCCTGGAGAGAAGGCTGGGCCGCCTTTCCCACAGTGCAGTTTTAGGTTCCGTTTCCAGGCTGGGGCCCTGGCGGGTCAGCCACCGCTTTGTCTTCCCCTTCCCAGCCCGTCCTCTGGACCGTGAGCTCCTCTACATTCTAATGGCTCGTATCCCGCAACGATGCTGCTGGTTTCCAATCCCTCACACCCCAAATCTTACTCTCTCTCCCCTAACTGTAACCATATACTGCCTTTGTGAACTCTGGCTGCTGTGGTTGGGCTTTCTCAAGTAAGATGAAGACACCAAAGGGCAATTTCTAGACAAATTGGGCTGGCATGGGGCTGGAATGTGGGTACATCATAAGTACACGTGAAGGGGAAGGAAAATAGTGCCTTCAAGTAATGAGAGGAACGTCATTCCCTGGGGAGTGGGGAGGCAGGTGTGACCAGGGTTCAGTTATCGAGGCCCACACCTGGAGGACCGGGGTGGGGTCAGGCCTTGTCTGCAAAGCTGGATAGAAAGTCTGGTTTTCCGCAATGCTGGTCGCCTCCCTCCCCCAACTCATTCACCTCATTGTGAAGATACAGCTCATCTGAAGATGGCTTTTGGTTTCATCTCATGGTCTAGGAATACAGGAGAAGCACACTGTTTTTCTCAGTGCCATTCTGTTTATTGATTGCCATTTACCAATTGTCCCTGCATGCTGGGAGAGTGGAGCTTATAAGAGACAAAACCACTCTCTCTAGCGAGATGGGGCTGTATCTACTTAATTGAAATATACACATGTGTATATCTATGTACAAAGATAGACATACGTGAATGTCTGAATGGGACCATGCCACCATACAAACATGACCGCAGGACAGGCTCTGATGTCAGACTTTCTCTTTTTCTCATGGAGGTGGGAGGATTCAGTATTATGTGTCAGTTTTAAGCCATGGTATTGCGTTGATTGGTCAAACATCTTTTTTTTTCTTTAACTTTTTAAATGTTTAGTTTATTTTTGAGAGAGAGAGAACAAGCTGGGGAGGGACAGAGAGAGAGGGAGACAGGATCTGAAGCAGGCTCCAGGCTCTGAGCTGTCAGCACAGAGCCCGTTGTGGGGATTGAACCCATGAACCGTGAGATTATGACCTGAGTCGAAGTTGGATGCTTAACCAACTGAGTCACCCAGGCGCCCCTGGTCGAATGTCTTAATAACCCCTGGTTACCGACAAGGAAACCAAAGTTCAGAGGGGTGATTTGACTTGCCTAAATCAGAGTCCTTGAAGGGTGGAGCCTTGTGTTCAACCCAGGTCTTCTGGCTCCAAGTTTGCGCCTATGTCCACTGATTCTTAGAAGGCAGGCACTGAGTCTTAGCATTGTATGTGGTTCAGTGGGAATCATAGCTTCCAGCGGGAATCCGTGCACCTTGTTGTACTGCATGGTGGTATTTCCAGCAGTAACATTGGCAGAGGGATGAGCGGGGCCGGGTTGAGAGAGGGGATGGGGAACTGCCTTTGGGATTCAGACTGGGTGGCCCTCATTGCACTTGTGCTGCATGAGCCCATCCAGGGGAAAGCTATGGCCTGGCCACCCTGACGGGGCCCCGCTGACACTGCTGGTTCTTCAGCACCCAAGCCGCTTTCCTGCCTGGAATGCAAACCATTCCCTGCCTGAGGCCCTGCCAAGCCTTGGCAGGATTAGATGTGACATTCAGTTCCCAATTAATCCAAGTTGGAACAGTTTTCCTGAAGGTGTAGAGACCTTACACTTATTTACTTATTTATTTTCTGAAACCCCCAAACAGCCTTAACAATATGATTTTGGATTTCTGCACATAAGATACATGAGCACAATTAATATATTTAAAAAATATTTTAAAATCTTTCTTTGTTTTTGAGAGAGAGAGAGAGAGAGAGAGAGAGAGCATGGGAGGGGCAGAGAGACAGGGATACACAGAATCTGCAGGCAAATGCTCTACCCCTGAGCTATATCTGCTGGAGACACAGAATCCGAAGCAGGCTCCAGGCTCTGAGCTGTCCGCACAGAGCCCGACTCAGGGCTCGAACTCACAAACCATTAGATCATGACCTGAGCCCAAATTGGATGCTTAATCAATTGAACCACCCAGGTGTCCCATGATTAATATTTTTATAATAGGCATCCATCATAATTCTAGTAGCAATGTCACCTTCCTATATTTCTTTAAGGTTTGTTTCTTCCTTTTAGGCTCCATCCCAGGAATTTGGGCTGGAATTCAGGGATTGGGAGGACTTTACAGTGTGAGAAGGGAATACAGACGTGTCCAGTCTGCTCTCTAAATTCTCTCTATGAAATTCCCACCAGTTTCACTTGGACTTCCCCACTCACGGGGAACTTCCTACCTTACAGAGTGACCCATTCCCCCTCCACCAGCACCAACTCTCTGAGTGTCTGTATTGAACTGAATTAAGATGTGTAAGACCTGGGTGGAAGAGTAATTAGATCTGGAGAGACCTGAACCAAGCCACTCATTTTATGGGTGTGAAAACTGAGGCCCGAGAGAAGGAAGCCTAGTAACCAAGAATTCTGGCTTTGATCAGTTGTATAATCTGTGAGCTTCATGATCCTGCCCAACCCAGGCGTCCTGACTCATGGGACCCTTCTGCTGCACTTCAGCCATGTCCAGGCTGACCAGCAGGGATGTGTCTCTATTGCTTGGCAATAAATTAAATTAAATTAAATTAAATGATGAATTAACTGATTAGAGGTATATGAGCAGTTACATAACTTTCTTNTGGGGGGGGGGGGGCTGCTGAGGGCCGGATGGACTTTTTCCTGGGAGTTAAGAAAGTTTTTCTTGTTGAAAACTTTAAGTGTTGGAAAAACTCAAAATTGTTATTATACGGAGAATACAGACGAGAAGCATACGTTTCTGTGATGATGTTCACGATACTTCAATGTCATTAGTTGGAGCAAAGTAGCAACACTATGCAGCAGGGGTTCACGGTGTGGTCCCTGGGCCAGCATCATCAGCGTCAAGGGAACTTATTATAAAGACAGCCCCCCTCTACTGAATCAGAAAGTCAGAGGATGGAGCTCCACACAGGTGTTTTCATAAGCCCTCCAGGGGATTCCCACACATGCCAAAATTTGAGATCCATTGTTATACAGAATATGGTCTTCATGGTCTGTGATGATTAATTTTATGTGTCAACTTGCCTAGGCCAGGATACTGAGTTGATTGGTCAAACAAGTGTTTAGATGTTGTTGTGAAGGTATTTTTTAGATTTAAATCAGTAGACTTTGAGTAAAGAGACTACCCTTCATAATATGGGGTTGTCCTCATCCAATCGGTTGAAGGGTTTAAGAGAAAAGACTGAGGTCCACTGAGGAGGAAGAAATTCTGCCTTTCAATTGCCCTGGAACTCAAGACCCCAACATCAACTGCTGCTAGAATTTCCAGGCTGCCAGCCAGCACCCCCTTCCACCTTTTTTTTTTTTTTTTGGTTTGTGTTCTCTCTTTCTCCTCTTCTCTCTTAATTTATCCATCCCACTGGCTCTGTTTCTGTGGAGAATCTCGACTAATACAAACATTAGATTCACTCTCTGCAATCTTTCTTAGCGCAAACTCAGCTGCACAGTCTTCTTCAGTATAAGACTGCAGACAGTTGACTTCCATTAGGCAGGAGTTAGTATGAGCAAGAAACTTAATAGCTATCCAGGAATTAAAATATTAGCTATGAGCTTAAAATTTTGTAGGTATACCTGCTTTGGCAGAAACCACTTGATTTGGGTCATTCTTTGGAAGCTTCTTTATTGAGAAAAAATCCCGCTTTCAGTGAGCAGTTTAAAACCAGATGGACCTGAATTTGAGTCCGCATTGTTATTTACTCACTAAATGCCCTCAGGAAAGTCACTTAACACAAGTGAGGCATGTTTTCCCAATCAGTGAAATGAAGTTACTAAGATTTTTTCCTTCTATGGCTTTAATAAAGCTTCTAGCATATCCAATGTGCTGATTTATGTCAGGCTTAGAATAGGCATTTGATGAATGATAGCAATTATTATTTTAGCTGGTTACTTAAAAAAATTTTTTTAAATGTTTATTCACTTGTTGAGAGAGAAAGAGAGAGAGAGAGAGCAGGGGAGGGGCAGAGAGAGAGAGAGAGAGACAGAATCCAAAGCAGGCTCCAGGCTCTGAGCTGTCAGCACAGAGCCCTACGTGGGGCTCGAACTCATTAACTGCAAGATCATGCCCTGAGCCAAAGTCAGATGCTTAGCTGACTGAGCCCCACCAAGGCATTCCTCAACTGATTACTTCTAAAAGTGAAGGTATCCAGGAGAGATATTTCCATCAACTGGGAGTTCTAGGTAAGGATTCTCTGGTTAATCCTGCATTTACTGTCATGCAGCAGAGAGAACACTTCCAAGTATAATCAGTCCATTGACATGGTTATTTGGGCAATGCTCTAGGCATTCTTCCGCATTGTAAGACACAGTAGCAGTCCCTGGTGGCATGAAATACCAAGGCAAGGAAGAACTGTGAAGGATACATCTATATTTTATTGTAGAAAGGACCCAGGCAGGCCAGAGCTTCTTGAAATGGCTATTAAAACAACACAGACTTTCAGAGAGGGTCATAGGTGCACAATCTGTTGGAGACATTATCAATTGTACACAGTTCTAGAGATATGTATGTAGAGATATGTATCAAAGAAAATGATCTGGTTTTTATATTTATTTTTTTAATGTTTATTTATTTTTGAGAGAGAGAGAGAGCGAGAGAGCGAGAGAGCTCAGGGCATGAGTTAGTGGGCCAGAAGCAGAGAGAGAGGGAGACACAGAATCCAAAGCAGGCTCCAGGCTCTGAGCTGTCAGCACAGAGCCCAATGCAGGGCTCAAACCCACAAGCTGTGAGATCATGACCTGAGCCAAAGTCAGAGGCTTAACCAACTGAGCCCACTAGGTGCCTCGATTCTCTGTGTCCAGCTAGGAAGAAAGCTGGCCTCTACACACAAGCACAGGTTGGTAATTGAACTCAGTATAGCCTGAACATTAAATTACGTTTAACTGTGGCAATAACTTTAAAAAACCAAATGCAAAGAATGAAGTTTAAGAAAAATAAGGGCCAAAATTAGTTCATGAAGAAATTAGAAAGTTTACGTAAACCAATAATTTTTAAGGAAATTAAAGTGGTATTTAAAGATATCCTGTCTTCAAAGCCCCATGTCCAGATGGGCTTTAGGTGAGTTTTATAAAGCATTCAAGGAATAGTTAATCCCTAATTTTTATAAGTGATTCCATCAATAGAAAAAGAAGAAGCTTTCTGGCTTGTTTTGTGAGTCTAATGTAGTTTTTAATTCAAAATTCAGTTAAGAACAATAAAGGTAAAGAAAACAGTATTCTAATTTCACTTATTACTGTAGAAGGAAAACTCAAATCTTAGCCAAGTGAATGAAATAACATGTTAAAAAATATATCATGCTCACATGGGAACATATATCATGCCCTACAAGGGCAGTTCATCATCTGAAGTTATAAAACTTTTGGTAAAAAAATGTTAACCATATTAAAAGACTTCTAGAGAAAAATTGCAGGACAATTTAAATTAACATAGGAAGGCATTTTACAAAGTTCAACTTTTATGATTAAAAAATAGAAAATGGAAACGGGAGAAATTTTTCTTAACTTGGCAAAAGTTATATTCAAAAATCCTACAGAAACCTAATATTTAATGGAGAACATCAGACTCCTATTCTTCAGTTTAGGAACAAGATCAGGATGCCCACTATCGCTATTTGTTTGATGTGGTGTTTGAGGTTCTGGCCAATGCTGCAAGCAAAGAAAAGAGAGATGTCAGATTTGACATGGAATGCCTATTCTGGTTGCTCTGTGGACAATTCATTGAAGGGAAGGGTGGAAGCTAGCAGACCAAATAAGAGGCTAAATTATCCCGGTGAGAGGTAATGGTAGCTGGCGCCAGGCTAGTGGCAGTTTTATGAGAAGTTGGTTGGATTCAGGAGAGAGCGTGAGCAGGGGTGGGGCAGAGAGAGAGCGACACAGAATCTGAAGCAGCCTCCAGGCTCTGAACTGTCAGCACAGAGCCTGATGCGGAAGCTGAACTCAAGTATCATGAGATCATGACCTGAGCTGAAGTCAGACACTTAAGAGACTGAGCCATCCAGGTGCCCCGAAGGTTGAAGTTTTTGAAAATGTTTTTACTGTGTTTGTTGAGATGCCTCTTTGGTTTTTCTTTTTTAATTGATAAATATGGTAAATTACATTGATTGATTTTCAAATCATAAATAGACCTTGTATTCCTGGAATATATCTCACTTGATCATGATGTATTATTTTTTATATCACTGGATTTAATTTGCTAAAATGTGGCTTTTTTTTGGTATTCATTTTCTTAAGGATATTGGTCGATGGTTTTCTTATAAAGCCTGTCCAGTTTTGGTATCAGGGCAATACTTGCTTCTTAGAATGGGTTGAGAAGTATTTCCTCCTATGCAATTTTTCTGGAAGAGTTATGTAGAATTGGTATTAGTTCTTCCTTAATATTAGGTAATGAAACCTGGAATTTTTCTTTGTGAGAAGATTTTAAGATATATATTTACTTTAAAAAATAGATATAGGGCACTGTCAGATTATCTGTTACTTTTTAGTGAGCATTGATAATGGTTCTCAGCGAATTCATCCATTTCATTTCATTTGTTGAATATTTTGGCCTCAAGGTTTTCACAATATTCTCCTTTTTTTTCCTTTTAGAAATAGAATCTATAATTATATAATAACTACCATTCCTGACATTAGTAGTTTGAATCTTTTCTCTTATTTTGTCATCCATCTGACCAGGGGTTTATCAATTTTATTGGTCTTCTTTAAAAAAAAAAACAAAACTTCTAGCTTTTAATTTCACTGGTTTTTCTCTCTTGTTCTTCTATTTTCTGTTCCATGATTTATGCCCTGATCTTTATTATTTCCTTTCTCTTGCTTACATTCAGTATAATTTGCTCTTCTTTTCTATTTTTCTTGAAAAGATGGAAGCTGATTAACAGATTTGAAATTTTTCCTGCTTCCAAACCTAGTTTGGTGCCGTCAATTTCCCTCCTTGCTTGATCCCTATCCCACCAGTTTTAATGCGTCCTGGCACTCAATCCATTGATTGAGTTTTCTTCTCATTATGGGTTATTTTTTCTGCCTCTTTGCATGTGTGGCCATTTTTTTTTAATGGAATGCTGAACACTGTTACTTTTTTATGTTGTGTGCTGGATATTTTTGTTTTACTGCATGGTTTTTGGAGCTTTGTCCTGAGATACAGTTAAGTTACTTAGAAACAGTTTGACCCTTTCAGGTCATGCCTTTAAATTTCTTAGCGGGGCTGGAGCTATATTTACTCTGAGGGTAATCATTCCCTAGTCCTGAAGCAAGCTAGACTCCAGCCAATGCCTCATGGTGTATGAACTTTTCAGTCGGCCTTGAGGGAAGAGACGCTATTCCGGTCCTGTGTGAGTGCTGGGAACCCTGCCCTGAGGTGACGTCAGGTGGTTCTCTCCTGGACTCTGGTAGTTTCTCCACAAGCATGTGCCGATCAGTGCTCTGCTACATACTTAAAGGGGACCCTTTCTCTGGAACTCTCTGGAGTTTCATTAACTTGCATGTCATCCTTGTGCAGGGGCCAGGCTAATATTACTCCTCTGTATTGTCCAATGTGAGTACACGTCTCCCCTGAGTGAGCACTAGAGTTCTCTAGAGTTGTGTCTCTTTGCAGCTCTCTCTTGCTCCAGATCCTCAGTATTCGCCTTGGTTTCTTTGGACTCTCAGTTTTGTCTCCTCAACTCAGGGAGTCTTCAAGCTATGCCGGGGTCCCCTCCTTGTGCCACGGAAACTGGTCAGTGAGATGGGCGATCAAAGAGGTCATTTGTTTTCTCTATCAGGGATCCCTATACTTTGTGTCTGATGCGCGTGTGTTGAAAACTATTATTTCAGATATTCGGTCAGTCCTGTCCCCCCACCCCGCAGCGATTCTTGGTGAGGGAGGTTAACTCTGGTCCCTGTGACTCCATCTTGGCCATTTAAACCTCGTAACAGTCTTTTTTTTTTTTTTAATGTTTTTTTTTTTTTTTTTAAATTTATTTCTAGGAGAGAGAGAGAGACAGCGTGAGCAGGGGAGGGTCAGAGAGAGAGGGAGTCACAGACTGAAACAGGCTCCAGGCTCTGAGCTGGCAGTCAGCACAGAGCCCGACGCGGGGCTCGAACCCACGAACCGCGAGATCACGACCTAAGCGAAAGTCGGACGCTTAACCGACTAAGCCACCCAGGCGCCCCTAAACCTCGTAACAGTCTTATAGGAGGTGAAGACTAGTATTATCCCCACCCGCCCTTTACAGATGAGAAAATAAACTGCTTTTTTCAATAACTTCCCAAGGTCACCAGCTAGAAAGTGACGGTGTCTGAGGTGGAACCCAGCTT
Organism: Crocuta crocuta; assembly: GCF_008692635.1. Taxonomy (NCBI): domain Eukaryota; kingdom Metazoa; phylum Chordata; class Mammalia; order Carnivora; family Hyaenidae; genus Crocuta; species Crocuta crocuta. Next base: position 10,324,139 of record NW_027527853.1, on the reverse strand, counting down.
CCATCCAGCCTGCTCTCTCTCCGTTTCTGGGCTCCCATGGCACAGGAGGCGGTACAGTCAGCATCTGCTAGAGGGCGGCAGAGGTCCAGTATTGTTCAGATAGACCTGGTGGCCTTTTAATCCCCCCCGTGGCTTCTTTCACTTGATCCTTATTCTAGGCTCCTCTCCTGTCGCCTGCTTTTGTGTGTGTAGGCCTGGTGATTTCTCAGCTTTAAGCTTTGTGGCTCACAACAAACTTCTTGGATGGTGGGGCTGAGATGCAGCCCCAGACACACTCTCCTGGGGGCAGCGGGTGAGGAGCCTGGGGCCAGGGGTTCGAGGGGCAGCAGGAGAAAGCCAACCGCAGGTGACAGGTGGTGTGGAAAAGCTGGACTCCGCCGCTCGCCAGTGTAATCTATACAAAATCCTGTGGGGTTTTAAAAGCATGTTTGCAGCACTTTCGCAAGCTAAAACCTGGTCACAGCTTCAACAGGGCTTGGCCGTCCAGTGGTCCAGCTCCCCCTCTCCCCATTCATAGTGGCGGCAGGTGGGACTGTCGCTCGTTTGGTAAAAATTTTTTTTAAAAGTTTGCTTTCCTAGAATTTGATGAAATATATAAAAATGGTTAAATGATGTAAATTCATTCTTTATGCTGTTCAAGGAACTGATATTAACTGGTTATTGTTGAAAGTTCTGGAACTGAAATAAGCCATCCATGGAGGGCAGAGGTGGCCTTCCCGACATCTGGAAATGGGCTCCTTCCTGGCACTGCTTTTCCTCCAGGCACAAATACGGCTCCTAGAGGGACAAAGGGAGGCAGAAGTCACCAGAAACCTTAACAGGATGCAGCTGCACAGAGACCACCAGACTCTTGGAGGGCTCACCTCTGTACCTTGTGGAGCCCACCCAGCTCAGAGTCTGTGCCAATATGCATTCCTTATCAGACTTCAGGGATTTGAGCTGCATATATTCTCTTTTCCTATACCAGGCATCATAATCTCAAAGCCTTTTCAACATTTTTCATCTATTTTATTCATTAATACAAAGTCTATGTATAGGCCCTGTGTTGGTACAATGGTGTGCAAAACGGACATAATTGCTTGTTCATAGAGCTTGACATCAAGCAGGATGTTCGATGCACACAGTGTAGCAAGCATGAAGCAAGGAGACCTCACTGGGTCCTTGGGTCAAGAAAGACTTCCTGGAGAAATGAACTCTCAGTCTGCATGTGGAAAGGGCTTGGCATCAGGAAGAAACCTGGTGTGAGTAAGAATTCTGCCAAGGGTGTGCAGGAAGGAGTGTGGATGGTGTCTCCAGCTGGCAGTGCCCAGATCCTGTGAGCTGTAACTGAGGGGCTTTGCTCAGGGTTATGTAAGGAAGCAGAGCCGTTCCAGGTAATTTGAGTAGAGAGAGATTTAATATGGGGGATCTCGGGGATTTTTCCACCATGAGAGAGACTGGGGAGTGGAGGTCAGGAAGACCTCTTCAGGACTTCCAAAACAGCAATCAAAGGGAAGTCATCACCAGTGACTGCAGGGACTTCAGTATCAAAGCAGGCATCGCCAGGACACCTGGAGACCTGAGGTGGATGGATGCCACCTCCGTGCAGCACCCAGAGGCCAATGACTGCGGCTGCAAGACAGAGAAACACACTAGTTCTCCACTTCTGAACTCCAGATCCCGGTGTCCAAGCTCACAGACTGACCTAACCTGTACCCAGGGGGAGAGTGATGCTGGGGCTCCAGGCATATCTTCGAGAAGCAGAGGACACTGTAGCAGGGACATGGGGCTACTGATGACAACAGAACATCCAGAAAAATCATTGAAGGAGAAGCAGCTGGGTTTGTGTCTTGTCTCTATCACCCACTCTCTTCATGCCTATCTCCCCAGGTCTCGGTTTCCTCATCTGTAAAGAGGGATGACAGTACTGCCTGTTTACTGTGTATCGTAAAACATTAGGCAAGGCCACCTGAGTAAAGTTCTCAGCACAGTATTGGGCATGCAGGTTTCAACAATTCCAAATCAAGAAATTATCATCATTGTTATTGTTAGTGATGTTTCTGTTATTGTGTATTGAAAAAGAAGTTGAAAGCCATTACAAGATTTAAAAAACAGGACAGAAATATGCTCATCTTTGAGCAAAGTTGCAGTAGCTTTGGGGTGTCAGTGTCATTCCACTCCCACATCTTTGGCAAGTTACTGTGCATCTCAACACATTCAAATGGGCCACGTGCAGGATGCCTGTGGGGTGGGCGGGATCTTTTCCTTGCGTTTGGCCCAGTGAGAATTTGCCATTCTCTAGGGGCCACAGTTTATAAAACTGTCCAGTGCGGTTCAAATGGTTTCCATTGCTTAGTCTTGGAACCATTTCAGGAGATTGCTCTGGCTTCCTTCTTCTCATCTTGGGGCCACAGGAGCCTCTGAACAGGGTTTGCACTGTTAGTCTGGGAGATGATAGCAATGCAATTCTGGAAGGATCTGTATTGTGGACACAGCTCATGAACAAGAGTGGGAATGAGACAGACCCCTGAACTGGGCAGATATGGAGTCAATGCTGATCCAGACAAGCCAGGGTCCAAGAGCAATGTTCACAGGCCCAATGGGTTATTATCACTCGAGAAATGGAAAAAGGAGCCAGCACCCCGGGGCCCAGCTCCATAGAAACTAAAGACCCAGACTGCTGGAGTTGCCAGACTCACTCTGGTGTGTGGCTGCTGGTGGGCATGGAGCTCCAAACCTCCTGACAGTTTGCAGATCCTGGGTGTCTGAAACCACAGGAGAAGGATCTGGAGTTCCTGGCTTATGACACCAAAGGTGCTATTCTAAACACTGCTCTGTGCTAACTACTTAATCCCCACACCAACACTAAGAAGCAGGTACTATCACATTTCCAGCTACAAATGAAGACACTGAGGTTCAGAGAGGATAAGCACCTGCTTCAGGTCACACAGCTAGGAAGTTGGACGGCTTGGACCCCAGCGGGCTGTGTCCAGCACCCTGCCCCTCCTCCACAGATGCCCCTGTGCACTTTCTCATCGTAGACTCTAAAGCCCGTCCTGATGACAGCTGGGAGATTGTTTAGTGCTTTTCAAAGCCGGTCTGCAGAATTTGTGGGTATTTAAAATGTTCAGTAATCATAAAAGACAAACAGCCCAGAGAGAGGAGGGCGTTGCTCTGTAGGAAAGAATGTGACTAATGCAGGGCCAGAGGCAGCTTAGCATACTACCCAGAGTGTTGTGTGTGTGTTCACATGTATGTTGCACATGTGTGTATATGCATGTGTGTGTGCAAACTCAGGAAAAGGCAAGTTTTAATTATGACTTTATTTATTTATTTTTTTTAAAATGTTTTATTTATTTCTAAGAGAGAGAGAGAGACAGCGTGAGCAGGGGAGGGTCAGAGAGAGAGAGGGAGTCACAGACTGTAACAGGCTCCAGGCTCTGAGCTGGCAGTCAGCACAGAGCCCGACGCGGGGCTCGAACCCACGAACCGCGAGATCATGACCTAAGCGAAAGTCGGACACTTAACCGACTAAGCCACCCAGGCGCCCCTTGATTATGACTTTAATTATGTCAGACCCTAGAAGCTAGAAATGCAAACTACTGAACTCCTTCTGACAAAACTAGTTCTTTCTGTTTATTCCTTTATTCTTGATCATTTTAATAAAGGCAATGCTACCTCTGAGGGAACGTTTGGAAATTAAGCCTCTGTGTTTTGTGATTTTACTAGCATTAAGGAAACTGGTGTTCACATCTTCGTCCTCAGGCACGCACACTCTCGCTCTTGTACTCACAACAGAAGACGAATAGAAGCAAGGAATCTCAAACTTGCAGAGGACCTGAACGACCTTTCATCTTAAGGAGCTCCAATGTGCCTTCCTGAATTGTCCTCCTGGCTCCTGGCGCCAAACCTTTCTTTCCTCATCTGGAAACCTACTTCTCCTGAGGGCATCTGAGGATTCAGCGAAGGAACATGTGTGGAGAACATCAGTCAGGTGTGGCATGTCCTTGGCAGGCCCCAGGTGTGAGCTCCCTTTACCATCCTCAGCTCTGCATCCCAGTGCCTGACAGTGGACGTGTTACTCTCTAGGACACTTCAAGAAGCCTGACAAACACAGGGTGCTACCCTTCTTAGGAAGGTGACAGGTACCCCGAGGCCTGGACTTTAGATTCTAAAATTGTCTCACCACAACTTGGCTATTGAATATCGTTAAGTTTTAGCTTTTCTCACTATTGTCTAATATGTGAGTTTTAAGACCTAGTTTGGAGGTTCGAAAAATTGAATATTGAGTATTTTATGGCTCCCGATTCTCCTTCCAACAAGACAGACGGAGGGCAGGGTGGTATACAATAACTGGTGGGAAATAAATACACAAAAATGGCATTTCTATCTGTCACCTTGCTCTTCCTTTTAGACCGAAGACGTTCGTGTTTGTTAGCTGGGTTGGCCAATGCTTTGAGGGAGTTGGGTTTACACTCGACCCCTACCCCTCAGCAGCCCTCAGAGGCCCAGGTAGTAGGTTCAGAGGTCTGAGGATCCTGTCTTCTGTTTCTTAATCTCTCTGGCTCCTTTTTGGCCTCTGGTATGAAGTCAGTGCAATTACCACTGCCCCACGATTTAGCTAGCTCTCCGCACTGTTTCCAGGGATGTCTGTAAAACCAACTTACACCAATGATAGCTTTTTAAAAGGTTCACGAAGAATTCCCACAATCTACCCATAACCTCTACTGCAGAATTCATAAGTCCCCAGAGAGCAGTGTCACATAGTGGGATATCACCCCGCTGGAATGCTGCCCGCCTGACTCCGCTCTCCCCGTTTGCCCCCCACTCCGCAACCATGGACATTGCAGGCACTGTCTGAGCTTCGTTGTCTTTAAATGCAAAGCAATAGCAATGCAATCTTGCTTTGCTGGATTGACAGGATTGTTTTAAGGACCTAGCCATGGTAGATGGTGAATTCTTTGTGCACTGAGCAATGCTGGACCACTTGTCCTCTTAGCCTTCATCTCCTGCACCTGCTGAGTGACTGGGAACTCTTCCTTCCTCACCTTGGCACTTGCGCCAGCGCAGCCCACTCTCCTGACCACAGAGGGAAAGAGTCCCCACAGGTCTGTCCTGGGGAGCCCTGTGCAGGAGGCCTGCTTTGGACCAATGCTGAGTTCAGAATGAAGCCCAATTAGTTGAACAATTTGTAGTCTCACTTAGTCGAGAAACCCTTGGGGGAGCGCACAGAGTGTGACTCACATTCCAACTTTCTGATACGGGAGAATGTTTTGAGAGTCCCTGTAGCGTTGTAGCCTGGGGTCACACAATCCAGACACTCGGCTTCTCTTCCTTCCCCAGCATTCCTCAAGACCTTTCTTTTTATCCCCCTCCCCCCGCAGTGCACCAATGGGCTTAGTCAGAGTGAGGGATCAAGAGTCCGCCAGAATAAAGGCTCTTCTGTGTCCATGTGGCCCAGAGTCAGGCTCCCTCTTCACACGTGGTCCTGGTCAGACCCAGGGTCTTTCTCACAGACACATGAAGCAGCAGAAAAAAAGGGCCCGGACATAGCATCTAGTCCAATGGTTCTGTCTGAAAGAGGGTAAACTGTGCCCATCTGCAGAATTGAAAGTCACCTGGGAGGGATCTAATCCAGCTTCCATGGAACTTTGGGCATCAGAGTAATAGAACATGCTTTGGGCAAGGGGAGAGGTCCTTTTTATCTTCCAGAGAGACAGTTGCCTCCTTTGATCATTCATTCATTCATTCATTCATTCATTCATTCATTCACTTATTATTACTGCTTACGCTCAGGATGAAGTCACAAACTGGAAATAGTTAGTCTAAAGAGCAAACCAGATGTGGCCCTTGACCTCAGGAGCTTTATTGTCCAATGAAAGAGTAGAGCAGGGAAGAAAATAATAGAAACTGGGAGGCCGTGCTAGACCAGGCCAGGCCTTCTGGGCCATGGGAAGGAGTTGGGTCTCCAGGTCAAAAGCAATGGGGAAATTTTGAAGGGATTTTAGGGTGCAAGCGATACATCAGCTTTACCTTTTCTTTCCCTTTTTTTTTTTAAGTGAATGAATTGGAGAGTCAGGACAAGAGGCTTGGAGAATATTCCAGGGTGTCCAAGGTAGGGAGGAGCATGGCTGGGAGTAAGGTGCTGATGGTGGAGAAGAGGGGAGTGGGCACATCTGAAGGATGCTGGGAGGTCAATAACACGAACCTGCCCCTGCCAGAGGACTTGTTCAACTGTTGATCATCACCTAAAAGGAGCGAATGCCAGTCCTCAGCGGACGAGGGTAGACCCACAGGTCTGAGGGTGAGGGCACTGGTGTAAGGCACCAAATTAGCAGCAGATCAGATGCAGAGGCTGGTGCCAACTCATGGGAACCACACTGGGGCCTGGAGATGATGCCTGTCCATGGGCCAGGCCCCTCCTCAGGGACAGGCTCCAGGGAGGGGGAGGGGAGGGATCCTGTCTCCAGCCTCCTGTGGCACTGAGGCACTGAGGGCAGGTGGGGAAGAGTAGAAGAGAGCACAGAGTAGGGGAGGGCACAGACTGCACACAGTCTCTCTTCCTCTTCTACTGTCACTGTGCCCACAACACATGCTTTAGCCAAGGATGTGAGTGGCGGCAGGGTGGGGAATCAGAGAACAACGGGCATTTGATGCATCTGGGGGCAGGGCAGATAATGAGATTCAGGCATGAGCCCAGGGGGGCTGTTTGAGGTCCCGCCTGCCCCCCTTCGTGGCACCGAGGGCAGACTTAAAGGTCAGGAGGCCCTGTCCCTCGAAGTGCAGTTCCTTCCTTGTGGCTCCTTAGATGTCGGGCCCTCTCATGTGGGGCTCTCCTGGTGGCCCCATCCCTCCACGCTCTCTTCCCTGCCCCTGCCTGCTTCTGTTCACACCAACTTCAATGCTTCCATTGTGGCAGCAGCTACATCACTGGAGGCTCTGACTCACCCCCTCTCCCTTTCCCCCCTTCCTGCAGGCCCCTAGGGGAATCTGGGCCCCGGGAGTGGAGAGCTGGGCGGCTCCTGCCTGTGGTCTGTACCCCTAGACCTCGACTGCATCGTTTCTGGCTCACCTTCTCCATTCTGGGTCTCTGGCTTCCTGTGGTCTGCTCCCTCTCCCGCCTCTTCTGAGTGGAAGCTAGAAATTAGGCAGGAAAACTACTTCTCCAGTAGGCGGACACTCAAAGCCACCAGGATCCAGCTTCTCCCTCCATAGAAGCTTCTTGCCTATACAGATCCTTTCTGTAGGATCCACACTGGGGGGAAGATGGTAGGTCCTGAAAAACAGTCCTGTGGTTTTGGTTACAGCTTTTGTAATCAAAGACCGAGACTGAGAAAAAGAAACAGTGAGACAGAGAATTTTTAAAAGAAACCACCTTTATTCTTTTATTGCCCAGGTGGGCTACACTAATCCTGATATAATATAACTTGGGAGTCATATGGTTTGAATGGAGAAGTCATTCACTTTGGTGTGAGACGTATACAAATTCCTCTCTTCTCTGGCCTTGATTTTCTTCTCTGTTAACAGGGTCTCATACTTCTAACACTTCTGTGGGTTGTGGGATTCCAGGAGACCCAGGAGCAAATGCCCAAATGAATGACCGGGAACACATAGGAGGTGCTCAGTTCAGGCCTCGCCACCCCACACTCCCTACCTTTCATTACAATGTCATTAAGTTTAAGTTCATGTGATAAGGGATAAAGCAGGATTAAAAAGAAACAACAACAAAAAGCGAAGCGAAGATTCATGAAGAACTGGGCCTTTGAGCTGAATGAAGGAGGTTGCCTCGAATCATGGCAGCCACGTAAGGCCAACCAGCTGGCCACCCAGGTAGACTAAACCGGTGCAAAGCTCAACATTCTGGAAAGAGGGTTTTCTTTCTGTCCCCTGCTCTAGGCTGCCAGCAAACTCCTGGAGCCCGTGTGCACGCAGAGGAAGGCTGAGGGGCCTCACTGGGGAGTCTAGAGCCCCAGGCCACAGCACACACCTAAAGGAGGCAGGGTTCCTCCAAGGATCCTCCTGTTGGGCATGGCAGTGAGCTCTTGGAGAGGCCTGTGTTGGCCAAGTCCAACTCTTGCACTGTCCCCTTCCATGAGGCAACCCCTCACCATTTTGTTACTGTGCACTTTCTTATGGGGGATATACTTCCCTGGGAAAGCACCACCTTGACTTAGTTATTACCTGGAGGCATTAGGGCTGTTTCCCCCTAGAGAACCAGGTGTTACCCTCACCCTCTGTGGTTGAGGGTAGTCTCTGCTCCCTGTGAAGAAAGCCTAATTCTCGGAGACCATACTCACCCCCAGTGCTTCTGGTTTCAGAGTCCTACTGGAGTCATGGGGACCCAGTGAGCCGGCTCAGCCCTATGAATTGGAAACCCCATCTGAGGAAGGGACCTCATCCTAGTCCATCCTCCGGCAGGAGTCCTTTAGATATTTGTGCTGCCAAAGGAGAATCTACCAGTAGGCCTTCTTGCCCCTCTGTCTGCACTCTGTTTGAGCTCCAGTGAAAAGGCTGGGTGACTGAGGCCCAAGTGCCAAGCATTCATGTGTGGTGAGCAGTCATGAGGAGCAGTGGTTGACTGGGTCGGGGTGGGGGATCCCAGCCCCATCCCAGTCCCTGGCTCTCAGGGAGGCAATGACACAGGGTGCAGGGTTGGGGCAATGAGGTTGGAGACGTGCTGGATAACCATGTGTGAACACGGAGAATCAGGGCGCTCTGCACTGTAAACCATGGCCCTCACAGCCTAGGTGGAAAGCAGGGCTGGCCCAGGGCAATGCACTGCCAGAACTTTCCCTGCTGATGCCGCTCCTGCCTGGGTACCCCGGTGTTCAAGGGTGCCCCCCCAAGGGACGTGGACTGACATTCCCACCCTTGCTTTATGTGTGTAACAGGCTGGGCCCAGCTGCATTCTCCCTGCTCTGGATGGCCTCTTCTCCAGGCCCTGATGATCTACTTCAGCCTGTTACGAGGGGCATCGTGACAGTGTGACAGTCCTCCTCCTGCCCATAGAGGAAGCAGAGTCTTTCCTGACTTAGTCACAGCACTTTGTATCACTGGGTCTTGTTTAGGACTGGCCTTTTTGTCTAGATTGTTATCTTCCCCTCCTATTTGCTGTTATGGTTCAACCCTTAGATCCAACAGATCCTCGAGCGTATGTGTCACATGCTCCTTCCTGTAGAAAGTCTTCCTGGATCCTCCTAAGAGCTGGTCTCTCCCTTTTTTGGGCTCCAACAGCATTCCCCCGTGGCCTTAGTTTATGGCCTGATTATGCTGACCCCTGCATTGCTCTGGATGTGTCTTACTTCCTCAGGCCAGGAGCCCCCTCTGAATCTCTCAGCCTTTTCCTGTCAGACCTGAACAAGCCCAGCAGCTACAAAGTGATGGGATGAAGTCCAGCACAGAGTGGAAGAACAGACGCAGAGTTTTATCAATAAGCAAGGGTGATGGAGAGGCAGGGGGGAGCAAGTGGGGCTCTGGGATAGACAGACAGAGCATGGGCTGGAGAGGTGGGGATCAGGTCTAGGAGTCTATCTCAGGTGAAGGGTGCTGGGTCTGTGGGAAAGTAGTGGGTCCGGTGCAGGCTCCAGCCACATGCTCAGAGGGTGCTTGGTAACTTCTCTCTGGGCTCCTGTGGGCCTCCATCCACAGGCCTTTCCCTCCTGTCCAACTCTACAAAGCTCAGGTCCCTCTGTGAGCTCTGGCCCCATATCCCTGCCCTGTGCAGGGCACTCGCCACACTGCCTGTGCCTTTAGCTTTCCTTTGGGGAATCCTGCAGGGACAGGGGTGTGGATCCTTAAAATAGGGCCCTGCCCATCGCTTTTGCTACTCTAGAAAGCCCAGGGGTGTCCTGGGCTGCCAGTAATCAATTCATCATACTTTTGCTGACCGATTGGCTGATTGCAGAACTGCCAGATGCACGTTAAAGTACAGGCATGAAAACCGAGAGCCATCACGTGGTCTGGGGCCCTTCTCTGGTTCCTAGTGGTCCCACCTCTTTGCATTGTGACACTGCCACCCCATAGACTTCACCCTGTCCCTTGAAGCCCACCATTCCATCTGCACAGCGCTTTTTTCTTCTTCTGATTAGCTCTCTGTAAGGTGGCTTATCTGGGGTTTCTGTGGGCAAAGAGCACATGCATGAGGCTCACTACTGTTTCTTTTCTATTCATTTCCGGCTCTGGGCTCTGACCGGGCAGACCCTTTGCCCTTTGGCCCCCTCCATCCCAGAAGAGACCCTCTGGGTATCCAGGCAGCCACTCCAGGGCTGGGAACAGCTTTGCCTTCCTCATATGTATGTGGGGTTGTCTCCCAGGGCGCAGAGATCTCGTAAACACCACCATTGTCTCCCCAGCCCCTGCTAGGTGCCCAGGGCTCTTCATACAGACAGAACTAGGTGGCGTGCAAGGAGCACCTATTCCCAGGAGCCCTGGTGCCCAGCCCACTGTCTGACATCAGTACGAGAAGATAGAGATTGCTCAAGGTAAGGCCACTTGGTGGCCATTTCCCACTCCTCCTGGGAGTGCTATGCAAGTAAACACAGAATGTGTATCCTCACGGGAGGCAAAGGACATGGCATTGGTCCGGGAGGCCAGATGTCAGTGTATGAGCAGCAGCTCTATCCTAATGGCCAAGCATTGCCCTACTGGGGCCTCAGTTTCCAAATAGGACAAAAATGAGAAATCTGAATGAGCAGCTTTCTGATCTGGGTATCCGTTTATGTGTGATAAAGCACCTCAACATTTAGTAGTTTAAACTACCATTCATTTGCTCATGAATCTGCAGTTTGGGCCTGACTCAGGAAGTTCAGCTCATCTCTGCTCCACTTACCACCATCTGGGGCAGCTCGACAGCCTGGGGCCTCAATTGTCAGAGGATTCACTCCCTCTTACTCACATGTGGCTTTGCCATGTGGCTGCCTAGTGGTGGCTGGGTGTCAAGATGGTGGCCAGGTGCCAAGTGCCAGCATCCTGATAGAGAGGGAGAGAGGGAGAGGGAGATAGAGGGGTAGAGAGACCAAGAGAGAAAGGCCTCATGACCTTTCATGATCTGGCCATGCAAGTTACTTCCAGGGTATTCTGTTTGTTAGAAGCAAGTGACTAGGACTGGCCCATATTCCAGGGGAGGGAGAGTAGATTCCACTTTTTGACAAGAAGAGTGTCAACGAATTTGTGGATTTCTGGACATGCTCGGATACCACCACACTTTCCATCACTAAAGAGGCCATGGTATGTCATGATGTGTGACAGCAAGGTGAAGACCGGGATTCCCCACACAGACCCACTCTGCCAGTCTTTCTCCCCAGATTTCGCTGCCCCTCCTAACTGAATCTGCACACTGGATAGAACAGGAGATCCGAACTGTCTGGAGTTGGTAGAATGGTCTAGAATCTCTTTTATTGGGTAATTTTTGCATGAAACTAGTTCAGTGCATAAAGATCTGAACTGGGGAGTATCTGAAAGGCGCATTTCTGGAAATCTCCAGCTGGCTGAGTGCCGACTAGCCTACTTATTCCTTTTCTTTGAAGACTCCCCAGAGTTGCTGTAGCCCAAATGCAAGGTACCTCCCCCAGTAGTACCCCAGCTGGCGTCTCTCGCTCAGCCAGCAGCTGAGCTCTTGCCTGGCCTGGGCTCTGGGACTAGACACTCCATGTTGTTCATGTATGTCTCTTCCCTTTTTTTTTTTTTTTTTATCAGCTTCTCCATCAAGAAGTTTCATTACTTTCCAACGGCCTGAGCCTCTCAAGTTCCCCCTTCTTAGGAAAAGTGCATTTCTAAAGAAGAGTTTCAGTCAACCACTGCAGAGTCATGATGCATGCCACCTGGGGATGGATCCTGGTGCCCAGGGGTCCACGACTCCCTGCCGTGCCTGGACAGGGTCAGTTAAAGGGCCTCATTCCGCCCATGCTGCTTGGGTGACAAGAGACACATTTTCTGTCCTTGGTTTATATCTTGGGGAATTCTCCTTCACACGCGTTTCCTGCCCCTTGGCCTCCAGATGGCAGTAGCAGAGAACTGGAGGGTGGAGGGTGGGTGAACATCCGAGGTGGTTGTCAGAACAAGAAGGGAAGGAAACAACAGGGTCCTTTCTGACTCCGGTCGCCTCTAAGCTCATTTCTGTTGCTGAGGAAGACAGTTTTCTTCCCCGGACCCTGGGCACTGTCATCCCCTGAGGTGGGAGAGCTCTAGTGCCATTTTCAGCCATTTCTTCACATCATCATCAACTCTTAATACAGCAGGCACTGAGACCTGACGGAAGTCCGTGTAAGGCTGGGCCAGTGTCTGCAGCCACACAACCCGGAGGGGCACTTGGGGACCCATCCACATAGAGCAAGGTGAACAAATTACCCAAAAGAGCTGCTAAACCGTGAACCCAGGATTAGCTATTAGGGGTCCTGGATGCAGACTTCCCTCCACCCCCATCAAGATGCATGACAGATGACAGGTCATTTTCCCTCTCTGGCCTTCAGTTCTTGTATCTACACACGGATAATTTTGCACTAAGTTATTGCTAAGCCACCTTCAGTTTGAATGTTCTATCATCCTAGCTGTGGTGAAAGATTACGAATGCCCAATTAACGACAAAGTAAATGAGACACTCTTTTGGTTCTGGTTCTGGAGTTCTTAAAGAGGAGACAGAGGGCCAGAGTAGGCCCCACAAGTGTGTGCAAAGTATCAGGGGCTGTTCACAAATAGAAACTAGAAAACAGCAGCAGGCAAAACCTAAGAAGACTGTGGGATTGAACCTAGAGGCAAATCTGCTGCTGCTGTCTTTCCCTCTAGCCCCCTGCCTCCCACGTGGTTCACGCCATTTTTTTCCCTTAAATAATTTATTGTCAAGTTGGCTTACATATAACACCCTGTGCTCATCCCAACAAGTGCCCTCCTCCATGCCCATCACTTCACTTGGATCCCTTTTATGCCCCTCTTTACTTAATAACCATCAACCCACTCTTCAAGACTCAGTTTACCTATCAGGTTCTCCATGAAGATTTCACTGGACTCCATGTCTATGTCAGGTGCCCTCCTCTTTATTTATTCTGGACTTTGTTCTGATCTCTGTAAGTGTGCATACATTTATTTTACACATGTATACACACACAATGGTCAGAGTGTTCAATTTTTATAAAATTAATTATAATCAGCTTTGAACCACACTTCTGCTGGGACTGGCAGAAACATCCATTATCTCCACAACTGTGGTTTGTTCCACTCACCCCCAAATTCTATGAAGGCCTGGCAGGAGGGGGGGTGTCTTATTTCCAACAGAGCATCTGGGAGGACTCTTACTTATGACCTGCACTGGCCAACTTTGATTCATTCATTCCTTGTCCAAGTCCTCATGAGCGCTAACCTGCCTCTCTGTGGGCAGGCAGTACTAGGTTTCCATCCCAGGCTTGGGTGTGCGACTTTTGGCTGAGAACTGTAGGATTTGTGGCCAGTCTCTGTGAGGCTCCCTACCATACAGGCTGTCCCCTCTTAGGTCTCCCACCTCCCTATGGTGCTCCAGGGGGGCTAGTGCAGGTGCCTGCTGCTTACAAAATCCCACCTGAGGTGCCGTTTCTAGTGTTGGGGAATCTCTTTCTTTTGTACTCACCTTCCCTCTGCCTCAGGGAAGGGAAATCATTTTCCATATTAGATTGAAGATCTGTGTTTATATGTATGTTTTCCCAATTAGCAACAAGCTTTGGGAGGGCAGGAGCTGTGTCATATTAATCTTTATAATTCCAACATCTGGCAGAGTGCCAGACACATAGAAGAATTCAAGACATTTTTATTGAATTAAATTGAATTCAGTATCCCAGTTGTCTGAGGTTGTCCGAGATGAGTCTGATTCAGGATTATTCTTTCTTTTGGGGGTGGGTCTGGTTATGCGAGTGCAGAATAAACAAGAATTTCTTTTTCATAGCATTCTGGAAACATGAGCTTGAATCTTTGAGAGCTGGCAAAACTCAAAGTCAGGTGAATGATAACATCTTGAGTTGTCAGTAGCTGGGTGGTAAAGAAATCAGGTTTTAGTCCTTGAAGAAAGGGAGGCCCGGATGGCCAGAAAAACTTGGGTCATGGCCAAATGGGAACTAGAATACAAAATTAGAGACAGAGCAGAAACCCAGCCTTAGAGATTGGACATGTTCAGTAGTGACTGGGGACAAGGCAGTGGCTGGGTGGGGTCCCAGGGAGAGTATACAATGCTGAGACTTAGAGCGATATCCTACCAGCTGGCCGGAATGGCGCTCTAATACCTACTATGCCTAGTTTTTATCGACTTAGAACTTCAGTGGGATCAGCTTGGTCTAATTTTCAGTTATGGAAATTATGAAACTTGATGGATTCATCTCCAAATGGAGAGCTGTCCCACCTCTGCATGAAAGCAGATCGGCAGGGCGCCCCCCAATGGATTAAAGATGGTTCTTGAAGAAAGAACTTTGAAGTTAACTCAAGTGGCTGGAAAAGGATTTGGTTGGGGATCAAGGCTTTAGATCCACAAAGCATATTAGGTATGATATCAATCTTTTAAGAAAATTTCAAGTATTGGTTTCATCCACTGTCTAGCCTTAGTAGGATTTCTGATTTTGTCTCTGCCTGAGATTGACAGGACAAAGGGACAACAAAATGTACACTAAGAGATGTGATGGAGTCCCTGATTCATTGAAAGGAATGGTGCGGAATGTATGCCAAGAGCAACAGTGACCCTTCAGCCAAGTTAATGTTTTACTTTTCTTTCTAAGCATAATTAGTCCACAGGGTCAGCTGTTTCTGAAGGTCGCTCCTGGCTCATGGTAGTAAATCTTGTCATAAGCAGAGAGCAGTGGAAGGGGCTCATTTTCCTGTTTGCTGTGACACATGGGCATGGATACAGTCTGTTTAAGAACTGAATCAAGGTATTCAGACAGAAGTGAAAGCAAAAGGTGCTATTACTGAGTTTAGGTTTGGAAACTGAGCTATTGAGAGACTTTTCCTTCCCTGCAGTTTGGCATAATAATATCGTGGTAGAGGTTTTCAACAAACATTTTCTGAACAATCAATCTTGTTTCTAATTGAGTTTTCATGGAGTTTAATTAGATTATTTTAGTGATCAATAATGAAATAATCATGTCTGATGCCTCTTTGCTTCAGGCCTTAAGCTGGAGTAGGATTCTTAAGGTAACAAATTATCTGAACCTTCGCAAAGGAAGAGGGTAATTGGAGGAAAGATGCAGTTTATTGAGATGGATGGTGATAACTTCACCTTGATCCCATCTTTAGGAGAAGGAGTAGATTGTTTGGTTAGAGTTGGAAATTTCTATTCAGGGTAGAGGAGTTTATGAAAGGCAATTTGTAGTCAAAAGAATTGACAGAGTTTTTATTAATACTTAATTCTTCTGTTTCCATTTGCTTACAGGATTAGTTATTTTTTCCCGTTTTTCAATAAACTTTATTTTTAGATAATTATAGATTCACGTGAAGTTGTAAGGAATAATATACCATGAACGCTTTGCTTAGTTTCTTCTAATAGATAAACACATTGTGGTACATCCATGCCACAAAACTCTATCACATCCAGGATATTGATAGGGGTTGACAGTCAAGAGACAGAGCGTTTCTATCCGCACAAGGGTCCCTCATGTTCCCCTTTAATAGCCATGCCTACCTCCCATAGCACCCTTCTGTAATCCCTGGAAGCCATGCTTCTGTTCACCGTGTCTATAATTTGTTTCATTTGAGGAATGTTATATAAATGGAGTCATAAAGTATATTGCCTTTATGGGCTTTTTCACTCAGAATAATTCTCTGGCACTTCATTCTGGTTGTTTCCTGTATCCATGGTATCTTTTTTTTGATGAGAAAGGATTCCATGGTATGGATATACTTCACTTATTTAACCCATTGAAGAACATCTGGGTTGCTTCTAGTTTTTGTTACGAATGAAGCCGCTATAAATATTTGTGAACATAAACCTTCATGGCTTCATGTTTCAGCTCCTAACTAACTAATTCAACTCTGGGTTTCATGCCCATGATTACTGGGTCCTATGGTAGTTGCATGCTTACTTTTTAAAGAAATTGACAAACTGCTTTCCAGCATGGCTCTACACTTTTACATTCCCTTGAGCAGTGTATGAGTGATCCAATTTTTCTGCATCCGTGCCAGCATTTGATGGCGTTACCTCTTGATTTTAGCCATTCTGATAGGTGTATAGTGAGAGCTAATTGTGGTTTTAATTTGCATTTCCTTAAAGGCTACTGATGCTGAGTATCATTTTAGGTGCTTATTTTCCATCTTTATACCCTCTTTGTTAAAATTTCTCTTAGTGTCTTTGTGTATTTCTCTTTAAAAAATTTTTTTAATGTTTATTCATTTTTCAGAGACAGAGAGAACAGAGTGTGAGCAGGGGAGGGGCAAAGAGAGAGAGAGGGAGACAGGATACAAAGCAGGCTCCAGGCTCTGACCTGTCAGCACAGAACCTGATGTGGGGATTGAACTCACTGACCACGAGATCATGACCTGAGCTGAAGTCAGACCCTCAACTGACTGAGCCACCCAGGCGCCCTTCTTTGTGCATTTCTTAAATTCAGTTATTATTTTTGTTTTTACTGTTGGGTTTTGAGGCTCCTTTATATATTCTAGATATTAGTCTTGTGTTGGATATGTGAATATTTTCTCATGTTTCTGTGATTTCGCTTATCATTCTATTAACATAGGTTTTTTAATTTTGATGAAGTGTTTCCTTTTCCTTTATTTTCTGGAAAAGATGTATAGAATTTGTGTTGCTTTAAATGTTTTGTAGAATTCTTGGTGAAACTATCTAGGCCTGAAGATTTATATCTGGGAATTTTTAAGTTACAAATTCTATTTTCTTAGTAGTTATAGGCTCTTCACACTATTTATTTATACTGGATAAACAGTGATAACTTGTCCTTTTCAAGGATAGGTCCACTTAATCTAAGTATTCAAATGTATGTGTGTTGAGTTGTTTATAATATTACCTTATTCTCCTTTTGATGTCTGAATGGTCTGTAGTGATATCCCCTGTTATATTTCTGATTTTGTATATGTGCTGCCGAAGCAAGCACTGTATTCTGATTTGGATAATTTTGTCTTTTAAAAAATTTGCCCATCTTGCTAGAGGTTTGTCAGTTCATCACACTTTCCAAAGCTCTTCGTTTCATTGATTTCCCCATTTATTTCTGTTTTCAGCCTCACTGATATCTAATCTTTATTATTTCCAGGAACTTGCTCTGGATTTATTTTTCTCTTCTTTTTCCAGATTCTTTTGTGGGAAGTGCTTAAATTATTGAGAGCTTTCCTCTTCTAATGCATGCATTTAATGCTATACGTTTCCCTCTCAGCACTGCTTTTAGCTGTGTCACAGAAATTTTGATGTTTTATTTCCATTTTAATTTAATTCAATGTAGTTTTGATTTCCACTGAGATGTCCTCTTTGACTCATGCATTATTTAACAGTATCCTGTTTAGTTTCCAAATGTTTGGAGATTTTCCTGATATCCATCTGTTATTGATTGCTAGTTTGATTTTATTGTGGCCAGAGAATATGCTCTCTGTGATTTCAATTCTTTTAAATTTGTCGAGCCTCGCCTCAGAGCCTAAGCGAGTATCTATCTTGGCATATATTTTGTGGGCAGTTGCAAACAATGTGCAATCTGTTGAGTGGAGTGTTCTATGAATGTGGATACGTCCTGTTGCCTGATGGCATTCTTGCCCGTTTCCTGTCTAGTTATTTTATCAATTGTTAACAAGGATTTTGGCGTTTCCAATGATTATTGCTGATTTGTCTACTTCTCATTTCAGTTCTGTCACTTTTTACTTTACATATTTTGCAGCTCTGTCCTTTGATGTGTACACATTTAGCATTACTGTTTTTGTAGTAGATTGAATTTTATCATTAATAATATCTCTGGTGATGATTTTTGCTCTGAAATCTACTTTATTTGATACTAATATAGTTTTCCCTTCTTTCTTTGATTAATGTTTGCATAATTTATCTTTTCCTATTCTTTTACTTTCAATCCGCCTGTATTATTACATTTGAAGTGAATTTTTTTAGACCACATATATTTGGATCATGTTTTTAAATGTACTCTGCCAATCTCTGTCTTTCAACTGATGTATCTGGTCCATTGACAGAATTTATTTAATTCTATTCTGAATTAAAGTTGAGAGGCTCATCTAATTGGCAGAAATGAAATCACCCAGAATCTTAGCTGCTAGGGAGTTTAGGAAAGTTGCTTTTAACTTTCTAGATAGACACATGAGAAACCAAAATAGAAGGTGGGTAAGGTGTCTTCTTATTTCTCAGAGGTGGCCTACCTTCTGCTGAGGCACCTCAGGATTGGACCAATTCCTGGAACTGTTGTTCTCATTCTCATTTACTAGTCACAACCCACCTCTTGAAAATCAGTAAGGTGTGGTGAATTCAATATGAGCCTCCTTATTTATAGGTGGTTTTCCTTATTGGGGTTTCTTACTGAACTTCGCTTCTGGTTGAGCCATTAGAGGTATTCTGTCAAGTGTCCATAGATACAGATTGGTGGGCCTTCTTCAAGTTATCAATTTGTTAAGGATACTTCTCCCTGAGGCAAAGGAAAAGAAACACAGGAAGCACCCATCAGGTCACATTTAATGCTACAAAGTCCTGAGAAAGTTTGGCCTCATGGTGCTAATGACAGGTTTAAATGGAATTGTTGCACTTGGATGTGACTGAGACTTCACAGGTCTCTCAATCAGTACTAGATGGGACAGCTAGGAAAACCATCGACAGGCTGGAGGATTAGGTGGTGGAGTCCAAAGCCATATCAAGTGGTTAGAGTGAACTGGAAGAAACAGAGGCAAAATTTAATTGCCCAAGTGCAGTGACAGGAGATGTCCAAGTTAAGGAGAGCAAAGGTTAAAGGTAGAGCCCACACCCACGTAGGTAAAACCAGTGGGACCCAAAGACAGAAATGATGCAGCAGTGGGTCTTTCTGCAGAGGGTTGATTTTTTCAAGGCTTTTATTCCAGTTAGAAGGTCTAGAGCTCTCAGGTGTCAACTTGGGGGAAGAGAGAGTGTGTGAAAAAGGGAGAAATTCAAAGGCTCTGGGCTTAGGGTGCAGGAGACTGAAAAGAGAGAGGTAGTGTGTCCTGAAAGTACTCAGAACTCTGAACCATTCTGGAATGTTCCCTCAATGGGGCAAGTACATCTCTGTGCTCTGCTACCCACATTCCAGTGACTTCTGAACTAGAACCCACCCTAATCCCTCATGCATTTCATTAATCATCATCATCTCCTTTCTCATCTGCACTTTTTTATATACCATGTGTCAAAAACTGCCCCACACTTTAAAGACCGATTTCAACACTGCTTTCAATAAGATTTTCATGTTCCCCCACTGTCCTCAGAGAATGTTGCTTGAACTTTTGCTAAAGTTCTTGTTTATTTCTTATTTAATGTGACATAATAACCAAATGTGTTATAAAAGACTAAGGAACAGGGGGAACGACCTGGAAATAAGAAAACTCTGAAAGGGAAGTAAAAAAATCAAATTTAACAAAAAACATACATCTACATAAATGAAGCAATTACATGCACTGAAGGATATAACATGACCCAAATAAATGGAGAAATCAATCATGTCTCTAAATGGGAAGACTTAATATGGAAGATACCAATTTTCCTCAAATCAGTGCATGCTTCTTTGTCTCAATGGTAATCAGTTCTCTTGGTTTCTTCCTCCACATCATAATGTGTTTTAAAATTCACTCAGGTAGGGGCGCCTGGGTGGCTCAGTCAGTTAAGCATCTGACTTTGGCTCAGGTCATGATCTCATGGTTTGTGAGTTTGAGCCCCACATTGGACTCTGTGCTGACAGTTAAGAGCCTGGAGCCTGCTTTGGATCCTGTATCTCCTTCTCTCTCTGCCCCATCACCCCTTGTGTGTGTTCACTCTCTCTCTCTCAAAAATAAGTTAAAAAAATTAAATACAATTTTACTCAAGTAATTCATCTTTCATATGTTTATTAGGCATTAGTATCTTTTTCTATGAGTCTCATATCCAGTTCTTATCCCTTGCTTGATTTCAGCCTATTTATAGAGTAATGGGCTTGAATTCACTGAGCTCTTATTTCCCTTCCAGTTATATATTCTCTTAATATGTGATTTAATGGATGGGCACGAGAACAAAGACCAGCTTTTGAAAACAAAATGAAATCTCATTGATTTACAGTGAAAGAAAGTTCAATTGATAGCTAGACTGTAATTTCCCTAACAAGATTTGAGAAGTCAAGGGTACCTGAAGTCGGAGACGCTAAATCCTAGAGAGATCTTTACTCTTCTGGAAGGTTCACGTATCAGAGAAACTAAATAATTGGAACAAGTCTTTTCTTAAAATTCAACTGTGCTAACTCAGCCAAATATGGTGCGTAATTGCATGCTGCAAGTATCAGTACCCAGTGTACCTTCCTGAATTTTCCCCTTGTCCAAGTCTTGTATTATATTAATGGACAAAGTGGGAAGAGAAACTGGAGAAAATTTGATGGTGGTGCCAACTGAACCTAAGATGGTCAGGGATGCAATGCTAGTTTAGCCCTCATTCCATGCCTTCTGAAAGTCAGTTGTAATTCTTTGGCCAAACTATCTGAACAGAGATCCTAAAGGGTGTCAGAGAAAATGAAGGAGATCAGAGAGTTACGGGGCCTCCATCCACTCAGGAGAAAGCTAAGGGGCCTTGTGGAAGACAGTGATGGATTCAAGCCATATGAAAAAGCATATATCAAGTATCTCAACCTCGTCCCTATCTTTGGAGGATATATGTAATTTATAGAGTGTTTAAATTAGACAAATGGTCCAATCGATTTAGAATAAGGGACAGGAAACACATGTTTCTTTTGCATTAAACTGGACTTCACCAGAGTAGAAATGCTTATGATCTCCTGAGTTATGGAGCTTGGGCTCTCCATCAAAGTGCCCCTAATTACAGGGATTGTGCTTTTCCACAAAGGTGATCCATTATGGAGCATGCCGTAAAGACCTCCATAAAGACCAAGAATACGCTGAAAAGCTCAAGCTAAGTGGTAATTTATATCATTGTTTATAGGAAGCAAGAGCAAGAGCGAGCGGGAGAGTGAGGGCAAGAGCCAGAGAACGACAGAGAAAGAGACAAAAAGAAAGGACATTTTAGTGAAGATGGAAGAGAACCAGAAAAAGGACTGAAACAACCATGGAAAGAGATGTCAGCCTTCTATTAAGACGATTTGAGCTGTGAGATGAGGAAATAGGGAGTGCGGAGAGTTGAAGAAACTCAGTTTTCCTTAAACTTTTTACTTATGCCTGGGTAGGTGACCAGAGTGAATGGCCTGAAAGCCAAATGTGTAGACTACTTGGGGCCTTTTTCTGGGAGGCAGAGTAATTCGCTGAGAAACAACTTGCTAGTGGCTAGTTCAACGGGAATCAAGTGACCAAATTCCAAATCACAGAGTGACTTGCTCGCTGAGGTATTGAGGATTTGGCTCCCAGGTTTAGTTCCTTCTGTCCTCTGCATATGTGAATTCATTTTTTTGGTAATTTTTTAAAACTTAATTTATTTTTTAAATTTGTATCCTGGTTAGTTAGCATATAGTGCTATAATGATTTCAGGAGTAGATTCCTTAATGCCTCTTACCCATTTAGCCCATCCCCTCTCCCATGCCATTTGCATATGTGAATGGTGGGTCTTCCCTTAAATATAGTTTACTGCCTTGCCCCCTTTGTGGCTCTGTGTCCTGACCCCGTATTTGGCACTTCTTTGGCCTAGACTTCTGGCCCTGTTTCTGCTATTGTTGGCAAAAGAGCTGCAATAACCTGCCCAACCATGTTTATGGTGTTCCTCTGACATGCACTGTGAATTGGCTATAGGCAAGTTCATTTTCAGTGAACTGACCTCTAGCCCTTCTAATGGCTAGAATATCTCTACACCTGGGCTGTCAGTCTCTTCCTATATTCCTACGTGCTATTCTCCACCAGTCACCTGAGCCCAGAGAGTCAGTGGGGAGTTGGAAGAACCACATCCAAAATGGCGGCAGCCACTCCTCCAATGTACATCCATTACCGGGTGGCTTTACATTTGGAACGTAGCCCCCAAACTAAATGCGAATGCCAAGGCAATTCCTCCATTTCCTATACAAAGCCCACATTTCTTAGCATGCGTTGGAGGCCCCATATAACCTGGCATGACTCGTTTTTTAATCTTATTATTTGGCTTCTTCAGACTTCACTCCTCCTGGAGCAAATTATGCTCCCTGAAGTCATGGTCTGTGTCTGGCATGCTCCTACCTTTCTTCTCTGTTTTCCAGGGCCTCTTTGAATGCCTAGACCAATTTAAACACTGTCTTTTTGTGTGTCCTTCCCAAACCCCTATAGGAAGAAGCATGTTTCCTGTTTCATTCTCTGTCTTTCCATAGCTCCTCAGAGATTCTTCTATTACAAGTCCCAGCACCACTTTGCAGTGAACCCCTCATCAGACTATGAGGTCCATGAAGAAAGAGGTTGAAATTTATTTTCCTTGGTGTGTCCATGACCCAGCATGGGGTGTGGGCTGAGTAACTGGTTTGTGTAGTGGATTAGGGATCAATGGACAGAAAACCAAGCAGTGATGGGCTGGAGAGAAGAGGACCCCAGGCCCATCAAGACTGATGCCTTGGCACAGTGAATGTGGGTATATTAAATGACAAGAGAATACCAGAGGAACCTGAGGAAGATGGAAAGGAGGTGGAGGGGCTCTATGAGGTGTGCATCTCTTCCAACCCCATATATCCAGAGTAGGGAATGGATTCTTAAAGCCCAGAACCCTCAGCCTGTACCATTCAATCACTTATACTCTGGGACCTGCTAACAAGGTGGTAAATCCCTCAGTGAATTCAAGCAGGATTCTGATACTGTCCAATCAAACTTTCTGCAAGGACATAAATGTTCTTTATCCATTCTTTCCAATATGGTAGCCACTTGCCACACTGACCACTAGAAATTAACTAATTCAACTGAAAAACAAAACTTTTCATTAAAAACCTTTTAAAATTAAATTTGGCTACTTGTTGAATACTGCAGTGAGACACAACCCATATGGATTCAACACCATATGGCTCTCCCAAATGTGCACTGGCTGTCGGCCCCTATTTCCACATTTATTAAATAAAGATAATAGTATGCTTACTCCTTAATTTTTTTTTGCTGTGATTAAATCAGTGATTAATGTGTATTACTTATTCATTGCTATATAACACATCACCCCAAATTTAAAGGTTTAAAAATATCAATAATAATTCGTGATCTCTTTGGGTTCTGTTGGCCAGAAGTTTGAGCAAAACTTGGGCGCGTGGTTCTTTCTGGTATGTCTCACGCAGCTTGCAATCATGCACAGGCATGACTGAGGGACCTTCTTCCACCGGGGCTCATTCACGTGGCTGGCAAGTTGTTTAGGGCTCTCTCTGTGGGCCCCCTGAGTGTCCAGAAAGAATTTCAGCTGCTCCCCCCCCGGGCGGCAACCTAAAAGAAAGGGGGAGGCGGCAATGCCTTTTATAATACAGCCTCTGAAGCCACACATTGTCACATGGCCTGAGGATGGGAGGGCGGGGGCAGCCCAGGGCAGCTACCCTGTTCTGTAAAGTACTTCACAGAGTGCGTGGCCCATTGTAAATGTGAGTATTAGCAGTTCTTATCTGATGCTTCTCAAGTGCAGCTTGAGAAACCTCCCCAGCTCTCGGCTCACTGTCACAAGCGGAGGCACCGCTGCTCTAGGACAGACCTGGGTAGCTGGGGCTGCAGACACTCCCTCTGAAATGTCACAGCCTGGCATCGATGCCTTTGGCTCTCTTCCTTCCCCTGCAGCACCAGAACACCCCTTCCTGGGAACTCTCACTGTGGACCACATCAGCTCTTCTCAACTTAGGATGTGCCCCAACTTTGAGCAGGTAGCATGTGAGAAGGACTTGGAAGCAGAAGCTGACACATAAGACTGTGGCGCGTG
>NW_027527853.1:10176478-10300181 GCF_008692635.1 Crocuta crocuta | reverse complement strand
ACCTGGAGCCTCAGTTTATTTTTCCAAAAATGGGAATGCTATTTTGTCCTGTCCGATGCTCATTTGGATGAATCCCGCCAACCGGTGTTCCCTGGGGGCTTTCGGTGTCCGGTGCTGCGCTAGTGAAGACGCTGGGGTCTCTGTCCTCACTCAGGATGCTGCAGCCTGCGAGAGTGTCGAAGCCGTGGCGCGTGGAGAGCGCCCACTGCGTNTCGCCATGGGGGCCGAGCATGGGGGCCAGGGGCGGGAGTGTCACGTTTGTAAGCTGCTCTCCTTGCTCTGGTCATGATCTTACTGTCTTCCTGCCCCTAAGAGTCCCTTTGTCTTGTGCCACCTCTTCTTTTATTTTCTTTTTAATTTTGTTTTAATGTTTACTTATTTTTGAGAGAGAGAGAGAGAGAGTGAAAGTGGGGGAGGGGCTGAGAGAGAGGGAGACAAAGAATCTGAAGCAGGCTCCAGGCTCTGAGCTGCCAGCACAGAGCCTGATGCGGGGCTTGAACTCACCAACTATGAGATCATGACCTGAGCCGAGGTCAGACGCTTAACAGACTGAGCCACCCAGGTGCCCTTGCACCCCCTCTTCTTAATAATATTTTCAGATGAGTAGTACCACTCGGGGTTCTGGGGGCAGTGGGACGGATGGATGTTTTTGGTTTCTCTTGGTCCTCACGAAGCCTGGAGATTGCCTCCTTGCCCACGGGTCTGTGACTTAACACCATCATGTCTGGCCCCCAGGCCACAGCAAGACTGTCTTACCACCTGTCCACGTAGTACAAATGTCTTAAGAGACAATGACGTAGCACCTTGGCAAAGCTGTTTGGCCATCTCTCTATTTCAAAATAGCACCTTGACCTTTCCTTCGCAGTTCCTCTCCCCCAGCAGACAGCCGGGAGCCAAGAGAAGTGTGTTGCCTCCTCTGCTGAGCCATCGCTCTCCTCTGAGACAGGCCTGTCTGGCCTCCATGGCTCTGTGCACACATTAATAACAGAGCCAGGCACTGGCCTCCCTGCAGCCCCTCCTGAGAGCCTCTTAGGGTCTCCACATGGGTCTTCTGGCTCCCCCTCCGCTGTTCTCCAGGATCCGGCCAGCATCTGTGAACGAAGCTTCTCCTCCTCTGCGTCAGAGAATCCCCAGGCCTCCCGGGGGTTGAGCACAGTGAGGAATGGTGATTTGGGATACATTACAGGGCTGAGCATCCTTTGTCCTCCGTGGCCCTCCTCCCCCAAACCCTGAAACATGAGGCGGCCCCTCAGCTGCTCAGTCCGGCTGTCCGTTGGTGGGAAGCTTCTCTTGGCTATGGAAGGTGGCAAGGGTCTCTGCCGCAGGGACTTGTTTTATTTATCTAGCTGCACTCCATCTCTCAGTATTTAACTCAGGGAGGAAGAGGATTTTGCAGCTAAAGTTAGTCTGTCCCTCCTGTGGAGACAGTGAGCAGAGAAAGAACGGATATTCACTGAGGCTCGAACTCCACTTGGTGTTGTCTGCAAGGCTGTGGAGCAGGTGGGGCTCCAGGGTCGTAGTCAGGAACCACAGAATCATAGGGCGGGAGGCCCCAAGGTCATGGCAGCCAGCTCTCTCTTCTTCCAGAGGGACCATGGCCTTTGTTAGTCTGATGATGGAAGCTGAGCTCTGATTTCCATCCATCTTTTAATTTTTTTCGAAGACTATGTTAGCATTTTATTTTTCTATCCCTGACACTCAAATTCATGGAGGGGTGTGTGTGAGTGATAATAGAACATAATCAAAGTAACACACAACACTACTCAAGAACATTTACCCATTTTTGTAGCTGTTCTTTGCAAAACACATAAAGGTATACAGAAACATCTTTATATAAATTATACTTAACAATCTGTATACACTGTGAAACTATTGTTAAATTTCACACCAGGACACTTGTGTAAGCAGTGGTGCACAAAAGTGCAAACAAGGTTAGTGATGAGAAACTTACCACAAACATACCACTTCAACATACTCTGCATTCAGTCAAATACTGATGGCCTCCCCACAGAAAACACTTTGATCACTTTTATCTTTTATTATCATTGCTATTATTATTATTACTATTATTATTCTTTTAGAGAGAGAGAGTTCGAACAGGGGAAAGGGGCAAAGGGAGAAAGAGAGAGAGAATCAACGCTGAGCACGGAGCCTGATGCAGGGCTCAATCTCACGACTGTAAGATCATGACCTGAGCCCAAATCAAGAATCTGATGCACAACCAACTGAACTACCCAGGAGCCCCGATCATTTTTATTTTATTATTACTTTTACCTTTTATTTTTGAGAGACAGTGTGAGAGAGAGCCCACAAAACGGGCTCTGTGCTGACAGCAGCAACCTTATGTGGGGCTTGAGCTCACGAACTGGGAGATCATGACCTGAGCCCTGAGCCGAAGTTGGACACAAAACTGGCTGAGTCCCCCAGGTGCCCCAGCCTCTGATCACTTTTAAAGTAACCAAATTTAAAGTGACTACATTCACCCTGGGTGCTCTTGCCTCAGGATGGCAGCTGAGTTCAAGTTAGGAGCAGCTCCAAGGAATAGAGAAACCCATGGAAGTCGGCCATTCTGATGTGAATCTTTACACTTGATAATGAAAACAATTCCAAAGGCAACTTATATAGCAAAAGTTGTAGAACTATCACCCACCTTTACCCCCAACTATTTGAATCTGAAATTAAATAAAATCTCTCCCCATTTAAAATGCACGCTGAACAAGAATTCACCCACTCCACTCCAGCTTTTCCAAAAATAATTCTGCATGAAATCACTCAAAAGTGTTTCCCATTTCTGCCCTAAAATCTATTTGGGGTGGTAACATTCCTGAAACAGAGTTTACTTTGGATACATTTACTTACTCTACTTTGATTACTTTGGATTCTACTTAAAAGTGTGGTCGAAGCCCTGAGTAATCAATCAGTGGTATTAAATGTATTCGTTACTTAAAGTTCTAAATTATCAGGATGAAAATTAGTTGGTTCAGAACTGCATCTGCAATAGACTCTAGGTTCCTTTCATGCTTTTTATCCAGGTTTGTTGTGGGGGTGGGTGAGAGGGAGATGGTTGCAGGGTTCAGGAGTGGAAACATCATTATTACAAAATGCCAATCACTTTACACAGAGGCACAGTCTCTTATTCCAAGAGCATATTCTTTTTCTTTCTTTCCTTTTTTGTTTAAAAGCACTAATTTTCATTTCAAAAGAAAAATAGTGCCGGAAATGATGAGAAGCATCAACACGTAGCTTTGAGAATTTAGACCTTTTTTTTTTTTAATTTTTTTTAATGTTTTATTTATTTCTAGGAGAGAGAGAGAGAGACAGCGTGAGCAGGGGAGGGTCAGAGAGAGAGGGAGTCACAGACTGAAACAGGCTCCAGGCTCTGAGCTGGCAGTCAGCACAGAGCCCGACGCAGGGCTCGAACCCACGAACCGCGAGATCATGACCTAAGCGAAAGTCGGACGCTTAACGACTAAGCCACCCAGGCGCCCCGAGAATTTAGACCTTAATTGAAGATACACTACTTTCTGAATTCGTATATTTACAGCAAAAAATTTCAAGATTTATAGAAAACCTTTGATTCTCTACTAATTTTGCATTAAGGCATTTATATTTGCTAATCTCTATTTTTCCATGCTTTCTTAGAGATTTTTTGAAGTCTCACAAACTTTTAAAGAGGCTCAAAGAACAATATACTCTAAGTAAAATGAACACCAAGATACTTTGAGAATGTTCCCTTTACATTAGCTCTTCTCAGTATACTCTGATTAAAATTTAGTTGGCAACAAAGCCTTGCAAACTTTCATCGTGTGACTAAGGAGATTGAAATGCCACATAGAGTTACAATACAGTTTCAGAACATGTGAGCCTTTCTCTTGAAACTCAAATTATGCCAATTAGAATTCCACTGCCTTTAATGAAGAAACTTGTGAAAATGCTGGTTTTGAATGTGTCTCGTTGAATCATTGTATAGAAAACAATGAACACTATGGTCACAACTATTACCCTACGTTAATGATGTATAAGTAGGTTATGTGCTGGGAAGCACTATAAAGAAGTGTGAACCAGTTGAAAATTAAGGACAAGAAACAACATGGCAAATCACAGTAAATTTGTATAGATATATAGGCACAGAAAATTAAAATTTACATCTATGCAGGCGTATCTGGATTCATATATCTTTGACACTCAGAGCTCCTGGGTCAACTAAGCCAGTGTGAAGAACGTTTTTTTCATACACTTTAGGAAATGTCTTATCCCTATTTTTTCTTAAAAAAAATGCTGTGATCTCCATTCTAAAAATTCCCTGAGATAAAGACAAATCAGAATCAATTTACAAAGTTACCCAAAAGCATAATTAACAGCGGTCCCTAAAACAGGGGTGGGGTTAAGAATTTCATTAAAAATATAAAAGTGGGCTGAGAGTTTTTAGAGTCTTAGAGTCTTGTAGAGTTTTAGACTTAAGATTTTAAAACTTTGGAGCAGTGCCTGATGTATACAGAATCCAATCTTAATTTGTGTACAACTGTGTTAACAACTATATTTTCACACCTTCCAGGGCAAGATACAAAATTAACTGATGTCCCCAAATGCTACCATTTATCCCCCAAATACTCCACAGGTGCGCATACTAGTGCAGACACATATAGATTCCATGTTTTCCCCATGTGCTTCTACTGTTTCTTGTCATTCGCCTAATTTGCTTCTCTGGAAGGAGGCAGTGACTCAGCGTGTGTGCACTGAGGATCTGGAAGAGCTAGGTGGTAAGCCCATGACTAGGGAACTCTGCAGTACCATCTCCCTGGAGCTGGGGGGAAAGCAGATCTCCATCCATCCTCATCTGACTTTCTCCCAGAACCACTGTCAACAATTTAGAGTGTATCTGCAGACTTTTCAATATTAACCCTCGCCCATTTAGCTGAGATAGTTTTTGCATGTACTGGATGTACATACATGTAAGATGTACTGCAATTGGAAAGGAACACTGTTTCATGTTTTATCACCAGAATGTTCAGCAACATCTACCATCAAATAGTTGCTCATTTAATAATAGTCTCATTTGCTTAATGAAGATGAGAAATAGAAGTTCAATAGATGAAGTGACTTGCCCTGGTTGGTAAGTGATGGGATTGGAAATTCATTTGACCACGCCTAGAAGGTTTTACTCACTTTGTCAAAGAATCGCTTGACTGACAACAAAGAGGCTGGCACTTGGGCAGGCAGCCGAGGGAGAGCCTGAGCTCTGGCGGGAGATGGCATCCTCTTCCTCTGTTCCTCATGCCTGGAGGATCCCCTAAGGCTGAGCTGATGCTGTCTCAACATGATGGGGTTTTGATTCTGGTTTTCCACTTGTCTTATCTTGCTCTTATGCTAATGGACTGCTTCCTGGTTGTGCTGATGGGGCATTTCCTAGGCAGCCTTCCCTCCTCTGGACCTAAGGGAGAATGAAGGAGATGCCATTGCTCTCACAAGGCACAGACCCTGGAGAGGACTTCCACATGGACTCAGTGGGCTCTGCCCTGGCACATGTGTGGGAGGAAGTGACTCTGCCTGGAAAGGAGAGCACGCCGTGTTTGCACAAGCAGCTATAGGTGGCTGGGGTTTGGTGCCTGCCGCTCACCTCTGTGGCATCACCTTGGGTCAGACCTTCTCCTCTCCTGCTCAGGCTTCAGGTATCCACGAAAGGGTGCGCATGATGGTAAAAAATTCTTTTTGCCTCTGGAATTCTGTGGTTTAAACTTGCTACACAACAGTTAAAACAAAGAAGTCAATATATACATTTATGGTTTTGCTGCCTTTGGAAGGGCATAGAACCACTGAGCTTACCCTCCCTAATGATCAAAGTTTAGCCAGTTTCCTCTTTCCTCTGAGGACACGGTCTCTTGGAGATGCAGAATTGGGTCTTTGCCCATCCCTGTACATCTCCTTTCTTCTCCTCTCAGGGGAGGGGGCCAGATGTTCTCTTGGAACTTAACACTCAGCACAGGTGCTTCCTCCAGGAGGGGTATGCAGGGGGAGAGGTGTGTTGCTAGCTTGGCTGGGGGCTGGCTGTGTCACAGATCTGTTCCAGGGGAGGAGATCAGACATAAATAAATTCCTGGGGAAGTCTCAGGACTTGCCTTCTGCCCTCTGAGCCTCTTGTAGTAGGTGCAAAGTGAAGTCCCCATGGCATACAAGAGAGAGCTAACTTCTGCCTCCACACTTACATCTCTCCTCACTTGTCTAAGCACCAGAACTGTAGAGTTTGGCTCATTTAGAGAAAGATATTTTTAAGGAGAGCTGGGCAAAGAGGGAGTGAGCTGCTTCTGAAGTAGTGAGGTCACTGACACAGGTCACAGAATGCCACCCAGGCATTGTGACCTGGGAGGTAGGTCTGAGGGCTCCACTCAGAGAAGACTGTCTGAGGTATCAGGTAGGTGAGACCTCCAGATCAGAGAGATCTCATTATTTAATTATCTTCTTCTTATAGTTTGTTCTTATTTCATTAACTTTTGTGTTATCATCACGAACTCTTTCCTCAGCTTTTTACTTTGGAGAACTACTGAAATTAAATGTTTCAGTATTTTCAGATTCTTTTGGAAGGAATGTATTTAAAGTATACATGTTCCTCAGAGTGTTTCTTTGGCTGAATCTTACAGGTTTTGATATCTAACATTCTCAATTACATTCACTTTTAATAGCCTTTAATTTCACCTTAGATTTCTTTTGACATTGCTTTATATTTTAATATGTAAACTTTATTTTGGGGGAAAGAATCTACCCTTTTATTCTTAGTATCTGGATTTAGTATATATATGAACTTGTTATGATTTTTACACTTTCAAATTAAGATTTTATTGGGAGAAAAGGATACAGTAGATTTTTATAAAATTTCTACATATTTTTGACAATGTGCATTGTTTTGGGTTGAAACAGTATGTTCATATCTTTATATTTTACCTCTCTTGTTATACAATCATGATTGTTAATTTTATTATTTAAATCCATGGTCTTTTATGTTTTCAGCCTCTTAATTTTTTAAATAAGTTTGTCGAAGTGCCACCATGTTTTTGACAACTAGAGCAAGGCAAATACTGTACTTCTATATCTTCTGTGGGTTCCTAATAAACTCACATAAGTGCCAGGGATAGTGATGGCTTGATTATGGAGAACTAGTCTTGTGCCTAAGGGCAACCAGAATTGCCCTTTTCTTCTTCATTGAATTGAAGAAATTTGGTCTTGCAGCCTGGGATGAACAAGTCACATAATCAGCCAAAGGCTAGACAGTTAGGAACCCAAGAGTAGAGTGCCAGAGGTAGAAATGTGCAAAGTCTCACAATGATAAGGCAAAAACATGTTTTAAAAACAGCAAAGGAAAGTAGAACACGCTCTTTCTGCTTTAATGTGGGGTATCTGAATGTCGTTTTCTCCACTTTCCACTGGTCAGATTATTCTCTCTCAGATAGAAAACTGCACATGAAGGAGTGGAAGAAGAAACCAACCAGGGCCTGGTGTAGCTTCCTTACTTCTCCGGAAACACAAGAAATAAGGAGGTAAGCATGCCTCGGCAACAACTTTGTCTATCTTCTGTCTTAATTTTAATCTTGTGTAGTATATTTGTGTCTGTGTATGTGTGTTTATGTGTGAGTGTGGGAGAGAAATTTTGTCTTAAGTAAACAATATATTTCATTTGACATAAGTTGAGAGTGTTTTTTTTTTTTTCAAAAGGAAAATTTAATAGACTTTAAGGCATACCTCATTTTTTACAAATTGAAGGTTCGTGACAACCTTGCACCAACCAAGCCTCTTGGCACCAATTTTCCAACAGCTTCTGCTCACTTCATGTTTTTGTGTCACATTTTGGTAATTCTCACAACATTACAAACTTTCTCATAATTATTATATTTGTTATGGTGATACGTGATCAGCGATCTTTGATGTTACTATTATAATTGTTTTGGGGACCCATGAGCCGCATCAACATAAAAAGGCAAACTTAATTGATAAACGTGTGTTCTGACTGCTCCACCAACTGGCCATTCTCCCATATCTCTCTCTGTCCTCAAGCCTCCCTCTTCCATGAGACACAACAATATTGAAATTAGACCAATTAATAAATTTGCAGTGGCCCTAAGCATTCAAGTGAGAGGAAGAATCAATTGATGTGGCAAACTTCATTGTCTTATTTTAAGAAATTGCCACAGCCACCCAACCTTCAGCAATCGCTACCTTGATCAGTCAGAGCTGTCAACATCAAGGCAAGACCCTCTACCTGCAAAAAGATAATGACTTGCTGAAAGTTCAGATGATGCTTAACATTTTGTAAGCAATAAAATATTTATTTATTGGAGAAAGAAAGAATGTGAGCAAGTAGACAAGGGAGAGAAAAAGAGAGTCTTAAGCTGTGGAGCCTGATGCCAGGTTTGACCCCACGACCCTGAGATCATGACCTGAACTGAAATCAAGAGTCAGACACTCAACCGACTGAGCCAACCAGGCACCTCAGCAATAAAGTATTTTGTAATTAAGATATGTACATTGTGTTTTAGATACAATGCTACTGCACACTTAATAGACTATAGTATAGTGTCTATAGTATAGCTATATAAATATAGCTTAATGCACTGGTAAACCCCAACATTCATTTGACTGGCTTTATTATGGTAATCTGGAACCAAATCTGTGGTATCTCTAAGGTGAACCTGTATATCAAGGGAGAAGCAGTATCATAGTTAAGGGTGTGGGATCTGGGTTCAAATTCTCTCTCTTAAAGTTACTGAAAGAATAGCCATGAGAAAACAACTCTCTATGGATCTAAAGTTTCTCTTTTTAAAAATTCGTAACTCACAGAAATGTAAACAAATTAAATGACTTAATATGATGAAATATTTAAAATACTAACTGGCACAGAGTAAATCTTCCATCGGCTATTAGGGTTGCTTTACTCTCTGCTCAAATTTTGTAACATTTCTTAAATTTTGAAAGTTCTACCTTTTATTAAGGCTGCCCATTTTTTTAATGTTTTTTTAAAAATTTATTTCTGAGACAGAGAGAGACAGCGTGAGCAGTGGAGGGTCAGAGAGAAAGGGAGACACAGAATCCGAAATAGGCCCCAGGCTCTGAGCTGGCTGTCAGCACAGAGCTCGATGTGGGGCTCGAACCCACGAACCGTGAGATCATGACCTGAGCCAAAGTTGGAGGCTCAACCGACTGAACCACCCAGGTGCCCCAAGCCTGCCCATTTTTAATTAATATACATCTGTTTTATATTAAGTATAGTGCGAATTTTCCTGTTGATTAAAGAATAATTAGGGGCGCCTGGGTAGCTCAGTTGGTTGAGCATCCAGCTTTGGCTCAGGTCATGAGCTCACGGTTCCTGAGTTGGAGCCTTGCATCAGGCTCTCTGCTACCAGCACAGAGCCTGTTTTGGATTTTCTGTCTCTCTCTCTCTGCCCCTCCCCTGCTTGCATGTACTCTTTCTGTCTGGAAAATAAATAAACATTAAACAAAGAATAATTAATCTCAATTCACTGAGATTTATGATTTCAAGATGCTTTGACTACTACTGAAAACAACAAAACCTAAAAGGGAAAGGAGAGAAATTGAGCAACTTAAATGAAACAACAAAACAACAAATTGCCACTACTTCAACCAGAAGTGGTGGGGAGCATCTGTCAAACACCCCACCATTGAGCCAACCCGAGATGAGACTGTGCAGGCCAAGAAGCTATGTGCACCCCCTGAGACCACAGGCCATACACAAAACCTCCCAACTGGTGTTACCATCCAGAAGTCACCTTCAACAGACCTTAGACTAGCCACGGTCTAACCTGTGATGGTTTAACTATGGAGTCACTTGGCCATATCTGACCTGACTCATCTGCACAGATGCTTTGAAATCCACAGAATCCTGTGAGAGGTCAAGGTTACCTTGTGTTCGTTGCTGCTGATGCATTTGCTAGTAAAATCCTAGTGCTCCATTTCACTGACTTCCTTTATGTGATGAAAGAAAATCTGGCACGTTGACTTTCTTTTTGATAGTTCCCTGCATCAGAACTCTCCCCGGTTGAGATCACTTTAATGATTTCTCCATCTTTGCATGGAGCCGTGTCTTGGTGCCGCCTTCTTAAGTGGAGTTCCTTCTCGCAGGCTGTGGCTTGCAGTACCAGAACAAAGAAGATGTTATTGTTCTCTGTGGAAGTGAATTGATGCCCCTCTGGGAGTCTGGATATTATCAAGATGAAAAAGATTCAGTGTTTCTTTCGGAAGTGGTAAATCATATCCTTTGTGAGGTGTGCATTCAATCTCTTTCTCTTTCTTTCTTTGAGGAGTGGCCAAGCCAGAGTGATACTTCGGTCTTCGCTCCTTGGATGAAGGTGGGGAAGGATGTCTGAGTCACCAAGTCCTCTCCTCCAGGCGCACAGGCCTGCTGGCTCCCATTTGGCTTCCAAGTGCTCGCATATCCAGAGCTGCCCATCACTTACCTC
Organism: Crocuta crocuta; assembly: GCF_008692635.1. NCBI lineage: Eukaryota > Metazoa > Chordata > Mammalia > Carnivora > Hyaenidae > Crocuta > Crocuta crocuta. Next base: position 10,289,718 of record NW_027527853.1, on the reverse strand, counting down.
CAGAATCCCTCCCATCTCTTCCCATCCTTTTTGGAACGGACTGGCTTCCTCTTGCCTCGTCTCCATGTTCCAGTGCTTTGGGGGTCTTCTCTGCTCCACTTCACTAGGAATAAGTAAGGCCTCATCTGGTGAGCTGGACCATGCTGATATATTGCCTTCTTGTGTGTTCCCCCATCTCAGGCAACATGCCTGGGCCCACCATGGCGCTTTTCCTTAGGAGGGCCTTCCGATGCCTTTGGGAGGCCCAGCCGCAGGAGTTACATTGGTGTTAACTGCAGAAATGAAATGAACAGTGATGAACATGTAATAGTTTTCATTCAGAACTTAATTGTGTAAATATCAGTGAATGTTTTGGAGTCTGGGTGCCTGGTAACTTCAGTGGGAGCCGACGTCACCATACATTGCTACAAAGGCTATCTTGACCTGCATTAATGGAGAAATGGAGTGTGGATCAGAGGAGCTAGTTCTGCTGTCCTCTGTGCTGGCTTCTTTGTCCAGAACTTCATATCTCACCTGTCCATTGCATTATAGAAAGAACCTTGAAAAGGAATATAAGAGATAGTGATTAACATCTTGAGGAATCTAGAAACCATGCTGTGTTGTATGGAATGAGTGGAAAAACTGTCTAACTCAAACAGGATGCTTATCTGGAAAAAAAAAAAAAAGAAGACGACGACTTGGGTAGAAAAAGAGTGCTGTCTCCAGATGTGTAAAAAAGTTCAACATAGTAGAGAAAACAAACCGGTTCTGTGTAATCACCATAGGGTAGAACTTTGATCTTTAGTGGGAGTTGTAGGGGATGGATTTCATTTCATTCTATTTTAACAGCCTTGAGGCAGCCACATGGGCAAGCAGTCACCATGTCACCCGGAATGCCCAAGCCAAGGCTGGCTCCCCTTCTCCAGGACCTGGGTAGGTAAGCACTTGGTCTCTTGCCTCTGAGTACAAGTGGTTCTATGGCTATTGAAGCAAAGGCAATAGCATCCCTTCTGTGGCTCCTCATGGAGGAGAGCAGTGGGACCTCACCGTGCTCATGGAGGGCCCTGGACCTGACCGAGGCCTGCAGGGGATGTTTTCTCAGCTTTAAGTCTCGAGTTGATGAACCAGGCCTGGAGTTCACCTGCCAACCCTCCCTCCCCCCTAACATCTGAAAGAAAGGCTGCAACCCCAGGCACAGACTGTCCCATCTGCACCCTGAAGACAAGACTGAGGGTGACCCATGTTGGCCTGAGGATGAAAGGCAGGGGCTGGAGTTCTGGGCTGGGGCTGGGCTGTAGACATGCTGTGTGGGGCTTTCTCTTTCCTGGTGTTATCCCCTGTTTGTGAAATCCATTCCCATGAATGTTTCAGGCACTGCCCTTCTCAGAAGGTTAAAAGCTAAGCCGGCTCCATAGGAAGCAGCTCCAATGTTTAGCCAAGTCTGGTGGAGTCATTTGCCCCGCCTCTGTCCAGTGAGCTTGAGCCAGCACTTGTCCACCTTTGCTGATGGGAAGCTTATCAGTAAACTGGTAGCTCATCTGATGGCACTGAGCAGGGCTTTGGAGGCTGACACTCACATCACAGCATCTTAAGTAGCCACAGCCTTTTCGTGCAGAAATGCAGGAAGAAGAATCCTTCTCCATGCCTTACCTGGCAGATTCATTCTATAGGAAAGAGAAAAGCAGAAGAAAAGAACACTGGTGTTGAATTTACAAAGAAAAGCAAGTTCCAAGGATTCCTGAAGTTGGTTCTCATTCTTCCCACTTAATCTACACTTTTATTTTGTTTACATTTTAAAACTTCTATTTTATAATTTTATACTTACAAAGAATGGCACAAAAAGAGTACAAAGGATTTCTCTGTACCTTTTGACCAAATTTCTCAGATGTTTAGTCTCACGTAACATGAGTACAATGACCAAAATCAGGAGATTAACTTGATGTGACACTAGTCTAATCTATAGGCCTTATGTGGATTTTACCAGTTGTCCCACAAATGTCCCTTATCTGGTCCAGGTTCCATATCAACTTCATATGTTGGGTTTAGATGTATTCTGAATCCATCTGACTATTAGATGGAATAGTCTTATCGATGCCTTCAGCAAATTTAATTCTAGAGAAGGAGAATGTATCCATTAGAGAATTACTGAGTGTCTGCTTGGCCCGTGCTGTGCCCTGATGGGGATGAGGTGATACCACATGGAAAAGGAGAGACACCATCCCTGCCATCTAAAGGTTCCCAGTCTAATGTTGAACACAGACAATAAAACCAGCAGTTTCAATGCAGCATGGTAATTACCATTAAAGAGAATGAAGAGAACATGCTGGTTGGGAGAGGAGACACCTCAACTCAACTGGGAAAATGCAAGAAAGAATTTCTGGAAGAGATGATATTAGAGTTGAGGCCCATGCGATGAGTAAGAGTTTCTTAGGCTGGGAGAAGGTCATTGTGGTGTGAGATCATACAGGCAGTGACAATGGCATTGGTGTAATTCCAATAGCATAAGACATCTGCTCTGAACGCTCAGCTGAAATGCTTTCTGGAGTCTGGACATGAGACATGACATGAAGAGAGGTGTGCATGGGGCTAGAGAGGCAGGGAATGGCTGTATGTGCAAAGGCTTGGAAGTTGTAAGGGTTTATTTTTGACCAGAGAGCAATGGCCAAACATCAAAAAATGTTTCGTGCAGGAGTGTGGTGATTATAGTTGTGTTTGCAAAGACTACAAGATATGATGTTGGCCTGTGTCAAGATGGAGCAGTGGATGTAGAGACATGTAAAAAAACCCAAGATTTGGAGGAAGCAGGATTGATAGGATATAGAGGTTGGTTGGATGGAGATGTAGAGATTGGTTGGATATAAAGATTGGTCCTGTGGAGAGGGTGAGGGAGAGGTAGTGGTCAAAGGTGAAGCCCAAGCCATGGCTTTGGCAATGAGTGGAAATTGGTGCTTTATACCTTCTCTAAGGTAGAAGACACAATGGAAGGAGCAGTTCTGAGGGTGGCTTTTATGCTGAAGTGCTTGGGTAAACTGTGTGAAGTTAGAATGGAAAACTGATGCTCTCTTGACCCCCAGTCCAAGGCTGTTGACTTTATTGCATGCCTCCTAACTCTTGCTAACCCAGCAAGCCACTGGTGTGAAATTGTAAAATACACATATAGGTGCTCTTGAGAAGCAGACTGCATGCCCTGGTCGCTGTCACTGGAGAGCCCGCATCAAGGGCTCCCCCAGGATTGGGCAAACACTGTAATAAAGTGAAACCCAAACTTAGGTAGTGATTTCTGTTGCAATCTTATTCAGCTGGGAGAGCAGGAGTGGCTGGATTCAATACTGCTGAGATGGGATTAGGAGAGCACGGTAGGTAAGGGGAGTTGTCCCACCACCACAGGGTTGTTTGCTGAGAGAAGAGGAGCAAAGGGCCAGGCCAGAAAAGGCAATTGTCTGGGATATTGGACTCAAGAAAATGCCAGGAAGAGGTGGAGGGGCATCCTTTCCTCCAACCTGTCAGAGAAGGGCTGGGAGGAGCAAGGGAACTAGTCAGCATAGAGCTCTTTCTACCTGGAAGCCCCCACAATAGTTTCTGTCCTACCATATGCTGATGAGGAAGGTGGGGTTCCATAAGGTTAATGACCTGCTCAAGGTCACATAGTAAGTGTAGGGCCACGACTTTGATAAAGCCCTGACTCTGTAGCTCTTTCTTCTGCTCTATGCCTCCTGATATCAAGTAGAAGCTCAGGTCCAGTTTAAGCAACTGTCAAAACTGTCCAGGGGCAGGCAGGAGGAGGATGCCTGGACAGAAGGAACAAAGAGAAAGTTTATTATTGCCACCCCAAAGTAGTCACTGGCACCATGCAAGGCTCTGGCCATCATCAGGAATATCCCTCCTGAAGAGGGAAAAGAGTTGGATAAGATCTAATTCCAGGGAATAGTGTTGAGGGCACAGCAGGAAGGATGGTGACGCAGCATTGCACAGGGAACAGGCTGGCCTCTGGCAAGCAGAACCTAGCCAAACAGTCATAAGTCAGGCTGGCCCGGTCTGGTGTGAGACCCAGTCCTGATGCTCCCTCCTCATCCTTGATTCAGGATCTGTTCTTGGTCCACTGCAAGGCTAGTCTTGAGTAAAAGCTGATCTAGAAGCAGCAATGCACCAGCTCCAGGGGTTTTGTTGATGTTTATGGAAGCTGTCTTTTCCCTTTTGACCCATATTCACCCTGATTTGCAGACCTGCTCCACCCTGACAGGCTAGGCTGGAAGCACTTAAGAAGAAGAGATCTCAGCTGGACTCTTCCTCTCCTTCCAGCACTGGGAGAGAGGGAAGTCTGCTCCCCCAGCAGTCATTCAGCCTCTTGGTGGCTCAGCTGGAGGAGGAAGTCTAGGCAGGGAGTGTGTGGGGGCGCAATCTGGTTTAACTAAATTTTATGGGCCCTAAGAACAGGGGAGAAAGCAGGACTGGAATGTGAGGAGTGGGTGGGGAATGACTTGCCTGCCCCAGTTTCTCATCTGCCAGAACTGTAATTGAAGCATTGGCTGCTATCAGGTAGCATTAATTGACATCCAGGGTCACTGTGTCCCCTCTCCATACTTGGATAAATTCACTGCCCATAGATTGGCACCAATTCTGTGCTCACAGTCTGACTGCAATCCTAAGAGGGAGGAACCTTGGCTAGCCTGGCAAGGGAGATACTCCTGGCTGGATGTAGGACTTCTTCAGCTACCAAGATATCCTGGGACTCCATCTTCAAGGAGCTTTTTGGACCATGTAAAAGGAGCACAGACAAGCAGACACAACTTGAAATGCATTTTATTTATGGACCAACTTAGTCCACCGCAAATGGCTGGGCAGCACCCCTAAAAATGAGTCAGGGGTCTCCTGTGCAGCATCTGGGGGTGGAAGTGAGCAATGTGAATATTTTTGGTGTGTGCTAAAATTTGTTTTTTTTTTTTTCTTGGGAAAAGAACCTCAAGCTTCTTCGATCCCTTTCTATCATGTATCCTTGGCAGCTCTGGGAGATATTTTCTCTATTAAACAAACCAACAGCTGCTGGTTTTGGCTACAGTTTGCTTTGCTCAGTTCTTGGGCGGAAAGAAGATGCTCAGCTGTCTTTGAGAGTTATCAGTAGAAATCAAAATAAAAAACACAGAACAGATGGGCCTAGAGGATGGAAACCCCGAAGGGCGCTGTGGGCTCCCATCCCCAGTAGAAAGCCGCAAATTCTTGACGGTTATAGGGTTCTCCTCCTGCCCAGACCCAGCCTCGAGTGCTCAACTCCATACTGCAGGGATGCGTGGTCTTCCTCCCATTTGACCTTTCAGGATAGAGGACACATGAAGAGTGGCAGATTTCTGTGAGAAGACTGTGGGCAAAGGCACTCGGAAATATCCTGGATCAAAACCCATCACATCACCAATTTTGCCATAGGTGATGCATTTCTTCAGGTATCAATTTCTCCACCTCTGGGTTCTGATTTGAACCAACCAAACAGCAGTTAATATCTGTATTATTATTTTCTATGTGTCAGGCACTAGATTACAAATTTGCAAGGTCACACTTACTCCTTGCCTTATTCTTGTGTTGTACTCGTTTTATTGATTAGAAAGTTGAAGCTCACGGGGTGCATGGATGGCTCAGTTGAGTGTCTGATTCTTGATTTCAGCTCACATCATGGGTCATGGGATGCAGCCTCATGGAGCCTGCCTCGGATTCTTTCTCAATATCTTCCTCTGCCTCTTCACCTCAAAAAAAAGTTGAAGCTCAGACAAGCCAAATAATTTACTCAAACTCAGAGTTAGTATTGGTATTCCTGCTTAGTCCAACCACCAAAATTACCTAAATACTTACATTGCCTACCTGAGAAGACTGATGCCATTCATTCAATACATATAAGTAAATGCATAACAGCACACACACGCACACACACACACATACATACAGAGCAAATCATACTCAGCAGAAATATACATCCATTTATCCCATAGTCAAGGAAATGAACATAAAGATGGTCACATAACCAAAAATCCCCAAACACTGGGGGGAAATCAGCATCATTGGAAGGATGTCAAATTACCTAAAAATTACATTGAAATTATAATTATATGAAGAAGATATTGCCTTAGGAAGCAAAGTTTAGAGCATCAGGAAATTCTTTAGAATAGTATAATTAATGTTGACATATGAAATAACATTGAAGACATTTAATTTACATATAAGTTAAAACAAATAAAGATCTAGAGAAAAAATAAGAACAAAGAAATAAAAAAGTATGTTAAATAGCAGAATTGATATAACTAAAATTTGAATTTGTAAGCTGGGGGACGGCAAAAAAGAATTCTTCCAAAATGTAGCCCCAAAAGACCAAGAACCACAACATATTAATGAAGCATTAAGACACAGTAGGTTTATCAAAGAGTTTCAAATCCTGTCTAATTGAACGTGCAAATGGAAAGAAAAACAAAACAGAGGCTTGAGGGAGAGTAATAAATGAGACAATTTTTCAGAAAGGAAGACATGAGTCCTCAAATTGAAATAGCCCATTGAATGTTAGGTAGCACAAATCTAACAGGTATGACACATGCATGCACTGTGGTGATGTTTCAGAAAACTGATGGAGAAGTGTCCTAAAAGCCAATGAAGCTGAGTGAAAGAGAAGACGGTTTCTCTAGAAAGAAATGAACATCAGATTGGAATCCAATTTCTCAAAAGCAGGAGAGGATTTCTGAAAACAATGAACCAATATTTTCAAAGTCGTCGGTATGTGATTTTGAATTACAGCCCTATTCCAAGAAAAAAAAATAAACACAAAGGTGAAAATAGATTTTTCTAAAGCTTTTTAAGGAGTCAGAAAGTTTACCTATCAGAAGCTCTATCAAATGTCTGGAGAATCTATTCCAGCAAAATAAATAAAATGATTGATAATTAAATAGAGCAAGATTGGTCTATGTGGAGTAGCACGTAGTCAAAGAAACACAATAGTGTTTATTAATATTAAATGAACCTTGCTTTTTGAAATAGTTAATGATAATAAAAACTCAGATCCATTATCCCTAAATGATCTCAGAAAATTCAGATCATGGAAGAAAAGAAAAGCTTTGTATGTTAGAACTTTAAGTGGCAATGGCATTTTCCCCGGCTCTTTGAACAAGGGCACTCACATTTTCATTTTGCACTTGATGACACCCCTGTCATCCACATAGGAAAGTAGAGGTTTCTTTTGCTAAGGAAGCTGGGACAAGGAGGCTGCATCTATGGAGACAATGGACACACATGGAAATTGGGTGACGAAAGGGGAATAAAGTGAGTTGCTAACAACTGATAAAGACATATCCCCAGACTCCCTCTGGAGTGGGGGGAGACTGTAGGGTCTTTCCCTGGAACAACCAAACCCCTCAGGGAAAAAGAACTACACATCGTGCCATGTGAAGGTCACTAATGTCGTTGCTGATGGACCATCCCACCAACCAGTGGTGAAACTCTCCAATGCAATGAGCTCTCCCATGCACGTTGTCATCACCTCCCAAGGAGACCCGATATTCAGGGTATTCAAAGGTCCACTCCTATTTCTCCTCCTGCCTCTTGATATGGGAATTGTGTCCATTTGCATTTAATACAATAATTAATAGACTTTGTGTCTCAGGTTCTGTTTTCTTCACAACACATTTTACAATGTACGGTTACGACACTGCCATTGACTTATGAGCATTTTTCCATGCCCATCCCCACTACTAGGCTGCAAGCTCCCTGAGGACAGACAGGAGCCACCCTGTTCATTAGATCTGCAGAGTCTCATACTGTGCTTTCCCAGGTTGTCTCTCAGTAAGTTGATTTGGGTGCAGAGTCTCATACTGTGCTTTCCCAGGTTGTCTCTCAGTAAGTTGATTTGGGTGAAGAATGTGAAAAGACTTTGTAAACTGTATATCTAGATGAACAAAAGGATGGCTTTTAATGACAGAATGGATAGAAAGCAGATTCCAAGGAGGCCTGTGATTACAAGGTACTGATGCCAAGAGGGATGAGTGACAGATATGATATCTGGGTTCCCACCCCCTCCTCAGCATCCCAGAAAATTTGAGGAGTCATGCAGGATGGGCGACTGCATGATTTCTGAGCTGGAGTGGAGCAGAAGCAAAGGTGGAAACAGCCTTCTCTCCTCTCCCCGATGCAGGAGCAAGTGGGACCCATGATGTTTGGCTTGATTTTAAGGTTCCTATTCTCCCTACATTTCCTTTATCTCTTGTGTCAGCCCTGAGAATAAATATCTTGATCACACTCTTCATCAGGTTCTTCCAGGGAAAGGACCTGGCTGTAGGAACCAGACTTCAAATGGTTTTCCAGGAGCTGAGGGAAGCAAGGCTTTTCTGCATTCTCTCCAGCCAAGGAATTAGAGAAAAGATGTGGGTCACAGAGCTACCGCAGTGTACAGAAGAATTCTGAGACTTTCTCTAAGACTCACAGGAAGGACTGTTTCTCTTCATGCAGAAGCCACCCTTTGCTTTCCATGTGGAGCCTGGCTCACTTCATCAGAGGCTCTGGACAGAGAAACCAGGGGCATTGTTTGCTCAAGTGGGTTATTCTAAATAAAGATACACAGGAAGAAAATTAAACCCTTTATTTCTATTTTTTAAATGTTTTATTTATTTTTGAGACAGAGAGAGAGAGAGACAGTGTGAGCAGGGGAGGGTCAGAGAGAGAGGGAGACACAGAATCTGAAGCAGGCTCCAGGTTCTGAGCTGCCAGGACAGTCTGACACAGGGCTTGAACCCACGAACGGTGAGATCATGACCTGAGCTGAAGCCAGACGCTCAATCGACTGAGCCACCCAGGCGCCCCAAACCCTTTATTTCTATTATCCCTTCTTGGGAAATGGCAAGAAATGTTGCCTTTAGAGTCTTTATTTCCTCCATGAGAATCACTTTGTCTATTTGGAAGAGATCTCCACCTCTCCAAGCAGCTATTTCTCTAAGTAACTGTTTACTTCCCAACAACCTCAGACTGAAAGTATCTTGTGGCATCAACATATCTATTTGCCTTGTCCCTGGTCACCATCGATGCAGCATCAAAGAGCACGACATGCTTTCCAAGTTTGAGACAGTGTCCTGCTGCCCACAGGGAGAAGTCCCATACTTCTCCAGAAGGAGGTAGAGCATGGATCGTGGTTATACCTAGGATCAGCTACATGAAGTTTAAAAGAGAAATTCTGTGTCCAGCAACAATGCAAACAACTCAAATTTGTATGCAAGGTAAAAACTGAGAATACCTTTAGGAGACCTGCCACTTTCTGGGTGGACGGTGGCCTCCCAACAGATGTCAGCCATCCTTTGCCTCTGCTGGATGCTTTACAGAGACCTATTTCTGCCGGACAACTGGGTCTAGACACAGATTCAGGGCCAGCTAGAAGATATGTAACTTTCCCCAGGCTTCCTGTGCAAGTGGCATCATTGGCAGGGAGCTGAATGGAACCGCTTCCTTCTGGTTTCTCAAAATGGTTTCTCTGGATCATATTCTTGCCACGTGGCATTCTCTTCTCTGTGTTCTATTGCTTTAGTTAGGTGACTTGTTCTCAAAAGTTGTTATCTGCTAGACACTTTCACTTGTATTATCACTGTCCTTCCTGACAGCCTCCACATGAGATTTTTTATTTTATCTTGACTATGTTTAGACAAAGCTTAGCTTGCGGGAGGCAAGAAATACACATATGGAAATAAATGAGAGGCTCAGCGCACCAGAATTCTGTGTCTAGCTCCATCTCTGATCATTCCAGACTACCAAAGAGCTTGCTTAAATTCCTCTTTGTGAGGAGAAATGGTACCCAGGCACATGTTCAGACTTTTTGGCGGAGGGGGTCCTCATTGGATAGAGCAAAACTTGAGTCTTGGTTTAAAAATACAACAATGGAAACTTTAAAGACTCCAGGAGGAAGTGGACCTTAAAGCAATTCAGTTTTTCAGAAAATTACTACATTGAGTTTATACTGAATAACTTAGTAAGTTAATACAGGTTCAAGGGAAAGAAATAAATATTGATTCTAAAGTTACAGAGACAAACTTTTGTATGCTTGTTTGTTTTGCACTGACACCTTTTATCCAATGTAATGGGTTGTATTTTTTAAATTTAAATGACTTTATTCATTTATGAGGTAAATGGCACTGAATAATAATGATATTTGACTTACAGTCTGTTGAACTTAGGTAAGAAATTTGCATTTCTTTTCTACATGTATTGAAAGGTAGGAAAAGCCAATTTAATGGGCATAATTAACTAATTTCACGTATATTCCAAAGCCTGGAAAATGATTGAGTTATAGATGAGCAATAAACACAGGTATGTGACGGGTAGAGGAAATTCAGGTGCTCTACTGGGTTTAACACAGAAGATGTATTTCCACTGTTATGCTAACAACTTGCTCTCTGCCAATCTTTCAAGTAACCAATTTCAAATCTTCCTGCTTCTAGAGAAGATGGTGTCTCTTCAAATTTCTCCAACTTAGAGTTTTTCTAGTGGTGTTTTAGTTGCTTCGCTCTTCTTTCAAGGCTCAGTTGCCTTCAGGTCTTTGGTTTTTGAATTTTTCATCTGTCTCAGAGTCTCCAGATGTGAACAGATATACACTGTTCCATGGCGTGCTCTGTGGGGCAGGGGGAGATGCCAAATCTTGGTTCTTGTCACTTCTTGCTTTCTGCTTTGCAGCTTTCTTAGCCTCATATTTTCTTTGCTTTTTAAGAGGTGCTTTTGATAATGGCTTATTTCCTGGTTGTGATTTCTAATTCGGCAGTGGTGTCTCCTCAGAGAGCTTGGAATTGGTGATTGGTTTGCTTCTTAAACACAAAAGTCTATCAACCACTGCAAATTTAGATTCTTCATTGGGTACATCACTGCCTTATAAGTTACTGTTTTTGCTGGAAATTAGCCTATCCAAAAATGGCTGCCAGGACAGGGCTGGCATAATGCCAAAGCTTGTACCCATTATTAACACACAACCTGGGAGTATGCGTGGCAGTTAAAATGTGCTCCCCATCTGGGCACCAAGCAAAATATGTAGGATCAGACGTTGCTGGTTTAGAAATAGGTTTGTATTTTTTGAACATTCCATGATTGCATTTGTCCATCAGGTTTTCAAATACAGGTAACCTTAATATACGGCCACGAGGACTAAATACGTTAAAGCATTAATATACGGCCATGAGGACTAAATATGCTAGATGGTAGAGCACTAGCTTCACAGTCAAACACAGGATCACATTTCAAGTTGAAAATCATTTCTTTGGCAGGCATAGAACCATAAATAGCATAAAACTCAGTAGAACTAGAATTCAAAATTTCATCATAAATGGGGCCACGTTTTGGTAATTGAAGAAATTCCAGCACTTTCTTCATTTGTTGCAAGGTTATGCAACATTTGTTCTGTGTATCAGGAAGTATTTTTCTTGTCAAGTCTGTTCTAACTATTCCAAAACAGCAGTGCTTTTTATTCCTTAGTTTCCTAACCTTATCAAGACCAGAGGAACTGACTGGTGCCTTGGACCATCACCACCATTGAAACTGTACCCTCATCTGCCAGGAGGAACATGGACACCGCCATCTTCTCCTGGCAAAGTTATATTCATTTTCAAGGTCCCTTAATGTCTAAAATCATTCCACTGCTGCTATTCTACATTATCTTAATGACTTGGAAGAGATCAGTATGTGGGTCTTTTTAGTGCTGTGAACACCATGACCTTTCCCACTTTCTATTGTCCCTTAGGCTGAAATAGTCATCCTGGCTCTTTATGTAACTACTTCCTTGTTAGCCTTTAAGCTTTAGTGGAAAAATCATCCCTTCAAATTAGTGTCTCCCAGAAAATGTCTACCTCATTGCCTTTCTCAGTCATTACTTCCTTCGTGGTCATTATCTTGCTTAGTTATGTGTTTGTTTGTCCATTGTCTGTCTTCCCCAGAAAAATGTAGGCTCTGTAAGGGAAAGGAGCTCTGGTCTTACTCATCACTAATCCCCAGCCCCTAGTACAGAGCCTGGCACAACATAAGTGTTCAATATATATTTGTGAAATGCATTAATTTTTGCCCCTTCCCTAGCCCTTAGTACCCAACATGCTTATTTAAGTAGCTGTTGAATGAAGAATAAATAAATGAATGAATCAAGAAATACACATTTCTACTGTCCATACTGGTGCAAATGCCCTCTAAGCAGCCTCTGTGGCAGCCTTTGGGTGAGAGAACACCTTTTCCTGATCTTTCCTCTTGGTTCTGTTCATGTGGCAGCACTGCTTAGAAGCAGGTTTCCTTTGATCACTGCCAGGATAAGAATTAATCATTTGTAGGTGGAAGACATCATGGCTGTGGAATCCTAAAATATCTCTCAGTTTGATTTTGTTTTTTAACTGGGAAAGAAGAACCTATAGATGTGGGGCCCTGAATTAGAGAGAAAGTTCTGATTTTCCTTGTCTGTGGTTTAGACAGAAATGAAAGACTGCTCTCCTGTCTTTTCAGAGCCCCTTCTTGCCCCTGCTGGGCACCCAGCCTTGCCCATGGAAGGAGCCATCTGGGCACACCAGGAAGGGTCAATATTCATAATCCTGCATCCAGGCGCTCTGCACTATGAGTGAAACAAGCCTTCTCCATGGGAACCCTCTCTTCCTTCAAGAGTTGGAGTCCTGGTTTGTGTCCTGAGGCTGCTTCACACATTCATGCTTTTAGCCCCTTTGGTGTAACTCATTGCTGGTTCAAACTTGGCACATGTAATATCTCCATCTGAGTAATTTGTGTTTTAAATTTTAAAACCATCTGAAAAATACAACACGGTGTTAAAATGTGCGAGTGTGTGTGTGTACTTGAAAGAGCATATGGGAAAATCCATTTTTCCATGGTTATTTATAACCCTTCCCAGGCACTAAAAGGACAACAGCTATAACTCTTACCCATCCAAAAAAGTGCCGAGTACAGCACTTTCTTATTTTATGCACCTCCTTGCTCTTAAGTGCTCACTGTTTGGATTTCTGATCTGATAACTTTATTTAAAAATTTAGTTTTACTGGAATTTCGTGCTTGTCAGAGATTTTTCTTCTGGCCAGGTGCTTTACCTCTGTGGTCATGCCTCCTGCTCTGTACAGATGGACAGCTCCAAGCTCTGGTCAGGGACACCGATTGTCATGTGACTAAGGCCACTCATGCACAGTTCTCCAGAAGACCTTAACACCACAGAAGAAATGGGCCATGCAGGCTCTTACACCTTCTGGTACCTGGCTGTCCCTCTCACTTCATCCCCTTCACTTGGCAGAACCAGGTGCCCAGAAGATGCTTTATAAATACTTGTTGAATGAATATTCCCACCTCTACCCTCTGCTCTTTCTGCTACCCAGGTCCTTAAGATTCTCCAGTTATAGCATGGTCTGTCATGGGTATGAATCTTTGAATATACTCTTCTGCCTTCCCATCTTGCTTTAGGAATGCATTTTTTCTAGTTTCACAACGGTGAGTTAGGTCCATGTGTTTACCTTTGAGATGAAGAAATTGAAAAAACGTCTGCAAAGGGACTGGAGGACTGAAAATGGTGTCATACATAGTCCCAAGATACAAAGGATGTTTTGGATGAAAGGAAACCGAAGGCACTGGAACCAGTAATTTCCAAATTTCCAGGATTCAGCACTGGGAGGGAAGGGTCAAGCAGCTTAGAGTGGCTGGGCTGGGAGTGCTGGGCGCTGTGCGGAAAGCAAGGTTGGAAGGAAGGACTTTGGGGAGCCTGCTAAGGCCCTACTGAGCTTCCCTTTGCTCTGCCTGTGTGCAGAGGAAAAGGACGATGAGGCTGCAGGCTCTGAGTCTGAGTGATCAGGGCACAAGGAATCTCCGCTGACTCTGGACTGCACCATAAACCAGGAAATACAGACCCAATGATGGCCATGGAGTGAACTCCTAATCCTCTGAGAAGTAGAGGCAAGATGAGCTAGGGCTGTATCTTTGCAATAGGAAAGATGATCAAAATCTACTATTACGTGGGAAAAAATAAGTAAAAATTATACATATGTGTATACAGTGGGTGTATATGCGCATGCACACACGTACACACTTTGAGGAATAATCGCCCACACACTAATACAGGGTTCAGGCTTTTAAATGGACATTTTCTTACAGGTGTTATCTTATTCCTCATTCCATGTGATAATCCAGTTCCTGATTACTGAGAGGCTGGCTGATTTCTGATGGCCCCGGTGGTCTGTGTTCTGGAAAGCCAACCCCCTCATTCCTGCCATACATTCTATATCCCCATTTCCTCTCCAAGGAGTTTCCATTTCTGCTCTGCAGCCAATTGGCTTGCTACGTTGACTATAGTCTCCTCAAAGTATCAGTATCTTCTTTGTGAGATATTTGTACTCCACTGAACATGGTTTGATACAAAAACATTTGATTGACAGCTGGATTTTTTTACTTTTTAAATTTTTTAAAAAGTTTATTTATTTACCTGAGAGAGACAGAGACAATGTGACTGGAAGAGGGGCAGAGAAAGAAGGAGAGCAGGAGAATCCCAAGCAAGCTCTGAACTACCAGTGGAGGGCTCGAACTCACGAATTGTGAGATCATGACCTGAGCCCAAACCAAGAATTGGATGCTTAACCAACAGAGCCACCCAGGTGATTTTTGTAATTCACAACTGAGTATTAAGTAATGTATTCATTATGTCAGAGGAGGCGTCTCTGGTTTTCCCACTTCTTAGGGACTTGCAGAAAGACAGTTGGATTTTCTTTCAAGGTCAAAAGGGACCTGGTCTTAGATGCCATGTGCCTGATCTCTTTCTCTTGGCCTCTGCACACCCCCTGGACTGTACTGGTAGAAGGACAGGGAAGGCAGTCCAGCCATTCTGGTTTTGGGCCACAAGAGATACCAGGCCCCGAGGACTCAGCCAGAGATTCTAAGAATACCCTGGGGAGACTGGACCCAGCCAGCTGTTTGCCTGACTTGGCTGTAGTCCCAGCTTGTCTTCGAGGTATATAGAAAGTGTGGCACGAATGCCTCTGATATGGCCCCCATGTGGGAAAATAAAATGTGTCATTCCTTAGGGACAGTTTTGAGTGTCACTCAAGTGGCCTCAACAAAAGTATACTCATATCTGACCCTAGAGTGTCCCACCCCTCAGTACTTTTAGGACAACTAAATGCCTCCTGGGAGGCTGAGGGGGATCAAGAAGTACTGCCCAGAGGGCACAGGGACAACCGGACAGCGACCGGGGTTCTGTTTTCTTCTATAAAGTAGACATCACCAGAATTCACACCATCCTGAGGCAATCATGATTAATATTTTAGAACCCACATTTTATGTATATTTTTAAGCAGTTGTATACAGGTCTAGAGAAAGAAAACGAGAGATATATGTCTGTCTGTCTATCTATCTATCTATCTATCTATCTATCTATCATCCATCTGTGTATTATGCCATCTGTGTATTATGTATGTATGTATGTATCTACCTACCTACCTATTATCTATATATTCATCTATTTATCATCTTTCTATCTATCCATCTATCTGTCCATACATATATGAACTGTACATTTGGTATATATGTGTGTATGCAAATATATACCTTATGATTTTATATAAATGGTTATAGTTCATCTTCACAGCCAGTCTGCAAGGTGTTCTTATTCTTATCTGAATTAAAACAAAACAAATTGAAGCCAGGAGAGTTGAAGTGACTTGTACAGGCCATAAGATTGCTAAATGTTGGAGGTGGGCTATGGTGTCAAGTAGAGCTATCCAAATACAGGCACTCTTCCTATAGCACTGCAGCTCCCTTGCTTGACTGTAAGGGTCCTCAGGTTACTGAAGTCAAGGAAAACCATGAACCTGGACAGAGACTAACTAGGCTCTATTGCTACCACATTCAACATGATTGTGATTGATTTCATCTATACTTGATATTCTTTTATGATTATGTTAATATTTCCCATGAATTTGTTTATGTATTCTTTGTAGCTTTTGTTTAGTCTTTTATTTTTAAATTCCCAAATTAGGTGCTCAATATATTTATTGATCACTTTTTTCTTATTAAAAAAAAACCATACAGATTAGTTGTATAAGTAATGGATATAGCCAGGGTTGAACTTCAAACATTATACATTGGCTACAGTCTTCCTCAGCTATCAGTTTCAATCTCAGCATCTTCCACAGAGACAATTATTAGAGTTTTGTGTGTTCCCTTCCAGATTTTTTTTATACCAATACAGAATTTTATTCTGTGGTTGGTTCAGTTATTTGTAGTTGAATTTTTCAACTATAAAAATATTCAAAGCCAAACAATGTCCTTGAATATGGTTTTAGATGTAGAACACAGATATTGATATGAGTTTCCTTTTCATTGATTATAGGTAATCCATCCTATATGTAATTTCCTCTTTGATTCAGGGCATAGTTTAGAGACGATTTTTGAATTTTCAAATGGATATTTTTATCACCTTTCAGTTGTATTTGGCTTTATTGAATCATTACTATAAACATCTTGTGCAACCCCTGCTTCTGGAAATTGATTGAATATTTGTTTGTAATTCATTACATAGTTTGTTTTTATAAATAGAAACTATGGGGGCACCTGGGTGGCTCAGTTGGGTAAGCGTCTGACTTCAGCTCAGGTTATGATCTCACAGCTTGTCGGTTCGAGCTCCACATCAGGCTCTGTGCTGACAGCTCAAAGCCTGGAGCCTGCTTCCGATTCTGTGTCTCCCTCTCTCTCTGTCCTTCTTCTGCTCACGCTTTGTGTCTCTCTCTCAAAAATAAATAAGCATTAAAGAAATAAATAGGAAACATGGAATAATAAAACATAATTCCCTGTAGGGCTGTAGCAGATACCTTTCTATATAGTCACAAAATCAAGTTCTCTGATTATATTATTTCTTCTACACCTGAACTGAAAGAAATATATTACAATATTCTGCTCTGATTTGAGCTGCTTTTTAAAAGCCTTAAAAGTGTTTCAATAAAGTTTTATTTTATTTATTTATTTTACTCCTGGGTTGTTTGGTACAAAAGGTTTAATGACTATTATACATTATGGAGCATATTCTTTATAATTGGTGCTTTATCATTAACTGTCTCAGTGTAAAGTTTTTGCCCTAGAATTTCACTTTACCTGGTTCTGATATAAACTAACCCTGTTTCTTTTGTGTAATGGTCTACTTATTATATTTTTGCCCATCCCTCATTTTCAACCCATCTTTGTTTTTTTTTTAATTTTGTGCATATTTTGACTTTTTATTTTCAAATAATTGTAAATTCACTGGAAGTTGCTAAGATAATATAATTAGGTTCTTTGAACCCTTTATGTGGTGTCCCACAAAAGTTACACCTTACCTACTCAAGGTCAGGAGACTGACATTGGTATAACATGTATGTATCATTCTATGCCATTTTGTCATGTGTGTCAAAATGATTCATGGAGCCACCAAATCACTCAAGATACAAACCTAATTCATCACCACAAACATCAACCTCGTGCTGAAACTCTGTTGTCATATCTACTCCCCTCTGCCCCACCATTTCTAACCCCTGACAACCACTATTTTCCATTTTCATAATTTTGTTATTTCAATAATGTTCTGTAAATGGAATCATACAACATATGCACTTTTGGTGTTGATTTTGTTTCACAATGCCCTTGAGATACATCTGCATTGTCTGTGTATCAATAGTTCATTCATTTTACTTGTTGAGTAGTATTCTACTGAATGGGTGTTCCACAGTTTGACCCTTCACTGGTTGAGGGACATTTGGGTTGTTGCCAGTTTTTGATTATTCCAAACAAAGCTGCTATGAACAATCACGTATAGATTTTGTATGGACATAAGTTTTCATTTCATTGGGATGAATGCCTGGGAGTAATAAAACGACTGTTTCATATGGTAAGGGGGTGTTTAGTTTTTCAAATATCTTGTCTTTTGAAGTGCCTGGGTGGCTCAGTCGGTTGGTTGAGCGGCCGACTCTTGGTTTCGGCTTAGATAATGATCTCACGGTTTTGTGGGTTTGAATCCCACATTGGGCTCTGTACTGACAGTGTAGAGTCTGCTTGGGATTCTCTCTCCCCCTTTTTTTCTGCCCCTGCCCCCCACCTCACCCTATCTGTGTCTCTCTCTAAATAAATTAATAAACTTTTAAAAAACCTTGTCTTCTGCCGATTTCTAACCAGAATTTAAAAAATTATTATTACTGTGGAGTTTTCAGGGTTCTCTATAAATTCTAGATATGAGGCCTTTGTCAGAGATGTGGTTTGGCAAATCTGTAGTATCTCCAAACCTGTCACTGTCTTCTCATCCTCTTACCAGAGACTTTCTTTCAAAGAGCAAATGTATGGGTTTTTGATGAATTCTAGTTTATTGATTTTTTTCTTTTTTTTGATCATGCTTTTGGTATCATGTCTAAGAAGTCTTCACCAACCTCTGGATACTGATCTTTTTCCTATGTTATCTTTTTTTAAATGTTTATTTATTTTTGAGAGAGAGACTGAGCGTGAGCGGGAGAGGGCAGAGAGAGAGGGAGACGCAGAAATCAAAGCAGGCTCCAGCCTCAGAGCTGTCAGCACAGCTTGAACTCATGGACCTTGAAATCATGACCCCAGCTGAAGTCAGATGCTCAGTTGGCTGAGCCACCCAAGTGCCCCTCCTATGTTACCTTCTAAATGTTTTACAGTTTTACTTTCTCATTTAAATCCATTACGCATCTTGACGGAAATTTGTATAAAACGTAATGTCTGAGTTGAGGTACGTTTTTTAATATGCTTGTCTGTAGCTGCAAAAATTCTTATTGGAATTTGATAGGAATTTCATTAACTTTGTTTAGCAATTTGGAGACAGTCAACATCTTTTTTCAATCCATGAACAGTATGTCTCTCCATTTAGTTAGATAAGCTTTTTATTTCTTTCATTTGTATTTTATACTTTCTGTTAGATTTACATTTATATCTCATTTTAGGGAGGGGCTATTGTAAAGCATATTGTATTTGTGATTTTGGTTTCCGCAAGTTCATTGCTAGCATATAAAAATATAGTTGATTTTTGTGTGTTGATCTTTTTCCTTGACCTTGCTGAACTCACTTATTCTAGGATTGCTTGATTGATTTACACTATGTTTAGACTGTTCGCATTTATAATAATTATTGATATATTAGGGCTTAGGTATGCCATTTTATGTTTTCTCTAATAGTTCTGTTTTTTCTTCTTATTCACTTTCTGTGGGTGGCTTGAACATTTTAAAAACTCCAATTTAACTCCCAGGCCACTTTCTTTTTAATTAATGAATTAATTTTTAGAGAGAGACAGCTCACACACACCCTAGTGGGGGAGGGGCTGGGAGAGGCAGAGAGAGAATCCCAAGCAGGCTCCATGCTCAATGTGGAGCCTGATGCAAGGCTTAATCTCATGATTTTGAGATCATGACCTGAGCTGAAGTCAAGAGTCAGACACTTAACTGACTGAGATACCCAAGCATTCTTTCCATAGTGTGTTTTTTGTGTGCCTTCTTATATACAGCTTTTTAAGTGATTGCTTGGGTATTATACACACACAACTTTTCAGTCTACAGGTGGTGACATTTTAGTAGTTTAAGTCAAGTATAGAAACTTTTTCTCCATTTCTGTCCTTGTACCTTACATACATTGAGAGTTACATTAGACAGCATTACAAATTTTGTCCTGTCCATCATAATTTAGGAGATTCAAGAGAAGGAAAGGCTATTTCATTTACTCATATTTTTGCTCTTTCTATTTTTTTCTTCCTGATGTTTCTGTATTCCTTTTTCTATCCTTTTCTTTCTGTTTGGTGAAATTCTTTTATTAGTCATACTTTCATGGAAGGTCTGCTTGGTCTACATATTCTCTTGGTTTTCTTTTATCTGAGAATAATATCTTGATTTCCTTTTCACTGAAGGATATTTTCACTGGATATAGAATTCTGAGTTGACAGTTCTTTCCTTTTAGCACTTGGAAAATGTGCCACTTCCTTCTGGCCTTGGTGGTTTCTGATGAGAATCCTCTACTAGTTTGAATTGCTTTTTCCTCTACAGCTAACTGATCCTTCCTCTCTGGGTCCTCTTAAAACTTTTCCTTTGTTTTTGGTGTTCAGAAATTTGACTCTGATATATCCTGTGGATTTCTTTGGTTCTATTCTGTTTGAGGTTTGCTCAGCTTCTTGAGTATGTAAGTTTATATGGTTTTTCCAAATTGGGAAATTTTCTACCATTTTCCTTAGAATAATTTTTCAGGCCCACTCCCTTTTTCCTCTTCTTCTGGGACCCTAATAACATAAATATTAGCTTTTCTTTTAAAGATTTGGGGTTTTTTTTGGAAAATGCAAGCTGGGGACAGGCAGAGAGGGGGGACAGAGGGTCTGAAGTGGGCTCTGTCCCAACAAGCTGATAGCAGCAAGCCAATGTGGGGCTTGAATTAATAAATGGCAAGATCATGACCTGAGCCAAAGTCAGTCACTCAACTGACTTAGTCACCCAGATACCCCTAAATTTTGGCTCTTTAGTTATAATCCCACATGTCCCTGCGTCCCTTTTCATATTTTTTTCAGTGTATTTTCTTTCTGTTATTCAGATTGGATAATTTCTATTTTATTTTCATGTTCACTGATTTCTCCGCTCTGTTTTTTTCCCATTCTGTTGAAACCATCTATTACACTTTCGTTTTTATTTTTCTATATTTTTGGTTAAAAATTTCCATCTTGTTCTTTCTCTCTTTTGCTTTTTTGTTGAAAATTGAAAATTGTCTTCATCTGTTTCACGTTTCTTTGTGATTGCTAATTGAAGCATTTTTATGGAGACTGTATGAAGTCCTTGTCAGAATATTCCAACTTCTGTGTCATCTTTGTGTTGGTGTTTATTGCCTGTTCTCACTCAAGCCAAGATCTTCTCGGATCTTGGTATATTTGAATCCTGAACATTTTAGCTATTATGCTATGAGACTCTAGATATTTGTTAAATCCTGTGTTTTTGCAAATCTCATCTGATACCATCCCAGCCATGAGTGTGAAGAGTGCCTCAGTACTGCTGGGTGGGCGTTGAAGTTCAAACTCCTGATGTGTCCTCTCACACTGGCAGTGGGGAAGAGAGGAACCAATTACTACTCAGTGAAGATGGAAATCCAGGCTTCTCTACTTTGCCACCATCCTGGAGAGGTTTGGGGGAAATCTTATTATACCCACAGTGAGAGTGGAATTGTAGGCTCTCTACTCAGCCTTGTTGGTGGGGATGGAGTGGCAACTGCGGCTTTCTCGGTGGTATTTGCCTGGAGTAGAATGGTTATTGTCACAAACTTTTCTTGCCTGGTAAGGCTTTCCCAATCTTGGTCCTTTGATTAGAGAAAGCTTTTCATGGGGGGCTATTTTTATCTGTACCTGTTGGCATTTCCAGGTTGCCATCTTTTCTAGTACCCAGTCTGGGATACAGGAGGCTGAAGGAAAACCCAAGGAACTCGCGAGCATATCATAATTTGGGTTCCAGGTTCCCTAGCCAGTCTTCTTTTCTCTCTTTAATTTTCAGTCTTCTTGTGTCTGTTTTATAATGTCCAGGTTTATAATGTCCAGTTCCAGAAGGAATAGGAGCATGTATATCTACTCTGTCATTGTGAAAGTAGAAGTTCTCTCTCATTTTCTTTTAATGTATTTCTTCCAGGCACTTCACTACTCAATTTTAATTTTCTCTCATCTGAATGTCTTTACATTTAGATAAGGAATTCAGCTTCCTCAAATTGATTTCAAATACTGATGCAGAGTAATTAATTTCTTCCATTTTATTTACTATCTTGTGCTTTGTAGTGATTTTTAGTCTTTATTTTATTGATTAAATCAGATACAGTTTTATTTCTCTTTCCTATGCCCCAGTCCCTCTAACTTGGATGTTCTGTTATGCATCTCCATTGCACCTGCAATAACTTCTTATCTCAAGTGGTCCACAGCTAATAAGTGAAGAGTTCTATTGCTCCTCTGTGAATTGTCTGAGAACCTGGGGCTGTTTCATCTAGGAACACAGTAGCTGTGGCTTCCCAATCAGGGTTGTGGAGGAGGCCCACATGCTTGCATCTCTCTGAAAGAACATCAGAAATCTCAGTTGTGGAGGCAGGAAGCAGAGGAGGTGAAGCATGTCAACTGTAGAGACATCTGAATATAGCTAGCTGCCTTCTCTGGGCGTGATGTCAAGCCCCGTGAGTTAAAACAATGATAGCACTAAAACCTCATGCCATTGACATCTAATTCTGTTCCATATTATGTGAACCCCTGGTCACAACCCAAAGGGATTCTGGAGAGTCCCCTTTGGGTAGGGAACATAATTTCAAAGAAGGCCTTTTGGCTGCAAGCTGGTTCTTCTTAAAAGGTGACATGAGGGCATAGCCTAGAATCTCAAAGACTCTCAAGTGTCTGTCTTTGGGGACAGCCTTCCTTATCTATCATAATGGTTTGATAGATGGGGATGGAGTGCCTGGGCCTGGAGCCCAGCCTAGGCTGAGAGGACATTGAGTTAATTATCTCCTCCTGGCTGGTACTTGTCTGTCATTCTTGCTGTCTTCCAAAGGCTCCTTATATTTAGACCATAGCTGGTGAAGAAAAAAAAAAAATGAGCTGTGGCAATTTTTATGTTTATTTATTTGTTTGTTTTTTATTATTATTTGTAAAATTTTGGGCTTGTGACAAGTTTTAATTCTGTTTTTTCTGAAGAAGCACCACCTCTTGGAAATCTGTGCCTCACAAGTCCAAGTATTCACTGAAGTTAGGTCAGATGCAGGATGCTGAATTAGCTGTGAGTGTACCGCATCTGAATGAACACGTGCTTAACCTTTCTATCCCTCAACGTCTCCCTGGAGGATTAGTTGTCAGCAATCCCTGATTAACTAAGAAATTACATGAAAATGTATTCCAGCTTCAACAAGGGATCCATGAGTCTGTCCTGTTGGCCTGACATGGTGATCATTTTCTTGTTGGATGCTAACACACAAGAGAGTACTATCAAAGTGTGTCTTAAATGCAGTAAACCGTCTTCATCTCCACAGAGTCCTGCTATCAGATAGAAATATCTCACTTATGCATATAATATTAAGTTCCTGAAGAATTTTAGAATCTTAATGTCTTATGGTAGCAGAGCTCTAAGAAATTTGAGAGAGGACAGCCATTCTATTCCACAACAGGAAAATCTCAGGTCTAGTGTGGCTCTTACTGACCCAGAGTCTCCCAGCCCCATCCAGGTGTCTTCCTTCACACCCAGGAGATCACTGGCTTTTTGGTGCTGGCTGGCTGACTACAGAGCTTTGACGGGAGATGCTCACATTGGAGGGAGGTGAATGAGGGAGTTTCATGCCAAGAAAAATGTCATTTTCCTGTGCCTGGTCCATCCTCTCTGAGCTCAGTCTCACACTGTTCTTAGTCCATGACCAGAACTTTATCCTCAGAACCATTTTATGGTTTCTCATTCAGTGATTCAGCACATCACTGTTGAACATTTGTTCATTCTTCCTTCTCCCTCCATTCTTTCCACAATTTTTTTAAAGCTCTTGAGGGCTGGAAATGCAGCAGGGAGCAAGACAGACCAAACTCCTTTCCACGTGAAGATTTGCATTCTAATCTTGGAAGACATAAAGACATAAATGAGGAAAGTGTAATAAGTGGCAGGTGGCAGTGAGTGTTAGGGAGAAAGGTAATGAGGGAAAGGGGATAAGGAGAGCTGGGGAAGGTGCTCACTGAGAAGGTGGTATTTGAGCAAAGAACAGAAGGAGGTGAGAGAAAGTCTTATGGATAGCTGGGCGAAGACTCTACAGGGCAAACAGCAAGCACCGGCTCCTTTAGTTGGGAGCATTCTTAGGATGTCAGCAAGAAGGCCATTGTGAGTGGGGCCAAGTGAGCAAGGAGCATCAGATTAGTAGGAGAGAAAGGAAAGAGGTGATGGGATGGGCCTTGGAACTGAGTGGCAAGGGTTGGCTGGTTTGTAGACCTTTGCAAGAAACTGTAAGCATTTCGACTTTTATCCTGCGTCTAATGAGGAGTCATTGAATGAGGAGTGCCATGTGGGTTTTTGTTTTAACTAGCTCACTGTGGCTACTGTGTAAAGTGTAGAGTTTATGGCCAAAGGCAGAAGCAGGAATATCAGTTAGGAGGCTCCTGCAGAAATCCAGGGAAAGTGGTGGTATCTGGACCAGGGTGGAGGTCATGACAAGCCACCAGGTTCTGGACGTATAGTGGAAATAGCAATGTGAGGTCATGCTGTTGGATTATGTGGAGTCTGAAACAGAGAAGTAAAATTTTCCAAGCTATTTCCATGGTCTTTGCCTTAGGATGAGGCCNCGAGAGATCATGACCTAAGCGGAAGTCGGACGCTTAACCGACTAAGCCACCCAGGTGCCCCATTCTCCTTGGTTCTTCTTGTAGACAGTCCTGACAGTCCTTCTCTGTAGTCCTCCAGATGTGCCAAGGCTGAATTATGGAACAAACATAGCACCGGCTGGAGCTGAGACCCTATTCTATGACCTTTTGTTCTACACATGGAAACAATGGAAAATTAACAATGGAAAATAAAAAACCCTTACAGGAGCTAATATATTATAGTTACATACTTTTAACTTCAGTGTGTCAGTAAATGAACGTTTTTCCACAGTGCTTATCAGAGATCTAGTTCCATAAGACATTCCTAGAAAAAGTGCTCCTTTGCCAAGTAAATATATCTGCTACTTGGAGACCTAGAAAGCGCATCAGTGTTTTCAGGGCTCAATGAGCCCTGCAGTAAAGATATCTGCTTATCCTGACTTAATCCAGCTTGTCCCTGAATTATGAAGGCTTTCATCACCGAATATTTTAAGAACACATTTTAGAAACAATGTTTTGTATATTCAGGACAATCCTGGAGAAAACACTTAGTCTTTGAGAGGTGAAGTTTCTTTTCCCTGGAGCCAGACTATGTGTGAAAGTGTGAAAAATAGCCTACATCTTCCAGTTCCAAACCTAGTTCTTTTGCCAGGATATCATATTATCAGTTCATTCCTTAAAATTTCTGCTTCCCTAATATATATTCCCATCAGCAACAACTCACTTTGGCAGTAGTTCTCAGGGGGCTGGAGGAATACTTTGAAAAGTCCCCCAATCCTGGTCTAAGAATTAGCATAACTGTATTCACAGGTCTACCTGCCTCAAAACAACTTTACAATTATAATTTGTTACATGTGTTATATGTAGCATAAGTATTAATTACATTTGAATCAATAACTTTTACTTATTTTTTTTATTTTGAGAATGGTGTGTGCTTCCTAAAAAGAAGTTAGAGAAAAAGTTGAGAAAGAATGAAGACAAAAATTACATCAACATAGAAATGACCCAGTTAACAGAGTGGTATTGTGTACACACATCTACATGCACACATATGCATGTATGCATGCTACTGGGATAATATACTGACTATACTTATGTCATGACTTCCCTTTTGTTTACCATCATGTTGGGAAAATGTTCACATCTCATTAAATGCTATTTGAGGATATGCTTTTTAAAATTTTTATTTTTATTTATTTATTTGTTTTTTTAGAGAGAGGGAGTGGGGAGGGGCAGAGGGAGAGGGAGACAAAATCTTAAGCTGACTCGTGCCCAGCAGAGAGCCTGACGCGGGGCTCTATCTTACGACTGTGAGATCATGACCAGAGCTGAAATTGAGAGTCAGGCAGTCACTTAACTGACTGAGCCACCCAGGTGTCCCAAGAAAGCATGCTTTTATTGGCTGCATGATGCTCCCTCTTCTGAACGTGCAGTGTTTTACTCAGCGATTTGTGGCAGTTGTGCCAGGGGCTCTCCATGCCATTTCCTCTCCTGAGCACTCAGGCAATCTGTGTTTCCAGCTGTCCTTTGCAGTGTAATTAGACCAACAGGTTGAATTTTGAACAGTGGGATGTGGACAGAAGTGAGGATACCTCTTCAGACGGAAGAGGTAACAGAAACAGCAGACGGAAACAGCGAAGATCTGAGTCACCACTTGGAGGAGAGCCGCCATGGGGATGCCCAACGTACACTAGCCTTTCAATGAGAAACAAATCTTTGTTCTGTTAAGCTATCAAAATTCCGACATTTCCTTATTACTACTATGTACTATTAATATACACTAATACATCATATTTATTGCACAGTTGAATTTATTTTCAATTTCTCATTTTAAAAATATATCTTCAATGAATATATTAAAGCATATATTTTTGTTTATATATCTGGCTACCATCCTTGAATATATTCTGATTTTTGAAAAATATCTACACCCCCCCCCACACACACTCAATACACACAAACACTCAAAGTTGTGTATGAGAATAACTGTTACTTATCAAAACTGCTTATTACTTAAAAAACTGGGGACACCTGGGTGGCTCAGTCAGTTAAGTGTCTTCCAGCTCTTGGTTTCAGCTCAGGTCATGATCTCATGGTTCATTGGGTTTCCTACTGTCAGCACCGGGCCTGCTTGGGATTCTCTCTCCCTCTCTCTTTGTCCCTCCCCTGCTCATACACTCACTCTTTTTCTCTCTCAAAATAAATAAATAAACCCGTTTTCTATAGATTAAAAATAGCATCTCATTGTTTTAATTTTCATATTTCTGATTTCTGTAAGCCTGAAAGCACCCTTTCCTAAGATCTCTCTGGGAAAGCAGGTGGGCACTCCTGGATGGTTGAAGGCACGAGGCATTAACATTTCTTTACCTCTCTGGTTTCCAGCATCTTCCATCTCCAAGAGTTGGGACCTCTTTGGTTGAACTCGCCTATGAAGAAAAATGCCTTTGGATCTTACAATCAACTGCCTCGTCAGTAGCCTGGATGAACCCGGCTGTGTCTAGATGGAGATCTGAAGATACAGATTCTTCCCATTTTACACTCTTTAAGAGAAAGAGAAACTCTCTTGGTTTTCTTAGTGATTCCAGAAAAGCATAATGATCTCCCACTGGAGATACAAGGCGCTCTTGGTCTCTTGGGTGCGGTTGCATATATCACAATACGTGCACATATCACAAAAGATCTCACAATGTGCCATATGAGAGCCGACCAAAGGGTTGCAGGAGCACAGAGGATGGGGGCCAGTTCTGCCTGGGGGGCTGGAACATTCAAGCTGGATCTCGAAGGTGATGTTCAAGGTGACATCTGAGCTTGATCTCTAGTCTGTGTCCCAGGCTGGCTGGGCCTCTTCTTCCCTGACAACTCCCACGACAACCCTTCTATTGGGAGTATACAAGCCAGGTTTCCCTGTGCTGAAAGGTGATCAAATCAGACAAATCATAAATCTCCAGCTGTTGTTTTGTCAGCATGTATATTTTCATAGAAAGGAGCAAATCTCTGCTGAGCTGGCCAGATAATCATCTCTGCTTTTCCTTATGTGTTCAGAACTGTGAAAGAACGCCCTGGGCGGAGACCTGGTTTTAATCACCTTTGATTAACACAGAAGCTTTTGAAGGTGAAGGTGCTTTCTGTAAACTGTGGCAGGGTCCCAAGGCACTAACATTTCAGACCTTTTCCCAGTATGTGAAATGTCTAGAGTAGGGCCAAGGTATCAAACCCATGGAGACAATCCACTGCATGAGGAGTTACTTTAATGCCTCTGACTCATTCCTCAAAGAAACTTTTTGGTCTTATTATTATTATTTTTTTTCATGCTTGAAAAATTGCAGGCTGTACAAAGCTAGAGACTTCTGAGTCCAAGGAATGTTTCAGCTTGCTTTCATTTAGTACAAAAGGAAAGCTTTTAGGAGAGATTTAGGGAAGCCAGAAAAAGTATTGGGAATGGTTCCAGAAATGATTAAGAGGCTAGAAAAAACCAAGAAGGTTTGGGGTGACTTCACGGGTGACAGTGGGGAAGGTCACTTTCTGCCTTCAAGAAAACTCAGAGTTAAAACACACATAGTACTCCCACTGCCCAGAGACTTCTGTAAGAGCTGCATGGTTTGGTTAGCATGTAGGAATCCTGGGACATCCTGCAGGCAGGATGTAAAGGATGACTCCTGAAGGTCTTTCAACCATGGCCGATATCCACCCTTTGACCTGGTTTAAGTATTAACCAGATAATGTAGGTAAACTGAAACCTGACTTCTGGAGACAAGCTTTGAGGAGCACAGGAAGGATGAGAAGGAACTAGCATATGGCTTGAAGTGTTGCTTTAAGAAGCTGTAACTTGGAGCATAAATCTCTGTTTGCAAAGGCCTTGAGTTAACACTGAATGAAATAGGCTCATGGAGCCTGGACAGGCTAAGAAAATCATGGTGAATATATTCTTTCCATTCCTTCTCAGGTCAGGCAGCATGAGGCACGTGTCCACTGAATGAGTTTCCACTGTTTCTCTCATTTCAGAGGAGGAAGTTTCCCTTCGAAAAATGCAGCCATTGCTGAGTTTGTCTTTGGCGTGGGCTTCCCAGAGCTCTCAAGCCCCTGACGCTCCTCAGACATGGGGTCTTGATTAGGAATTTTGGCTCTCTGATTTGCCTTCTCTTGATTAATTTTTCTGAGCCCAGGGGATTCTGCAGCAACCAGCCCACTCAGGATTGTCCAGGAACACCAATTCACAACTTTTCCCACTGATCAAAGAGCTTTCTTTTAAAGCAAAACATATCAGAGGCTTCCCCACTGGTAAGAAGCAGGAGAACATAATCAAAGACAAGGAATCCATGAACATCATCGAGAATCTAAAAACATCTGTGTTCCATGTAGTGCATAGTCTTCTCAGGATCATTTCATCTCAAAAGTATCACTTTCATAAAGACCCTCTCCTCATCCCTCACCACCACCTGTTGGCCTGGATGATACTCTGAAGTCTAGGAAAGTTCCCAAAAGTGACTCTGCGACCATCACACTGGTGACACTTCTTATCTAGTCATGTTTATCTTCTTCCCAAGATTCTGAAAACCAAAACCACCTGGGTTGAGACAAGTTGCAACCCACTTTCAAACATGTGATTCAACTGTATTTGCAGGCTGGTTTCTGTGTCCAGTGGAGGTGTCCAGCCAGCAAATGTCCAGACCGCAGCAGCGTAGAGCACAGGGCCAACGGTTCTATGAGGTTATGGTCTGTGACAATAAAAGCTTGTTTTCTTTTAATTTAAATTCAAGTTAGTTAACTTACAGTGTACTCTTGGCTTCAGGAGTAGAACCCAGGGATTCATCTCTTACATATGACACCCAGTGCTCATCCCAAGAAGTGCCCTCCTTAATGCCTGTCATCCATTTAACCCATCCCCACATGCACCTTGCCTCCAGCAACTCTCAGTTTATCTGTATTTAAGAAATTTTAGGGTTTGCCTCCCTCTCTGTTTTTATCTTATTTTTCCTTCCCTTATATTCATCTATTGTGTTTCTAAAATTCCACATACGAGTGAAATCATGTACTATCTGTTTTTCTTTGACTTATTTTGTTTGGCATAATACATTCTAGTTCCATTCACATTATTCTAAATGACAGGATTTCATTCCTTTTAATGGCTGAGTAATATTCCATCGTATATATATAACCACATCTTCTTTATCCATTCGTCAGTCATTTGGATGATAGAAGCTTTGAATCAATAGCCACATTTGACCCACAGACACTTGGAGATTCTGGAACATTGGGCATCCATGTCCCTGAACTGTGGACTGAGCAGCGGCTGCCCGTGCAGATTTGCACTCATATTTACTTCTGTTGGTCTCTGACACCCTTGCACATGCCCTGATCCCAGGCCTGAGGGCTGCCTGTCTAACCTCTCAGACCATTTAAGTTTGTGTTCTCAATGGTAACATTTTAAAATTGATTTAATGTGTTTTTCTGTAGTACAATGATACACTTCATCCAGTGTTTTGGAAAACAGAGGCAAGATGACATAATCACTCTAAATCACAGGGCCATGTATAAGCACCATTATTATTTATTCCAGGAATTTTTTTTTGGTGATAGTTCTTGTGTCAAACAATTGTTTTCATGTCCTTGGTTTTATTCACTATTAGATTATGTTTCCTATGTTGCTCTATAATTTCATTGACCATCACTTTTAATTACTTCATTATATACCATAGAACCCTGTGTCATTATTTACTTAGCCTTTCCAGTAAGTAATGAGAAATACTGCTGTGAAGAACAGCATGTGCGTGTTTAATTTTTTCACATTTGGGCTAGATATTAAGAGTGGTACAAATATTTGGATTTACTTTAGTATATGTTGGCAAATTGCTGTCCGTAAAGGTTGTACCAATTACAACACTACCAGGAAATATGAATATACAAAGCTCATAGCCAGTCTTTGGTTTATGAATTAATTAATTTAGTAAGCTAATCTAGGTAGGAAAAAATGGTACACCCAGTGTCTGTAACATTGGAAAACCACTTCCAGCATGACATCTGGAAGGTCTGAAATGAAATCAAACAGTGGACCGTTACTCATACCGTCACTGTGCTGAGCTGCATATCTCGTGGTAGGGAGAGTATCTGCCACTGACAAACAGCACATTCATCTCTCTGCCTATTCAACTGTCTGTCCTCACTTCCACCTACTGTCCTATGTCTGTCATGCTTCACAAAGGACTGAATATATAGCATAACAAAACAATGCCCATTACAAATAAGCATGCTGATGAAACAGGAAAATAAAGGGAAGAGAGTCAGGAAGAGTTAGATCCTCCATGGTCCATAGACCTCCATAGATGATGACAGAAGTGGTGGCAAGTTCCTAGCGGCCAAAGAGAAGAGAAAACCATGACTAGTTACAATAGCTGCAGTGTCTATGAGGCAAAGCCAGGCCGTCTGCTACAGGGAAGTATGATGATGCCAGCTACAAATCAGGAGAGACGTTCTTTGTGGTGCCAGTGAGATGGCTTCCATGGTCCATGCAGGACCATAGCCCTCAGCCCATGCAGAGCACCTCTTGGAGGCTGCTGCCAGTGAAGCCCCACTGTATGCCCTGATGGCCCAGCCTGACTCTCAGGTCATCATATCAGTGCCTCTCAGGGCCTTTTGCAGAGGAGAATATACAATGAAGATGTAGCCAATCATGGGCTCTCGGTTAGTTTGGCTCAATCCAGGAATGACTCTTTTTGGATATTTGGAGAAATGGATAAACAAGAGTCTCTACATTTTCCATAAACTTTGCTTTTCTCAGCCACATTTTAAAAGAGGTTTATTTATTTTAAGAGACAGAGAGAGAGAGGGAGAGAGAGAGAGAGGCAGAGAGTGAGGGAGACAGAGAATCCCAAGCAGGCTTCATGATACCAGCACAAAGCCCGATGGAGGGCTCAAACTCAGGAACCGAACAGTGAAATCATGACTTGAGCCAAAGTCGGACACTTAACCAACTGAGCCACCCAGGTGCCCCTTCTCAGCCACATTTTCAAGGAGTCTGAGAGGCTATGAGGTTATGAGAATGGGACTGGACAGATCCCTACTGCAGCAAGTCCCTCTGCTTCATTGCTAAAAGCTTGAGAACCAAGCAGCCTGTGTGGGCACATTGCATATTTCCTTGTCAACATCCAGGGTATTACGCATGATGGTTCTTGTATGGAAGAACTGTGCCTGCCCCTGCTCAAAGGGGAGTCAAGGGAGAAAGCATAAGTAGGGTCAAAGTTTGCCTTAAAGGAAGTGAGAAGAAATGGGTACAAGAACTCAGATGGAAGTGTTAGCCCACATCAGTGGTCGTCAGGGTGTGGTCCCCGGTCCAGCAGCATCAAGATCACTGGGAACTTGTTAGAAATGAAGATCCAGAGTGAGAAATTCTGCAGGTGGCTTCAACACTGTATTTTACCAAGGGCTCCATGATTCCGAAGCTGGCTAAAGTTGAGAACCCCTGGCCTAGGTACTGAGGAAGGACTGATTAACCTGGAGCCTGGTGAGCTGGTGGAGGAAGCAGAATGGAGCTGGCAGAACAGTGAACATAGAGACGTGGTACGTCCTGTCCCAGCTCTGATGGGACTTCATGGCATGACCTGGAGTAATTTGATTTGGCTAGCTCAGGAAAAATGGGTCTACCAACCTCTGCTTTCCTACTCCATGTCATGATGAGAAATGAGAAAAGCCTTTGGAATCTCTACAATATTATCTAGCTATAATTTATGTTTAAATTAGGTGTTTAAAACCATTTATAATCAAATAGACAAACACAGATTTCATTTCTTTTAAAAGGACACTGCATTCATAAACACTCAATAAATGTTTACGAGGGGCACCTGAGTGGCTCAGTCAGTTCAACATCCAACTTAAGCTTTGGTCATGATCTCGAATTTCGTGAGTTCAAGCCCCACATTGAGGTTTCTGTTGTCAGCACAGAGCTTGCTTTAGTTCCTCTGTCTCCCTCTCACTCTGCCCCTTCCTCTGATCTCTCTCTCACAAAAATAAGTAAACATTAAAAAAATTAAAAAAAATAAATGTTTATGAAAAGAATGAGTGGATGAAGTGAATCAGTAAATCAATAGAAGAGGGAGAAGCTGGATGCCATGTCATAGCATGAGGGTTCTCTCCAATGTTGCAGGTGGGTGACAGGTATTGGTGACAGTTATACTTGGAGAGGTAGCAAGCAGAGCAGGTGACAAGTTGAGGGCTGTGGCCCACAGAAGCGGATGGGCTGTGCCGCCATTCCCTGAGAGAGAGTGCTGGAAGATGAACAAAGCAGACTGGGAGGGGGATGTTATCTTTAATCCAGAAAATGCTGACTTGGGAGTTCCTAGGGGAAACATCATGGCAGTGGTGGTATCTCCAAATCCAGAGCTGAGAGGAGGGGCCTGGCTAGAGGTATACATCTGTGTGTCATATGACTGGGGGTGATAAATGACACTGGGAGGCTGGATGGCGTCACTTGTGGGAAGACTGCAGAATGAGAAGAGAAAGCATGAAGAGGAACTGGCCCTGAGCGGTGCCCACATTGACTTGAGGCAGAAGAGCCTGAGCCTGGACAGAAAGAAGAGAGAGGACTGAGAGGGAGGCAGAAGGCCAAGGCCATTTGGCTGTCTTTGTAAACAAGTGTGGTTCCAATGTCTTCTTTTCCAAGTATGCTCTGACCACTCTGCTGACCGTCATAACGCACACACTCTGGTCAGCGCTCCTGGTGGCCCTGATTCTGCTATAAGCCTTTCATTGCTTTTCCCCTCCTGATAAGCGATGCCATTTTCTTCCTTCCTTCCTTCCTTCCTTCCTTCCTTCCTTCCTTCCTTCCTTCCTTCCTTCCTTCCTTGTCTTCTCATCACTAGGATATAAATTCCATGAGATTGGAGGATTTTGTCTTTTTAAGAAATCAACATATTTTCAGTACCTAGAAAGAAACGTGCTGGGGCACAGCAGGCGCTGGTTGAGTGAATGAATGGGCGCATGAATGAGGCCCCAAGCCAACCTGAATGGGTCTAGCCGTGAGTAAGAAATGAGGAGAGAGAGACAGAGAGAGAGAAAGCATAGACGCCCTGTGAGACGTTTGTCCGTGGGAACAGGAAAACCGAGAGAGGTAAATGGAGGGTTTGGGAGTGCTTGGTGGATTGCTGGGGGGAGGGTCTGGTTGCAATTTGTTTACAGTTACATGTGAGTATTCCAAAGCCAAAGTTGAGAGGAAGAAGTTTGAGTTAGGGGAGAGAACAGATAAATATTAAGGTATTGTTTCTAAGATGTAGGGGACAGGGCTTGACACTGGAGGGGAAGCCTGAATGGGTGGAGGGGGGTCCACAGATAAAGCCCATTTTTTTTTATTGTTTATTTATTTTGAGAGAAGGAAATGCAGAATTCAAAGCAGGCTCCAGACTGCAAGCTGTCGGTAGAGAGCCCGATGAGGGACTCAAACTCACGAACTGTGAGATCATGACCTGAACTGAAATCAAGAGTCAGATGCTTAACAAAGGCATCGCAGGAAAGCCTTTTGTTGTAGATAAGGAAGATACCAATGCTTCCTTCCAGGGGCTTCTATGTTCTTGCTGAGCAGGAGAGGGGGTTGCACTCAGGAGCAAGGGGGAGAAAGGGATCAGAGGGCTGACGCATATGGTTTGCACAGTCCCTGAGAGGAAAGTAACTGCCCGGCTGTGGGAGGGCCTGTGAGCGTGACTTTCCCACATAAGCGGCCTGTCCATATGCACTATGACCCTTGGGATTTTGCAGATGATAAAGGGGCAATAGCTCTGGGGCCTCATCTTCAGAAAGGTGTTCAGAAGACTCAATACACACGGATCATGCGTGATACCCCATGATATCTCACAGCATGCGGCTGTCATCTCTCTCCCATCCTGTGCTCCCCGGCTAGCAGCCACCTACCTTCTGACCCAGCGGGGCCATTTCTGGACATGTCCCACATCTTCCAAGGTTGGTGTCCCAGGGGGTCCTTCCCCCTTGGTTCTTCCTGCTCTCTGTGTCCGTGGCATTGACAACAATACTCCCTAAAGGCTGGGCCCTGGCCCTTCCCTCCCAGTCACACGAAGAGTGACCACCTGGACCGGTGAGCAGACCCTTGGTACTGCTTGCCCAGCGTTGGTGGGGTATGGGGTTATTCCAGTCCACGAAAGATTGACTAAATTATTTTGGAAATAAAGAGTTATGATGAGGAGACATTGAAGAAATATAAGAAGGGTGGAAACAGGGAAGGAAATGGGATGGAGGATAATGCACAGGGTGAAGAAGTGAGGATCAGGAACAGTATAGGCCTTACCAGTGTGAAGGATGGCATTTTGAGTAGAATTGAGTTCTAACCCCCTAACACGCCTTAGAAGCTGATCTTACTTGGAAGTAGAATTTTTACAGAAGTAATCAAGTTAAAATGATGTCATGATGGGGGTCCTGATCTGAAAGGACTGATGTCTTTATAAGAAAAGGAAATTTGGACACAGGCATGTCCAAGACCATGTGAAGACACAGGGACTTTCCTCTACAAGCCAAGGAGAGACGGGCTGGAACAGACCCTTCCTTCAGAGCCCTCAGAAGAAGAAACCCACCCTGCCCACATCTGGGTGCTAGCCTTTTAGCTTCCTGAACTGTAAGACAAGAAATTTCTGTTGCTTAAGCCCCCACGTTGTGGTACTTTGTTACGGTGACCCTAGCAAATGAATACAGATGGGGTGAGGGCTGGGGAGAGGGTAGGTGGACACTAACAAAAGTGCAACCTCCTTCCCCCTCATCTTTCAGGGGACAGGTTGACGGAGTTGAATACTATTATCAGGATTCAAATATTGTGCTTTGTCCCGGACATCACCAATAGGAGTCTCTTCTTTAGCTGCTTTGGAAATGAACCTTTCTGATTCCCAAATATAAGAATCAAAACTAGCAACCCAGGGCTGAAGGTGGAGGGTAGGTTGGGGTTGAAGTGAATGAGAGTGAGGGCAGCCTGACCTACGTTGGTCAAGGCGCTATGGTTTCCAGCCAGCCAGGGCTGAGAAGGCCTGCTGTAGCTTATGGTCTTATGCTGCACTTGCCTGAGATGTGAGGAAGGAAGTCTGCTCTGAGGTCAGAGAGCTGGTCCTTGGTTTTGCAGAACATGATTCTGGAAGAGGAATTGATTCTAAGGATCTGGTAGGTTCAACATTCTAGGGAATTGCCTTGTTTGTGAAAAGCCAGAGCAGCCCCAGTCCTGACATTTAAAATGCCTTCTATTGAGATGGAAGGTGAATGCATGGTCGCAATGAAAACATGACAGCGACAGCAGACACCTCTGCTCAATACACACGAAATAGCAAGTCCTGGAGTGGATAATTTCACTTGACTTGTCAACAACCTTTGAAATTAAGTAAATTGTCTTTGTGTTAAACAAAAATTGGACTAGAGGACCAAGAAATGATTCGAGGCCTCACAGACACAGGACAGTGCAGACAGGACTGGAACACAAGCTTCTCTAGCTCTGAGTCTGTGTTTGTAGGTGACGGGGACCCAGTCATTGGTGGGGGAACCGCACCTGGGAGCACCACTGAAAGCAGGCAGCCTTGGCTCAGGTTTGCATCTCATGCTAGGATGCAATAGTGACAGCTTAGCGACAAGTGTCACTGTAATAATACACAAAGGATCCAGAGAAACTGTGTGTGTGTGTCTGTGTGTGTGTGTGGAAGAGGTGTCAAGTAGGAAGACAGAAGTAAGATCCTACACAAGAAAACTGATGAACTGGCTGGCTGTAAGGCTGGATGATAAGAGAAATAAGAGAATGGACAGCTGGTTGACAGAGTCTGGGAATTGAAGGCTGGACACAGAAAGAGCTTCTGAGACTCCCTTCCACGAGAGACCATGACGTGCATGATGCTCCAGAATGGTGCGATTAAGAGTGAATCTTTCATAATCAGAGGCTGTGTGACCATGCTAAGGATGTCAAAAAGTGCTTTATGTCTTGATTGTTGTTTTAGTGATGGTTTGCATAAGAATTCCAAGGGAAGTACAGGCCTGTTGCTGGAGGTTGAGGGTGATTTGGACGGAGGACAGACAGAAAGCAGAACTCCTCACCTCCAGTAATGCTCCCCCTTCTTTGTCAGGAGACATTAGACCCAAAAGAACTAAAGGAATTAAGCGGAAGCTCCAGCTGGTGGAACTTTTGTTAAGGGGCTCGGTACTATCCTACTCAAAACACTTGTCACGGGGCCCAGAGGCTCTGGGACTTGGGAGTCCACAGAGTTGCCCTATTCCTGTTTTCTGGCCAAGGAGAGGGGAAGGAGAGTACTGTGTTCTCTGTCATCCTGTCCCAAAGCACTCAAACCACTGTGCTGTGGATGGAGGCCTTTCACAAAGTATTGGGTAACCAGTAATTACTGAAAAGTACTGGCTTTTCTCTAAACAGCTTTCACTGTGAAAAGAACCAGGTGCCCAAGGCTATTTTGTACCGCACAAGTTAGGCAGTCCTAGAAGTCCCAATTTGACTAACTTATTTCTTCTTGAAGTGTAGTGAGGATATCCAGCCTCACCTGAATTCTCTCTTCAGCCTATGGGCATCTCATCAGTTCACTNATGCCCCCCCCCCAGGCAGCCCCCCCCCCCCCATCCCAGCTTTTTAGTGCTAGAAGGCACTCATTCCATCCCAAATATCCACGGAGTAGATTCACTGTCCTCCGGTGCTCCAGTAAGAAGTTTGTGCTTGAAGACCCTAAAACAGAAGGTGCATTTCCTGTTTTAATCCAGGACCCTGAGTCTTTCTGCTTTGTCCTTACTAACTTCATACCTAGGGCATCATTGGTCTTCTCTGGATGATGGGATGGTGAGAAGGTTGTTCTGGGGCTATCATAAGAATAATAAGGGCAAGAAAATTCATGGGAAATTTACAAGGACCAAATCAATTGTATGAATTCAAGTTTAGGCCACTGTTGTATATACTTTTTTCAAGATAAAAAATAATTCCTTGGGAGGGAAACATACCTGTTAAGAGCCCCAGAAAGTAGAGATGGGAGAATGACAAACTCTTTTGCATGGATCAAGGTGAAGTGACACACTGAGTCTGGGCAAGGTTGGGCAGGCTGATGAAATTGTGACGTGTCTTTACTCTCTGCTAAACTTATATCTGCTCGGTGAGGTGAAATGATTATATTCTGCTAAGTAGAATGGAAAAAGAAAAGGCATTTATTTATAAAAACAAATTTGTAAGAGAAATATGACTGGGGGATCCGTAAGATGATCAAGTTATTAACGTTGCCCTTCAGTAATTTGCCAGGAACCCCATAGCAACTTCCAGCTAGAGAGTGAGACCCGGCATCAGGAAAGCCACATTTACAAACTTCACAATTTTCCTAAGGTCCTGGCCCCTCCATGGACATTCCTTCTAATGCTCCCAGAAACCACATCAGACTGGTTTCACAAGAACAGTTACAAATTTCATCCATCATGGAGAGTTAGAGGCAGGCAATTTATTGCGTCCAATTCAAAGATTGTGAAAAAATCCTTCAGATTTGGGTGCCTTCCATGTCTTTTAAATAAGTTGAACATATCCTTTGGTTCTAAGGAAAACAGCTTGTAAAATGTTTGGGAGCTCTGGGGACATCAAACAGCTCTTGGAGGAGTGCATTTTAATGGTTTACTTGTAAAAAAATCAGTAAAAGAAGTAAAAACACATGGTTTAAATTCCTCTCAATAATACGAGGTATTTTTGTAGGCGTCTTTTCTTTTTCCTGAGGGCTTCAACACATCTTTGAGTGCTTATCCCCCAAATACTCAAAATAACCCTCAGATATACTGATATAGACAAAGAGATGGTCACACTGTAACATTGCCTTTGTGTCGGGCCTGGGTCCTGGGTAGGAGACTCTGGGTTCATCAAGAAATGGGGTTGGGGGAAGAGACAAGAATATCTGTGGAGTCATAATTAATTAGGGTACAGAGGCAGCTGAGTCAGGAGTTCAAGGCTCAAAAGCTTACAAGCTCCGAGCAGGTAACATTAAGGCTTGAAGTGAATCTTGAGAATTAAGAATGGAGGGTTGTGTGGGGGGAGAAGCTTGAAAACTATAGAGCCCTTGCTTGCCAATGCATTCAAATTCAACTGAAACTACACCCTGGCTAAAGAGAGCAGGTCTGTGGGCAGTACCTGCTAGCGACTCATGTCCTGCTTCAGGCTCCCTTCCTTGGCTATATATTAGAACAAGAGAGGGATAGCGACTTACTTCCCAAAAGTCAACAGATAGAAAGTGGTGGTACCTTACACAATTCCTGCTACCCTTGCACTCAGATGAGTGCACAAGCTGGCAGGAGCCTGCAGAACACGGGTGAGGATAGGCCTGGGTCAAGTTCACGTGACCTTGAGCCAAAGACATCACCTTATCGGTGTGAGGTTTCTCAACTGTAAGACAGGGGCAATGGTGATTACTTCGTTGACCTGTGAGGATGGACTATTAAGATGGTCTGAACCATTACTGCAACAGTTGACTTCTCCTCTCAGACATTACTTTAACAAGTGGTTTTTGGGTGCCTTCTGTGTGGCCTGCACTGGGGATAGGGTGGTGAGTGAAATCAGATGTGATGTCTTCCCTCTTATAGCTCAAGGTCTAGTGGAAGGCACTGGCATTACTGAGGTGACCCCACAAGCAAGCGTGGCCAGAGACAGTGAGGCTGTGTGTGGGACAGCCAGAAGCTCAGACTCATGGAGAACCGAGGAGCAAGGCAGGGCTGGTGCAGACACGGAGGAAAGGGGTGAAGTCACTGCGAAGTAGGATGTAGTAGGAGCTCCACTAGTTTCTCATTCCATGACTGACCCAGGAGCAACCGCAGGATGCTTTGGGCTGCCCTGCCTCTGTTCTTAGCTCATTCATCCTGTGCTTCTGAACCCCCTCCCTGCTCCCTGACTGCTCTGGTCGCAGGGTCCCATCCCATTTCTTTCTTTTTTTTTTTTTTAATGTTTTATTTATTTCTAGGAGAGAGAGAGAGAGAGAGAGAGAGACAGCATGAGCAGGGGAGGCTCAGAGAGAGAGGGAGTCACAGACTGAAACAGGCTCCAGGCTCTGAGCCGGCAGTCAGCACAGAGCCCGACGCGGGGCTCGAACCCACGAACCGTGAGATCATGACCTAAGCGAAAGTCGGACACCCAACCGACTAAGCCACCTAGGCGCCCCGGTCCCATCCCATTTCATAGCACTCCTGCGATAGCACTTCATCTCGGAGCCCTCTTCTCTGGCTCAGCTGTGAGCACTTGTCCAGATTTACACTTTTCCCTCTCTGACTCCGCCTGTCACTACATAGTCCCGGCCTCTGCCTCATCTGTCCTGGTCCTTGTTGCTGAGACCATTGTCCCTGCCCTTCTCTTCACTGGGAAATGATACCCAGAAGCCCTAATACTTTTTGGGGCAAGATCCTTGTTTGCATGCAACAGACGCTGACTCTGGCTAATGATATTAAGGAAAGGGATTTGTTGAAAGGCTGTTGGGCAATTCAGAGGACCCCTGAGAAGGCCATGGAATAGTCCAGTAATGGTCAAGCACAAGAGAAGATAAGCCATAGGCAGGATGACTGCCCAATCACACCCAAAGCTGGTCTAGTGTGATTTCTGTGGCCACACCTCTCCATCTAGAGGCCCCATCTGCCCAGCAGTTTCAGCAGCACTGACCATGCTCACAGGGGCTAAACGCTCTGCTGCCGCCCTCCAGAACCTCAGCCTTTCGGCACTGAGGCAAGTCAGGAAAAGGATGGCTTGCTTGTCAAGCCCATGGGAAAGCATCAGAGATTTCTTCTTTCAGAATAGGAAGCAGATGCTACAAGACTGGCTGAGTCCTAGCTCCGAAAGCACAGAGAAGAGACATCTCAGGTGCTCTCTCTCTGGCCACATTCTGAGTCAGTTATAGAATGGAAGTCGGTCTTAGAGATTGACTAGGTGATGAAGAGTGAGCCAGAGTGGGAAGGAAATGGTGCTTGTCTTCCAGCTTGGATCACACAGTGATGCAGGTAACACTTGTTAAGATGGACAGAGGGGAATCAGCTTGAGGTAGTCATGGGCAAAATACACATGAGATACCTGTGAGGTGACAAGTGGATTGTGGAATTTGCACCATATTTGACATATCATATATGCTCAGTAAATTCTTGGCAAATGAATATATTGACCTGAAGGCCATAGAGAAGATGGGGACTGAAGCTAACAAGTAGGCATGGGTTTATGCAGGGGAGAAACAACAGAGGTTTCCTCGCTGACAACCCCACCAGCACAAACAGCCCTCTTTCAGGCAGGCTGCTCAACAGAGTTCATGATAACATGTCCTTTTGGGGGCCCTGGGCTCTTCTCAAGAGCTCCCGGCATCAAGGGTTGCTTTTCCTCTGTGGTGACAAGTTCCTGGGGCCTCAGTCCTTTCTCCTTTCCCTGTGGAACTCTTTGGTCCTCATTTTCCTGGTACTCCTCCTACTGCTACTTCTCGAATTTTCCATGGTGTTCCCCTAATGCCAGAAAATAGGGAGCTTGTGTAGGCTTTTGGGAGAGAGCAGGTTTCTTTGAAGCTTCCTGCCCTATTTTAAAAAATCATGCAAATAATGTTTTATCCTACTCTGTAAGATGTTTGTTGTAATGTAAAGGGCTAAGAATTTACTTTTTTTTTTTTTTTTTTTTTAACCACTGAAGAACATTGACATTCCTGAATCACATGTGTTCTGCAGCTTCAAATACTTTGGCGTTGCTCTGACCTTGCTGCAGTGTGAGAGGAGTCGCTGGCATCTGCTCCTGTTAACCCTCCTGCACCCCATGGAGGGGACAGCTCCTCAGTCTCCTCTTCTCATCTTCCATGACGCCTCATACCCATGACTTATGTTTATGAGCCTGTTGAATTTAGGCAAGGCCAAAGAGGCAGATCTATGTGGCCACAACTGTCATTAGTTAAAGGGATCTTAGTGGTTTCCTTGTCTAAGGAATAGAAGACACCTGCACCCTGGGACTCCGGCGCCCGAAACAGATGGGCTTCTGTCACTATCACAAACTCTGTCCCTTAGAGCCTTAGGGCCCTTTCCAGCATGGCATTCTAGGGAGCTGTGGCCACGTGCACAGAACGGGCATTGGAATTAACACCTACGTGTTATCCTTCAGATGGTTGAACTCTCACCATTTTACTGGAGGCCGAGGGAGGCTGGGATTTACAAGGGCTTCTTGATGTGGGCCTGAGCTGGAGCCTGGTCTCCTGATGTCCAATTTAATCTGCTCTGAACTGTATACCTCAAGGGAGGGGCATGACAGGCAGAGATCAGTCATCCTTCCCTGTCAACTCCTCTTAAGGGGCTTCAACACAGTTCTGTTTAAAATTCAAGCTGAAATGACAGGGGCACCTGGGTGGCTCAGTCAGTTAAGCATCCGACCCTTGATTTCAGCTCAGGTCATGACCTTGCGGATCATGAGTTCGAGCCCTGCAACAGGCTCTGTACTGACAGGGCAGAGCCTGTGGCTGCTGGCTTCCACCTACGGAAACACACCAGCTGTTCTCTGCAGAGTCCATGGGTTTCTCCAGGCTCTGCTAAGGTGACAGGCCATCTCTTGCTCTTTTGTATGCCCACAGTGAGGGGCAAAGTGAGGGGCACAGGAAAGTGGCCTAGGGACCCGGCCGTGTGGCCAAGGGCAAAACTGTGACTGAGACCATTCTCGTGGGCTACCTTTCGGGCCAGAGGGCCACCTGTCAGGGGGTCGGGTCTCCTCATAGGAGCACTCTCCTATGAGAACAGGAGCACTCTCAGGAAGCATGCCATTTTCTGCTGCCCACGTTTTCTTTCATGGTTTAACAAATTTTCAGTGAAAATGCTAGCCATATCTATGGAACACACCAAATAAAAGAAAGGGTCTGCTATCCAAAAAATTAAAGATGGGTCCCACATACAGTGCCAAGAAGTGACAGGGTTGTCCGAGGATTCCAAGGGGAAGAAAGATTCAGGTTTTGCAAGAGGAGCAATTCCTGATAAGCATCTTGGACAAGACCTCTCTTTATTCTGGAGCACATCTTCCCTGACTGTTAGGAGTGTGGAGTCGGGATTTTACAAAACAGATTGTTCCCTTACAGTTTCTCTCCGGCATTTGCTCCTCACACCCTGCTAGCTACATATATAAGTATATTTTATACTTAAGTATGTGTGTACTTTAGTGTATTGTCTTTTCTATCATTTTATCCAGAAGTATTAACCCAAGAATACACAAGGAGCCACTGGCAAAGATTTTGTCACTGGGTTATCGTAGTAGCAAAGTATCTGCAAACAAGAATAAGTTACGCATTTAACAATAAACAACTTGGCATGAATAAGGCATTCAAGGGTGTCTGATGAACTGTATTACATATTAATTAAAATAAAAATTTAAGTACATATATACCCATGTGTGTGTCTGGATCTGCAGCTCTACCTATACATTCATATACCTTTGTTTCTAATCCATCTAAATTGCAAAACATACATGGATTTTATCTCTGTATTGTCATTCTAGTGAGGATTTTTATTTTTGTATTTCTTATTTACTTTCAAATCTTCAATGAAGAGTGCATTCAAAATGAAAATAGCTAATTTTTCTAATTATAAATGTAGTAAACACTCTGACATCTCAAGGAATTGAAATACTCTAAATAAGTGGAATCACTTGCAATGTTAGTATATATGTTAGTGGGATTTTGTTCATCTCTCCAGTTTCCTTTTATTTTTCCTATATGTACATGAATGAGATGTACTTACACATGCAAACCCATATATATACCTACAATAAAAGGAGTTCAGGGTTTGCAGAATTTTTCAGTCATTTTTTATTTATCTCACCTGTTGAAATATCACAGATATCATCCTCTGAATAAGTGCTGATTTTATTCATTGTTTTAATGAGCTGGTTGGCATTGTGTCCTATGGAATGCATCATTCATGTGTATTTGTCCAAGCTTCTAGTTCCCTAGAAGTAGAATAATACATTAAAAGAGATGGAGATTTTAAGGCTTTTTTTGTATATTTCAGGTTACTTTCCAGAAAGATTTTACCAACTTCTACTTCTATCAGTGTTCAGATTTGTCTCCATATACCTTCATTTAAACTTTTGCTTATTTAGCTACTGAAAATACTGGGATTTTTGGTCTTGATTCGCACTCAGAGAAAACTTTCAGGCCAAAGCCAGGCATGAAGGAACAGTGGAGATTCTTCTGAAAAGGAAAAAGCGTTATTAATTCAAACGATGAGCATTTCGAGCTTTCATGTGTACACAATTCACTTCCAAAAGTCAACAACAAGAAGTAGAGAGCTGAAATATCATAGGTTGAGAGTATATAAGAAACAGATTTTGTGGTGTCATCCAATTCCAGTGGAGAGTCATGCTTTATCTCTCATCTCTTTATTTATGGTATTTTTTTTTCCCCACCAGCTGGAAATAAGCTACAATTATTCAATTAGAATACATTTTTGGCACTATTTTTGTCTTTTCATTATGCATGCCCCAAGT
The DNA here is from genome assembly GCF_008692635.1 of Crocuta crocuta. Taxonomy (NCBI): domain Eukaryota; kingdom Metazoa; phylum Chordata; class Mammalia; order Carnivora; family Hyaenidae; genus Crocuta; species Crocuta crocuta. The sequence goes on along the minus strand of NW_027527853.1, from coordinate 10,245,973 downwards.
ATTTACTTCTGACTACAGACTTACTTTGTAAACATCTCTCTTATCTTTGTATCCATACACCCATGTTGATTTTACAATCACAACTAGAAAATGTTTTGATTTTTTTACTTTTACAAAAACATAGTGCATGTCCAAGGGGTATATAGATAAATGGTGTGCAAGTGCTAAGTATGTATGTGTACATGTATATACTTGGGTTGGGGGCTAGGGGAAGGACAAGGCCAGAAAGGAAATCTGGGATGTTTACTGATTCCTCTGAAACTGCATCCCATTGTCAGGACTCAGATTTGCAATGTGGCCATCGTAGTCCCGGGGAGGTGATTGATGCTATTGAATTCCCATGGGGGTTATCAGATATTATTCTTCTAAAGCTAGAGTTTGGGAAAGTCAGTGTCCTGCACACTCACCTGCATTCAGAGGTGGGAGGGACCTGGATTTTCCCATCTTCTGATTTCCAGCCCATGTTCTCTCCCTCCCAAGCTGCTGCTTTACCCTTCAGAAGTCCCAATTCCCTCTTCCTCCCATGCCCCATACCTGAGACACTGATGGAATTTGGAGGTATGAACCAGGAAATGTGGATCTGGCCCTTTCCTGCATCTCACTCTGGTGCCTCCCAGTGATTTGTGCTCCTGGGTGAAACTGTTGGACCACAGCCCTCTGATCATAATCCCTCTGTGTCTCTCACTTACCAGGAGCTCACCAGAGCACAGGGGTTACGATGCACTAGCGTTCTGGGCAGACAGGCTCTCTGCCCCGGTGTGGAGCCCAACTGCCCATCTGGAGGATCTGGTTTTCTTTGTCTCCTTGCAGGAAGCCCCTTACCATGCTCACCACTATGGCAGATTAATGAGATCCAGGCATGGAAAGGATGACCAAAAGGCCCAGGACAGGCTCTTAGACCCCGCACATAATCTGCTCTTTGGAGACCATTTTGGTGGAAGACGTCAGTCACACAATCACCCTTTTTTGAGGTCCAACTCAGTTGAGCAGTATCTGTGCAAGGATCTTGCACGATCTTGCACAGATTCCTGATTTTCATCTCAGCAGCCAGCTGGCATAACATATCACTTGGCCAGGCAGCAAAAGTTGGCATGTTCTCAGTGGCCTTGACTCCCACCCAGAAATCTTATCTCTGGTAAAATGGCTCCTCAGATCAGCCGCAAATTCTTCTTTGGCTGGGGAAATAGCTTGTAGAAGAGTTTAACAGGAAATGCCATAGACATACTTTGTTCTGTTCGCAATGGGCACGTGGAAGCACCCTTCTCTCTGAATGTTTCAGAGCAGGTTGTTACTTCAGATCCTTCAGAGCTTTGACCCTGGAACAAATGTGTCCTGAAATCCACCATCATCCCTATTTTTCACCTCCCTTGCCTATTTCCTTGCTTCAGGCTTGCTCAACAATTCCACGGCCTTGCTGACTTTTTAATGCACACTACAGGCAGAACCTTATGCCAGCTGGTTCCTTCTAAAGTTACCCGAAGTGCTCAAAATCCTTCTTAGAACACCCTGTCTCCCCTCCTTATTGTGGCTCTCACTTTTCACACTTTCTACCAGGAGGGGTCTGTTTGGGAGTCTACCTAGGACCATTGAGGTCTAAGTTCCATCTTTGCAGACAGTTTGGCCTAGAAAACATACTGCCATAGGGATATACTACATGATATCCCAACCACTCAAAGGATACCTTTAGTTCAGGTGTAACTAAAACAAAGGCACTCTAGTTATTTGCTTTAGGATGTAATTATCTCACATTTCGTTCTCATCCTAAGTTCCTTATGCTATTTCACACTGGGTGATGTGGTAGGCAGGATAATGCCCCCACAGATGTCCATGTGCTAATCCTTGGAACTTGAAAATGTGTTATCTTCATGGTAAAAAGGACTTTACAGATATGATTAAGGATTGTGAGATGGGGAGGTTACTTAGATTACTCAGGTGGTAAACGGAAGAACTTCCTGCTGAGGTCACAGAAAGAGATGTGAGAAGGGAGTAGGGTCAGGGGAATAAGGTCAAAGGTGAAATGTTACAAGCTTTGAAGATGGTGGAAGGGGCCACCAGCCAAGGACATTCTCTGAAAGCTGGAAACTGGATCCAAGAAAGAAAGTAGATCTTTCCCTAGAGCCTCCAGAAAGAATGCAGCTCTGTTAACACCTTGATGATTTAAGCTCAGGGAGACCCTTGCCAGGCTTCCAATCTGCAGAACTAAAAGATAACAAATTTGTGTCGTTTGGAGCCACTGAGTTTGGTGATTGGTGATGGCGGCCATGGAAAGCCTGTACAGGAGAGATGGAGTCATGTATCATTCCTTAGGTTCAGGCTGGTCTCCCACGTACTCTATTTACCAATGGCTTGGTGGAAACTTTCTTTTTGCTGCAGAAGCAGAATCATACTCCTCATTTATTTCCTTTTTGGATTTCAACATTCATGGCATGCCATTATCCCTCAGTTTTCCTTTACCCCAAGGCAGCTCGGTGGCTTTTTTTGAAATGGCTTATCTCCAATGAAGAGACACTCTTTCTTGCTTTTCTCAGCTGATTAGGCAACAGTAATATGGTATGAGTGTATTAAAATTCTTCTTAATTTACTCTCGCCAAGACTTCAAAGCTCCTTTTACTTGGAAGAAATAGAATAAGAAGGGAAGATAATTCCAGAATCATGAACCAAGGAACTGATTAACTAGGCATTGCTCAAGAGGTACATTAGCTAATGTTGAAAAAATTCACACTACTACTCCACCGTGCGCACTATTTTCTCCTGGTACCTTAGTTTTTGCTACTCTGGGGGTTAACAGGGCTTTTAGAAAAGCACTCAGAACCCTTCAGAGTAAATTTCAAATATACCACCTAACTCGAAATTGAGGCAAACAATACAATACAGTCTACAGATACCCTTTCAGATGAGAAAATCTAATTGTTTTCCTAAGGCACTATTTGTAATAGATGAACAGAAAAATAGAAATTTCTGGTGCACGGGGCGTCTGGATAGCTCAGTCAGTTAAGCATCCAACTTTGGCTCAGGTCACCATCTCGAATTCATGGGTTTGAGCCCCACGTCGAGCTCTGTGCTGACAGCTCAGAGCCTGGAGCCTGGGTCTGATTCTGTGTCTCCCTCTCTCTCTACCCCTACTGACTCACACTCTGTCTCATTCTGTCTCTCAAAAATAAATAAATATTTTAAAAATTAAAAAAAAAGAAATTTCATGTGCACAGATTCCCTGCAGAGCCTCTCCAGAAAGAAAAGCTGCATTTAATAAATGGAAATAAATCAGCTTTCCAGAGGATCTGTGTGTTTAAGAGGATCTCTGGTTATAAGATGTGATTTGCGCTATCTAACGGGGTTCTTATTCTAATCTCCACTCATTTGCAATTCACAGAGACCTGCTCTGTAGAAAAATTCAGAGATTTCACCACTGATGAAACCAATGGCCAGCAAAGCAACCATGAACCTGCTTTCACCCCACAAGCATTTGTGTTTGCTGACACCAGGTACGGGGAGTATCCAACCACCCGTGCCCACACACACCAAGCCTAGGAACCGCACTGACAGCCACCTCAGACCTCCATGGCTCCATGAATGCAAAAAGCCAGCCTCTGTCCCCAAGGCTGTGTGGGCACTCAGAATAGCCCTTCCAGCTGTACCCTTGTGTGCTGCTGGCCCAGTGCTTATCACCGCTCCCCCTCCCGTGCAGAAGTGTGCACATGGGGGAAGAGTGTGCCACCACAGGATTGTACATTGACATTGAGGGTCCCCCCCACAGTTGCTGGGGAGCCTGGCTTTGGCTCCAGACCTTACTGCCTGCCTGGGCCCTATCACTGTGTGTATGTCTGTCACTGGCCCCTGCAACTACGTGGGTGTCCACCATTGGCTCCAGGCCACCACTGACACCTGCGCTGATGCCTGACCACTGGACCTGGAGGTTCTTCTGAGGACCCAATAGCCCTTGCGGCCCCTGTGAACCCCTTCAGTGCTCACCAAGGCCCATAGTTGTCAGTCTAGAGAAATACAGTATGCACATTGATTATATCAACCCCTCTACCTTGGAAGGGGCAAAGCATCATCCATCAACCATGACTGACAAGTGTTCTGAGTATTGATTTGCCTTTTCTGCCTGGAGAGTCTTGGTCACCATCCCTATCTGAGGGCTTAAACTCTTAAATCCACTTGTGTGTTATATGTCACACGACATTACCTCAGACAAGCAAGCTGCTTCATGGTGCAGTGAGACCTTTCCCATACCACATACCCCAGAAACCACACATCCCATACCACACACCCAGAGGCCAGCAGGGAAATAACCTTTGACAAACACAGCTGAGACACAGCTGGAAACAATGCATTGTGAGGGGGGGCATGTTCCTCTGAATTGTGGCATTTGTCCTTAATCAATGACTGCTTTATGGTTCCATGACCCAAAAAGAGAATACAACAGTTGAAATCAGACAGTCTTCCTTTGAAAAGGGAAAATAAGGAACTATTTCTTTTATTGCCTATCATTATTTATTGTAAAGGCAAAGAACCACATGCATGAATAGACAAATATATTGAGGATAGAGAGTATAGGCATTTTCACATATATAAGGGTAGTTAATACATGTTAGTAATATTTAAGATCAATGGAAAGAAATGAACTACTTAATATGAATGTATGGGAACTTTTAGCTATAAACTTGGAAAAGATAAAAGTTTTATCTCTACCTTACATGCCATTCATAAGTATAAGTTCCAGATGGGCTACAGAGTTAAACAATAATAAAAAAAAAACTAAAAAGAAAAATTAGAAGGGAGAATGTTTATGACTCAGAAGTAGCAAAGGCCTAAAATAAGAAATACATTCTGAACTCATAAATATTGACAAATATGATGACATCAACATTCAAAACTGTAAAATCAAGAAGATTTCAAAAGGTTAAAAAAAGTAATAGACCTTAGTTGAAAAAGTTAAAAAAAAAAGAAACAAGTAAGTATTACTAACATGAGTAATAGATGCGAGACCAATGTCCTAAATATATGAAGACTTTTTTTTGTCTAATAAAAGACAAACACAAATAGAAAAATGGTCAAAATATCTGAAGGGGCTGCTCACAGTCAAGGACATACAAACTGACCGATAGTCCATTTCTCATCAGGAAAAGTCCATTTAAAATGGCAATGATACTATTTTAAGCCATAGGCATCATGAAATTTGCTGAGTTTGATCACGTTGGTGATAACAAAGTGATGGGGTTGGCGAGACTGTACGTGGACATGGTTAACTCTAACAAGAGCGTCATGGTAACTGTAATAACTGAAAATGGACACGCACTTTGATTTGAAAATTCCACTTCTTGAAAAATAACTGTATAGGTTCATGAAGAGGAAGATGCAGAGATGTATGTGGATGTTCACTGTAACATTATTTATAATAGCAACTCAAAATGAAAACAACCCAAGCTCCATCGGTGCAGAAATGCAGGCACTTGGACACGGGAGATAAACATGCAGTGGCATTAAAACATCTGCAAAACACATTACGCAGTGACAGAAAGGTTACGACACAGTATGTGCAGTGTAGCAAATTTATGTAAAATGAAAACAGGCACACATATCACATAAGCAGAGAACTGTGTACTTCTATAGATTAGTGCTGTCTAATAGGACTTTCTATGATCGAAATATCCTATAATTTTTGTTGTGTAACATGGTAACCACTAGCCACCTGTGGCTTTGACTATGTGAAACGTGGCAATTGTGGCTGAGGAGCTGAATTTCAAATTTTATTTAATTTAAAATCAGTTAAGTTTAAAATGCCGTATGTGGTGGGGTGCCTGGGGGGCTCAGTCAGTTCAGGGTCTGACTTGGGCTCAGGTCATCATCTCACAGTCCGTGAGTTCAGGACCCATGTCGATCTCTGTGCTGATAGCTCAGAGCCTGGAGCCTGCTTCAGATTCTGTGTCTCCCTCTCTCTCTGCCCCTCCCCTGCTCACACTCTGTCTCTTTCTCTCCAAAATAAATAAACTTTAAAAAATATTTTTTAAAAAGCTAGATGTGGCTAGTGGCTCCCTAAAGGACAACATGGCTGAAGATTCACACATGCATAAATCATTGCTGGAGGACTGTATTCAGCAGGTATCATATAAAAGTATTCCCGTATTACTTGTGTCATTGGATAAGTAAGATTTAAAGAGAAAAATATAGGAAACACTTTATTAAAAGATGTACAAAATATGTTTAAAAGAAAAGCAATTACTGGCCAAATCACATTTCTTTGGTAATAGGATGTCGCTGGAAATATGGAGGAGGGGCCAAACCAATCAACACTGACCTAGAGAAAGGCACAGCCCAAGAAGGTTGGTGCTGCCATCAGAGCTGGGACCCCATTCTGGGTGGTTAGGGTGGGAAGGGTAATGTCCTCTGAGGACTTGCGGCTGAACTGGAGAGACCTACATCAGCCTCCAAACAAAAGAGTGGGGATAGGGCCAAAACAGAAAGGTAAGAAGAATTAGGTGGGTCAGGAACCCAAAATAACTGGGCCTGCTTGCATGAGTCGCCGTGGGTGGATCAGTGCTAGCCTCTTGTCTCAAAAGCCCATGGATGTCTCCCTTCAAGTTGGGTTGTTCTGGTGGAAGTGGTCACAATGGACACTCCCTCTGTTGGACTTAAACAAGTAGCGTCCATTCAGCGCATCCTTTTCACCAACAGACCACGTCCCATGACTGGATTATCGATGTGCCCGGTGCAGATGGGTGAAGCATAGAACAGGAGCAGAAGAACAGCCCCCTTCAGAGCACCGATTATCAGGCACTGCAGCCCCAGCCGGAGGAATCACGCAGTTTGATTTAATGACTGGGAAATGCCTCACTGCTTCCCAAGCACTGCAGAGGAAAAGGCCTACCGAGGGTCTGTTTTATAGAGACCAGCCATCCAGCTCTAAGTGGGAACAGACATGTGCTTGTTTATTCATTTCCAGCTTCCTAAACATAATAAAAAGATCAGATTTAGTGGGTTAAACCCCATAGATAACAACATCCTGAGTTCATCATTTTTCTCAAGAACAGGATCTGGCCTCAGGGAATAAGCTTAAAAGCTGGATATTCTTCATCAGTATATTTTGTACGAGGTGCTAAGTGTTTTTCACTACCCTACTACTGTATAGGAGAGTAAATAAGAAAAAAAAAGGGTAATGAGGGAAGAGCTCTGATTAGGAATGATGGAATGCTGCATGTGGCAAGTGACTATGCCCACCAATTCTTCAGCTCAGCTCCCCCCACGTCCCCAGCCTACATGACTCCCTGCATGGTGCTCGGGAGCATAGGGGAGATGAGGCCACAGTGAAGGAAACCCGGGATGATGAGCAGCAGCAGGCTGGGAAGAAACCAAGACCCAGAATCCAAGCAGGAATGTACCCAAATCAGGCCAAGTCAGGTAGGCAGAGGGAGTGAGGCACAGGCCATCAGGAACAAGATGGCACACTGCCTCAGGAGTGCAGGGCAGTGGGGAGGACGCTTAAACAAAGGAAGATGGGGTCAGTGAGCAGGAGAGCCTGGCCAGGGAACAAGGTGACATGTGTGAGATGGGCCAACGGGACCTGGACAATCTGGTGGGATCTAGGATCAAGTGCCTGACTTTTTGGTAGTCATCCCCGGTTGCTCACACTGGGCACTAGTTTAGTAGGACCACAGGCTGAGTGGCTTAAACAACAGAAATGTATTGTCTCTCAGATCTGGAGGCCAGGGGTCTGAAAATAAAGCATTGGTAGGCTTGACTCCTTCTGAAGGTTGTGAATGGGAATCTCTTTCAGGCTGCTCTCAGTGGCTAAGGGATGGCCGTTTTCATGTTCACATGGTGTTTTCCCTATGTGTCTGTCTGTGTCCAAACTTTCTTTTCTTATAAGGACATTAGTCATATCTGATTAGGGCCCACCCTAATGACCTCATTTTAATTGATTACTCTCAAAATATAAACACACAAAGACTCCAAACTGTCTATGAGGTGAAAGGAGAGAGTGACTAAGAAAAGGAAAAGCATTTATAAAGACAAAATATTTAGACCTTTATTGTTATCTTAAAATGGGAAGACTGGATGTTCACCTTCACTATTGGACGGCCATTGGATGTCAACAGGCAATGGCCGAAAAAGGGCACTTGGCCACATGGGGCAACTGTCCTAAATAGAGATCTCACTAGCAAGTGACATCTACAACTTAGAGTCAGCTCCCCCATCTGCAAAAGGGAATACTTACAAAGTCCACCTTGAGCCACAAAGTCAACCTAGTAGATTTTTAGCATTATCTCCCCAAAGTAGGACAGACCAGTGGGGCTTGGTCAGCTGCAACAAGGACCTCAGGCTGCTGCCTTTGAGCTGCTGTAATTCAATACAAAAGTAAGGAAATCACATGTGAACTGAACACTCTGGGAATTTTTGAATCCTGACTACACACAAGCCCGTGAGAACACTTCACAGCATTTTACATCAATTCCCTGTACTAAAGAGGTCCATATGGACTCAAATTGTCTTGACCTTTGTTCATCTACTATTTCTTAAGTGGAGTTCTTGAAAAGCATGATGCTGACCCTTCACATGAAATGTGCCCAGCAGCTCAGATTGCCCAACAAAAATACAAAGGCACTTAGGACTCAACGATTCTCCAAACAATTGCGTTCCTAACTTCAATGTGTGCAGTTGCTGAATCTGCTTCCAATTATCCTGGGAAGCTGCAACCGTGGCCTCACCCTATGCTCAGGACAGTGTTGGGTTGCCATGAAGAGAGATGCGGAGAATGGTCACCAAGAAAGGCCATTTCCTTTTCTGTGCCGTCGGCATCTTTGTGTGGCCATGTTTATGACAAAGAGAGCCAAAGGGAGCCATATTCTTTCACCATGTATTTATTGAGCATTTTGATGTTTTGGAAAGTATTCAAGGCATTAAGGAAAGAAAGATGGAAGAAGACAAAGTTCTATCTTTGCGAAGCTTACATTTTAGTGGAGCAAACAAATGTCTATATCTCTATCTCTACCTATACTTACATCTGCATATCTCTATCTATGTCTCTACTGTACATGTGTGTGCAATATAATTACGTGTAGCAACGAGTTTTCTGAGGTCAAATAAAGCAGGACTAGGGGATGAGTATAAGGTGGAGTGAGGTTATTTATTTCTAAATACATGGTCCATGGATGGTCCTATGGAGAAGGTGATAGTTGGATCCGGATTTGATTTGAATGGAGTGAGCCAAGTACAGATTTGGAAAGCCAAAGCTTCCAGATGAAGGGAATGGTGAGGGTACAAAGTGGTGTGAGCTGGAGGGGTATGGCGGAGGGTTTGGTGGAGCCATTAGCCAAAGCTCTTGTGCAAACTGCAGGCTTGCGACACCCCCACCCCCAACCCAGGCCTATACTCTCCCTCCTTCACTTGGAAAAGGTATTATTAGTTCAGGCACTCAGAGGACATGCTTGGTCTCATCTTGCTGCTTCCTTATTCTTCCCATCTTTCCCACTTCCCCAATCACAGTGGCTAAATATTTAATCAATATATTTTTAAAAAATTTTTAATGTTTTATTTATTTTTGAGAGAGAGATCGAGACAGCGTGAGCAGGAGAGGGTCTGAGAGAGAGGGAGGTACAGAATCTGAAACAGGCTCCAGGCTCCAAGCTAGCTGTCAACACAGAGCCTGTTGCGAGGCTCAAACCCACGAACCGTGAGATCATGACCTGAGCCGAAGCCGGATGCTTAACTAACTGAGCCACCCAGGCACCCCTAATCAATATATTTTAAACACTTCATTGAAGTGTAGTAAATAGACAGAAAAGAACACAGAGATGTACAGCTTGATGGCTTTTTGTGGACTGCACATGCCCCGATGGAGACACCAAAAAGGACAGTGCCCCAGAAATCCTCGCACCCTCTTCCCTAACACTTCCCAGGGTAACTAATAACGTAATCAATCTGGCCCATCTCAGTGCTTTATGTAAATGGATTCACAAAGGGTGTGCCCGTTTCTATCGGGTTTCTTTCATTTACTTTAACATGATATTTGTCAGATTCATCTGTATCATTGTGTGTAGCTGTGCACCCTTCATTCTCATTGCATATGGTTCTCTGTAGTGGGAATATACCACAATTTATAAATTTATTCTATTAGTAGTGGGCATTGAACGGTTTCCAGATTTGGGATATTATAAATAGCGTTGCTATGAATGTCTTAGGATATAAAATTTGGTGAACATATGTATGTATTTTTGTTGAATGTATGCCTAGAAGAGGAGTTGCTCATTGAATAGGTGCATGTTAGGAAGTAGATATTACCAAAGAGTATTTCAACAGTATTGATTTGTTTAAAAATAATATTTATTTTTAGGATAATAAAAGTAGTGCATATTATTGTTGGGAATTTGGAAAACAGAGTAAAATAAAACAAAATGAAACTACATATTCGTTTTTATTTTCATAGTTACAGAACTGGGAACATGTTATATATCCTCCTGTTTTCATTTTACATTTGTAACATTTTCAATATAATTAAATTTGTTTCAAAAGCAAAAGTTTTAATGGCAGCATCTGGATGTCTCAACATAAATTTAATTGCTTAAATTTAAAAAATAGTTTATTATTGTAAACAATATTTCAGTGAATATTACTACATGAACTTTATGCACATTTCTGATTATTGTCCCAGAATATATTTTGAGCAAAGATTTCTGAACCAAAGGACTTACTACATTTAATGTTCTTGCTTTATGCAGCCCAATTTTTCTTAGAAAATTGAAAACAGAACTCATTTACAGTTCCACCAGCATTTGGCTGATTGATTCCATTGCCAACATAAGGATATACTATTTTATCAATTAGCGTTATATGATAGCAATTAAGATTAAATGTTTATATCTTAATTGGCCATTTGTGTCTTTGGTAATTACCCTGTTTGCATCTTTTGCTCCTTTTCTGGGGGAATTCAAGTTTTTCTATTGATTTGATAGTAATGTTATATTTTCGAATTATGAACTGCATCTTTATTGTGTCCTCATCTTTTAACCTATATTTTGCAATTGCTCATATCCTGTAAAAGAAGGCCCATCCTGTCCTATAGGCAGAAAGGGCTCAAGAGCTATAATTTACCTTCCTTGAAAGGAAAGTACATATATGTTTTAGATACACATCTTTACCATTTATTATGATTTTTATGTGTGGTGATCTATTAGTTGCTGATGATTTGTAATTGGAAAAGGCAGCTGGAAGTGTGACTCTGTCTGTTGTTCTTAAGCCTGTATAAAGGATAGAACTAGAAGTGACCTGNTCAGCTTGCAAAAGTAAACACGTAAAACTTTCATTTTGCACACGTTTACAACCATTCCAATGTTAGAATGCATAATATACGACTAGCATTCATTTTAGATGTCCTGCTTCAAGAAACTTAAAAGTGTAGATAAACCACAGAACACTGGCTAATGTCTAGACTAAGACAATCTGTAAGTCACTAACTGCTTTTCCATTTATAATTCAGGTAAAACACAGGGTTTCTTTTTTCACAGGAGGTTTCTTGGTTTTAGATTGTGTGAACTATTAATAAAATAATTTCAAAGCCACTTTCAGAATTATTCGAATCTCATGTCTTCTATTGAATCAAAAGGACAAAGTTAAGCCAATGTTTCCAAATGGAAAATAACATTAATCAAAGGAAAAGTATGATTTAAACCTACTGCCACTGGAATTGAGCGATGAAAAAGAAAATGCTCTCTTGTGTTCGCTATTCCTCCCTACAGTGAAAATAGCCCATGCTTTGTTTTTAGACTTTACCAAGGGAGATACAGCAGAAAGTAAATCACAGCCAGAGGATCTCTTCCTTCCAGCTGTCTGTGTAGTCAGTATTGATCACCTCCATAATAACTGTGCTTTATGCTGATTTATCCACGGAACACTCCACATTCACTGGAGCAACTCCCTGGATTCCCAGAGCTTCTCCGTGGGAACTTGGGAAAGGGTCTTACATTGAACATACTGTGCTTTGTCCCCTGCACAGCACTCACAGACAGGAGATGGCTTATAGCAGCAGCCTGGATACCAGACTCATTAAAATGGGGATGTGAATCTCTGGCTCAGTGAAAATACCTGAATGTGTTTTGGAATCATGAGCAAGCAGTAGTCAGATTGAGGATCATTTGGTGTCTTCTTCTCAGACTTTAGCAACCATGCAACCATGCATGGGTCAGTGTTCACAGCTGACTGTGGGATAACATGCTTTCTGGTGTCTTATTATCTTTTCTTCAGCCTTACTGAAGTATGAGTGACAAAGAAAACTGTATATATTTAGGTTATACAATGAAATTTTTAAAGGTGTACAGCATGGGGAGTTAATATACACATACATTGTGAAATGATTTTCACTATCAAGTTAATTAACAAATCTAGCAACTCACAGTGTTCCTCTTTTTTTGTGGCGAGAAGACATAAGTTCTACTCTTAATGAATTTTAAGTATATAATATGGTATAGTCACCATGCTGTATGTTAGAGCCCAGTACTTGTGCATCTTATTACTGGAAATTTGTATCTTTTGACCAAGCTCTCCCCATTCCCACCACTGCCCTCAGTCTCCGGGAACCACCGATCTATTCTCTGCTTCTATGAGTTTGAGTTTTTTAGATCCCACATATAAGTGAGATCATACAGCTGCAGAGTGGGCATCCTTGTCTTGTTCCTGACCTTAGAAGAAGAGATTTGAGGTTTTCATCGAGTATGATGTTAGCTGTAGACTTGTCATAAATGGCCTTTATTATGTTGGGATACGCTCTTTTTATATCTAATTTGTTGAAATTTTTTTCTCTTGAAAGGAAGTTAAATTGTGTCGAATGCTTTTTTTCTACAACTACTAAGACAATCATCTGATTTTTATCCTTTATTTCATTAATGTGGTGTATTACATTTATTGAATTGCATTATGTTGAGTCATCTTAATATCTCGGTGGTAGATCCCATTTCATCATGGTGTATGATCTTTTCAATATGCTGTTGAATTCAGTTTAGTATTTTGCTGAGAATTTTGGCACCTGTGAACATCAAGGATATTGGCCTATAATTTTTTTCTTTGGAGTGTCCTTGTCTGGTTTTGGTATCAGGGTAATAATGTTGGCCTCATAAAATGAGTTTGGAAGTGTCCTCTCATTATTAAAGGAAGGATTTAGTGAAATTCAGAGGACAGTAGGCCTTTATAGGCTGCAGAATGAACATGGTATAAGCATGAGAACAGAATATCCCTTCTTTACTGGTTACATGGCCAAGGGCACATCACTGAAACCCTTTGAGCCTTAGCAACCGTGTCACTGAAAATGGAACCATAACACTTGTCTTACTTTGATATGAGAGACTGATGGAGATGCTGAGTGAGGACACACTCAATGAAGTAGGTCAATAGAACAGAATACAGAAACCAAAAACAGACCCACACATATATACCCAACTGATTTCTGCCCAAGGTGCAAAGGTAATTCAATGGAGGAAGAATAGACCTTTCAATAAATGAGTAAATGGTGCAAAGACAACTCTATCAGCAAAGAAGCTCTATCAGCAAAAAATATAAAATAAAATTTACCTTGATTGACACCTCATGCCTTATGAAAAATTAACTTAAAATGTATCACAGATTTATTAATAGCCCCAAATGGGAATAAAACCCCAAAATGTCCTTCATCAGATAGATGAATGGACATAGGGCTAGGTGAAGAATTCTTAGACTTGGCAACAAAAACGTGATCCAAAAAAAGAAAAACCGGTAAACCAGACCTCACTAAAACTGAAATATTTTGCTCTTTGACTCTGTTAAGAGAATGAAAAGACAAACTTCAAATTGGGAGAAATTATTTGCAAACCACATATCCAACAAAGACTTAATTTAGAATGTGTAAAGAACGCATATCTTCCATAAGCAGGAAAGACTATCCAGTGGAAAAAAGACAGTCTCTTCAACAAATGATGTTGGGAAAACTGGACGGCAACATGCAAAAGAATGAAAGTGGACCACTTTCCTACACCACACACAAAAATAAATTCAAAACGGATTAAAAACTTCAATGTGAGACAGGAAACCATAAAATCTTAGGGAAGAACACAGGCAGTAACCTTTTGGACATCAGCTGTAACAACTTCTTACTGGATATGTCTCCTAGGGCAAAGGAAACAAAAACAAAAATAAACTACTGGGACTTCATCAAAATAAAAAGCTTCTGCACAGCGAAGGAAACAATCAACAAAACTAAAAGGCAATCTATAGAATGTGAGAAGATATTCACAAATGACATATCTGATAAAGGTAAGTATCCAAAATCTCTAAAGAACTTATCAAATTCAATACACTAAAAAATATATAATGCAGTTAGAAAATGGGCAGAATACACGAAGAGATATTTATCCAAAGAAGACATCCAGATGGCTAACAGACACATGAGAAGATACTCAATATCACTCATCATCAGGGAAATACAAATCAAAACTGCAATAAGATATTACCTCACACCAGCCAGAATGGCTAAAGTTAACAACACAGGAGTTAACAGGTGTTGGTGAGGAGGATGTGGAGAAAGTGGAACACTTCTGCACTGTTGGTGGGAATGCAAACTGGTGGAGCCACTCTGGGAAGCAGTATGGAGGCTTCTCAGAAAGTTAAAAATAGAACTACCCTACAACCTGGCAATTTCACTACTAGGTGTTTACCCAAAGGATACAAAAATGCTGATTTGAAGGGATACACGCACCTTGATGTTTATAGCAGTAGTAGCAACAATAGCCAAACTACGGAAAGAGCCACAAATTTCCATCAACTGGTGAATAGATAAAGAAGGTATATCTATATATTTAGACTCAGCCAGTCATGTGCAATGACATAGATGGAGTGAGAGTCTATAATGCTAAGTGAAATAAGTCAATCAGAGAAAGACAACTACCATGATTTCACCCATATGTGGAATTTAAGAAACAAAACAAATGAACATAGGGGGAAAAAGAGAGGCAAACCAAGAAACAGACTATTAACTATAGAAAACAAACTGACGGTTGATTACTAGAGAGGAGGTGGGCAGGGGGGAATGAATTAACCAGGTGATGGGAATTGAGTAGTACACTTGTGATGAGCACCGGATGTTGTTTGTAAGCGATGAATCACTAAATTCTACACATGAAACAATACTGCACTGTATGTTAACTAGCTGGAATTTAAATAAAAACTTGGCGGTGGGGAGGAGGGGAGGGAAGGAAACAAACACACAAAAAAAGAACTCAAAAGCTCACCAGTAACAATTTCAAAAGGATCAAATTAGAAAATTGGCATAAGACACAAACTGACATTTTACTGCAAAGAATATACAGATGGCAAATAAGCACATAAAATGATGTTTAACATTATTAGTCACTAGGGAAATGTATACCGAAATCAGTGAGATCTCACTACACACCTATCAGAATGGCTGAAATAGAAAGTGATGCCAAATGCTGGTGAGAATGTAGAGAAACCAGATTACACATGTATTGCTGGTGGGAATATAAAATGATCTAGTCACCCTAGAGAAGAAGATGGAAGTTTATAGCAAAAGTCAAAAATACCCTTACTACATGATCTAGCGATTTCCTTTTAGGCATTTATCCCAAAAAAATGGAGACATAGTCATACAAAAATTTGTCCATGAATGTTCTGAGAAACTTTGTTAGTAAGAGCCCAACCTGGAAATAATCCAAATACCCTTGAATGTATGAATGATAGTGAAATAAACAGTGGTACATCCATGCTGTGAAATAAAAAAGCAATAAAAAAGAACTATTGATACACATGACCTGGATAGGCCTAACATGAAAAAACAATCACAGGTTACATACTATATGGTTCTATTTATATGGCATTTTTGAAATACTGCAATGCTCCTTGAAATGTTATATTGAAAATTATAGTGATGGAGAACAGATTAGTGGGTGTCAGGTGCTGACTGGGGAGGGGAAAGAAGGTATCTGTGTTTATAAAGGAAAGTTAGGTACCAACGATCTTTGTGATGGAGCTGTTCTTTATCTTGACTCTGGTGGTGGTCACATAAATCGACATGTGCAGTAAAATTACATAGAGCTGGTACACAACACACACACACACACACACACACACACAGAGAAATACATATCAAAATGGTGACAGCTATACAAGGATGATAGGTTCTATCAATGTCAATTTCCCGTTATGATATTGTACTACAATTATACATTAAATTCCTGTTGGGAGAAACTGTAGGAAATGTACACCGAATCTCTCTATACTGTTTCTTAGAACTGTATGTGAATCTACAATGATCTCAAATTAAAAAGTTTTTAGAAATACAAAAATATAATGGAATATAAATTAAATTCAAGATGTAGATCAAAAGAGATGAAAAGATAATATGAGGTAAAATGGATGAGTCAGAGAAACTGTCTGAACAGCAGTCAGACAGAGAGCTGAGAAAATACTTGGTGGCTGATGTTGTTTGAGGATATAATCCAGCAAAATAGGTAAACAGAAACAACGAGAGAAAGAAATGGGATCCTGAAAACAGGGGCTGGAGGCCCAGAGATTCAGTAAATGAAAATCTTGGGATGACAGCTCTGTGATTTTCCAAGAGAACAATCCTTTGAGTTTATAGCAGCAAATCAGAAAACTCCAGGAAGGATCTCCTTGGGGAGAAAATCGAGTGCTTTATGCTCTAGACATTATAATTGAGGATTTGGATGAACTTGAAGATACGCTGAAGACACATCATTATTCTTACAAAAGAAACAAGAAAGAAATTAGAAACTCCAAGGAAAACAGAAAACTGTGGCCCAAATGTGAAACAAGTCAAACGTGCCATATTTTAAGCAATTGATGCAGAGTAAGGAAACCCAATATATTTTATCTCGATGCTATGAAAATTTGCAGCCCGGGGATAATATCAGGGACCACACAGAGATATAATTCTTGCAGACCACTTTACCATGAAATGGACAATGTTTTTAATAATAACAATGTTAATGTCATTACTTAACTTTTAAACTTTTGAATTCAACCATAGACAAAGTATGGAAGACATGATTATGGTTACGAAAGAGACTGAGACTGTTAACACTTTGACAATATAAAAATAAAACTGGCAGAAGGTAGAAAGTAGGCATGAAAGAATGAGAGAGAGGGAGGGAGGTGACATAGAGAAACTAATATTTTCATCTTTCAGTAGGAAAACCCAGAACAAGCAGTAGAAATACAAATATGTCATTTAAATTAACAAACCAACGAAAGACCAATGAAAAGAGGCAATACGAGCGGGTGGTGTCAGGCCACATTCCGGTGCCAGCAAGCCTGCTTTCCCGTGCAGCTCTGACAGGAGTTGTTCTATTACCTTGAGCAAATTAGTTAATCTCTTTGTGCCTTTTCTTCCTCATCTGTAAAATATAATTGGCAATAGTGTCTGCTTCAAGGCTGTTACAAAGATGGAACGGGTTAATATTTGTTAAGTTCTTAGTGCCTGGCAATTGCAGGTACCACGTAAGTATCTGATAAATAAGCCATGATGTTTTGGGCAAGGCTCACGGGAGGAGAGGTTAGGAACGGTGCATGAAGTCGTCACGATCATCCTGAACACCAGCCTAGCATTGAAAATTAGAAATGGAAATATTTTCATGGTTTTCAATTTATGGAGAGATGAATGAAAACCAGAAAAGAGGAATGAGAATAGCTTTAGGAGCAAGGACGAGGCAAGGAGAAGGGTAACATATGACACTGTCTCTTACACATATATGTGCACATGCGCACGCGCGCACACACACGCCAAGCATAAGGCAAAGGTGAGGGTTAAGGCCTGACAGATTGAACTGGTAAAGGAGCAATGAATCCTCTTTAGAGATCATTTATTACTTATGTAAACAGAAGAAGGAAGAGCACCCAAAGGTGCCGGCTTCCTGTGGCTCTTACCCAGGGTGACACCCAAACCCAAGTGGCCAGATGACGGCAGTGTGAGTGATGGGACACCCCTGCTGAGGGGCCAATGCCAGCCTGCAGCTTAGGGGTTGGAGAATATGCAGCTAGATCCTGGGTGGGAGGACTGAAGGCTCCCTACTTCATCAGAGCTTGGGAGATGATAAGAAAGCCTCCTGACAGCCTCCCTGGGGAGGCAGGGAGGCTAGCGGGGATGGCCTGGCAGCAGCTCCTCACAGGCCCCCCACACCCTTGTGCTCTGGGGAGTCCATAGGCATCTGGCCAGGACTTAAAACAATGGTTCAAGCCTTACCTGTGTGCGTGGCCTATGTGGATACACACGGGATTGCCATGGCCATGACGTATGTGCCTACATACATGTGTATATGTACATATGTTGTCGGTTCATGTTCATGGTCAAATACTCTTCCACATGTACATGTGTATGTGTGTGAGTTCCATATCTAGTGGTTTCCTATATAGAACACAGTATATGGGGGTGGGGGGGAACCTGGGTGGCTCTGTCTGTTAAACGTCTGACTCTTGGTTTTGGCTCACTTCATGATCTCACAGTTTCACAAGTTTGAACCCTGTGTCTGCTTAGGATTCTCTCTCTCTCCCACTCTCTCTGCCCCTCCACTGTTCACACTGTCTCTGCCTCTCTCTCAAATTAAGAAAAAAGAACATAGCATAAGGTATCACAGTGCAGAGTACACAGCAGAGGCGGTATCCGTATATAGGCTGAGTCTCGCAGGCATGTGGGGGCAGGGCCAGATGACCCTTTGCAGGAAGAGGGACTGGGGCCGACCAGTCGTTGAGAATGAGGAGCAGTTCCATCTTCTAGAAAACTGCCCTCGAAGCTGAAACTTACAGCAAAAGTTCAGAAATAGAATATGGGTTGTGGTTTGAAAATGAATAATGGAAATGTCTAAACTAATCTGAAAATGAATAATGGAAATGAGTGAGCTAAGCTGGTTCCTTTAAGTACTTCACTTTTTCATTCGAAAGGGTCACTGAACGTGGTAACAGGGAGATCAGTGGGCAAAAGAGTCAGCAGGGGCCGTTAGATGACTTGGTATCATTTCAGACCCTCAGGATAAAACTACTTCACGTAGAACAGAAATTGGCAGTTGCGTCCGTTTCCAAGGAAGGGGTGATGAGGTATTAAAGGAAAATTTTGAGCCCGAGTTTTCCCATCTGTAAAACTTGGATTAAACTCTGTACTCTGCTCACATCACAAGTGATCGTGGAGAACAAATGAGTGAGTGAGCAGGTTCAATGCTGCCTTGCCCTGTGCACCTGCCGTATCCCATGGACACAGGCCACTGCCGGGGGTCAGAATGGGAGAGAGGCCAAGTGCCCAGATTATCAGACAGTCCTTGTAAGAACACTTGACAAATTTCAGAGTATTGAGAAAATCGATGTGCTCTTCCAGTGAGAGTGAAAACCATCCAAAAGAGTCTGATTCAAGAGTTCGGAAGTTTTTTCTTACCCTTGGGTAATTCTTTTCAGTATAGAGATTATGGTCAGCGTTATCACTTCATAAAGAGCTGTACTCAAAGGGAGTAAGGCTCTGACCCTAGTCAGCTGTGGACCTTACACATGTGTTTTACCTCCTTACATCTTAATTTCCTCCAATGTGAAATATGGTTGATGACACAGTCTTTGCCGAGTTGTGAGAGTGTAGTGAGATAATACTTTTAAAATGTTTTGCAAGTTGCTTAACACTTAGTGACAACAAATGGAGCTACTAAAAGTACTGTTATTGTTACAATTATTACTATTTTTATATATGATGGCCCTGCTAAAGATGGTAACTGTTAAGTGAAATCACCATGGGCTACATTGAACAAGCTAGTCTGATGCCACAAATAATACATGTGCACTGTTTTCTCTTCATTAGAGTATCTCCTCACTCCAGTAGTTCCTCATGTTAATGTGAGGTAGGTGTTATGACTCCAATTTCCCCAGTGCGGACAGCCTCAGAGGGTTTCAGTGATGTGCCCTTGGCTTGTGGCCAGTAAAGAAGTGGAAAATTCTGTTTCTCAGTCTTATGTCCATTATGCAACATACAAATACCTACTGTGTTCTGATATTTCACTAAATCCCTCACTAAAGAATTGGATTTCTTTGTTCTATGATAAAAGAAATTTGCTTCAACTTAAAAAAAATAAAACTTTATCATAAAATGTCAAGCCTGAGTAATAACCTAGAAGCCAACCCTTCAAGCTGGAATCAGGTTTTCGCAAGAAGGGGAGACACTGAAAGTCACAAAGCTACTAAATATTGATAGCGGAATCCAGATGGTCCATGTCTTAGGGAAATGTCTTTTTAATGTGCTATGTGGCTTTTCAGACAGACCCATCGATTTGTTTTTCTGCTTGTGCATGAGAGCATGTTTTTCATACCGTAAGTGTAAATGTGTCACGGTGATCTACCTGTCTCTTGCTTTGGTGCGGATGAGGGCCTCCTGGCTGTTCACACGTAGTATAACCACAATGCCTGGGAAGATGGGTATTCACCACGCTGTAATACACTCACAAACACAGCATTTTATCTCATGATAAAATGCACAAGATAGCCAGAGTCACAACAGCCATCTAGACTTCCAAGCTCATTAAAAAGGTGCAACAGGAATTTCCTACTTGCCTCTGCCAAATTGGACCAGAGGAACTTGTCAAATACAGATGCCCCAAATCCTGGAAGTTGCTTCCCTGGGTAGCTGGAGAGTATACTGGTGAAGTGAGAACTTTCCTCTAATCATGTTAAGCAAATAGTGGCAACATCAACCCATCAACAGGAGTCATCAGGCTCACGAGAAATGAAATATTGTCCAGCTCACCAATCCAAACAACTGTGGCCATGGCTGGGCAGATTGTATAAACAACCACTAAAACCTCTCTCCTCCATGAAATATTCACCTGTTGTCTGCTGCCAAAACCAATAAACGACCTCCTTGACTGAGTCATCTAAACATTTCCTTTGACAGCAGCGGCTTTCAGCTCTAAGTGCAAAGCCAAAGCTGTGTGACAAATATACCATGGGTCCTATCTTTGGATATGAGTGATGTTTGCCATCAGCCCATTAAAAACATACCCCGCTGTTATGGGTGAAGTGTCAATAGTTTTGGAAAATACAGTGAAAAGAACGATGGATCATTTTTCCATGACTCCAAAACCTGTGGATGGATTTTTGTTAAAAAGACTTAAATGGTGTCATAAAGCCATGAAATAAACCTTTCTCCTCCCCTTATAACTCCCCCTTCCATATGTGTGAACCCATGAGCACATGCTATCTCATCTGCAAATTGTGTGCTGGAGTCAGGGTTAAATCCCACAGGACCTGTCCCACAGATGATTTTGAGGCTTGCCTGATGCCCCCCTTTCTCCTGGGGCCCCTACACGAAACATGGTCTGTCATTTATAGGCTGTAAGTTACCCAGAGTTCGTATGACATTTTTCAGATTTCTCCGCAATAGCTCTATACAAATTTGACAGATTTCTCAACGCATCCCCTGCGGATGTGGCACATGCCCATTTCAGCACAATTTTACCCTCCGTGTTATCTCAACTGTGCAGAGTATCAAGTACAACTCTCATAGTTAGCATGACGTGGACTGGTTAGTCAGAACACGCTGGTAAGGCAGGAATTCTAAAGATTCCAGGCAGTAACTGTAACTACTTCATTTCAATCTTAGAAATGTGAGTGGGGCCATGTTGTGTCTTCTCACCTTTCCTACCCACACCATATCCATAGTTATTTGCAGTTATTTAATGTGCAACTTTTGCAATGCAACATGAATGCAGAATTTTGCTAGACACTTTAAAATGAAAAAAATGCCAATACTTTACAATTGTTTCTTCCATTCCCAATTTGAGAACAGTATTTTCACGTCTTATGGGACTCTTCCAAAATATCCAGCTTAATTTTATTATATTCAGCATCTGTCTCTTGCTACATTAGTTTCATAATACCTGATTATAGTATAACGGATATAAATGATATAAACAGCTTTAGAAAGTACAGAAATGTGTGCTTAGCCTAGTCCCAAGTTTCCTGCACTGCCATGTGTATCAGTCAATGTGCTTAATTGGTTAATTCAGCATTGGATAACTCAGCAAATTAAGGATGAATAAGGTAGCTTCTGTTGTGACGTTTCTTGTTAAAAAAAAAAAAAGATGATGGATGAGCTACTTTTCCCTCTACACACTTTTAAAAAAACTAATAGAACTTATTTATTTATTTTTATTTTTTTAAATGTTTATTTACTTTTGAGAGAGTCAGAGCATGAATGAGGGAAGGGCAGAGAGAGAGAGAGAGAGAGAATCTGAAACAGGCTCCAGGCTCCGAGCTATCAACACAGAGCCCAACGCGGGGCTAGAACTCACAGGCTAAGATCATGACCTGAGCCAAAATTGAATGCTCAACTGACTGAGCCACCCAGGTGCCCCAGTAGACATTATTATTATTTTTTTTTAGAGCAGTTTAGGTTCACAGCAAAATTGAGCAGAAAGTACAGGGTTCTTGCACAGATCCCCATCCTCTCACACACATACAACACCCAGCACCACAAAGCGATATATTTATTATAATTGATAAACCAGCATTGACACATTGTTGCAGGATTCTCACACAGAAAGTCATGACACCCAGGCTTTTCTTTCCAGGAAGCAACTTTATTCATGCAGGCACCGCTCAGTTGGGTTCGTCCCCAAAAGAACTGAGCGGCCCACATCACATGGCATAGTTGGTTTTTTTTATACATTTTCTATTTCTTTGTCTCCCATATATGGTAACACAAATAAACATGCAGTTTGATTAAGTGGTCTCAGTTTACAAGAACATGGGGGATGTAGGCACCTGGATGCATATCTAGGTGACCTTGAAGTCTTCTCTCCTCTCTTCTTCATTTTTTTTCTCTCTCCTTAGGGAGGGGTTCCTACCACAACATCATTGTCGGTTGAAGTCCATAGTTTAAATAGGGGTTTACTCTTCGTATTCTATATTCTATATGATGTTTTTCTATCAAACCATTAAAAACACACCCTGCTTTTGTGGCAGGGGGTTTTGAAAAGTGGATAAAGACAAGTGTCTGCCCTTACAGTTATCACACAGAATGGTTGCATTACCTTAAAAAATGCTCTGTACTCTACATACTCACCTCTGTCTCCCCACAAAACCCCTGGTGACCACTGACCTTTTCACTTCTTCTATGGTTTTAACTTTTCCCAGAAGGTCATGAGATAGGGATCAGACACTATGTAACCTTTTCAGATTGACTTCTTTCACTGAGGAATATACCTTTAAGTTTCCTCCATCTCTTTTTTGCAGCTTGATACCTCCATTCGTTTTAGTGCTGAGTAATATCCCATATTCTGGGTGTACTAGATTTATTTATCTATCACCTAGAAGAGTATCTTGGTTGCTTTACGCTTTTTTCAAATTAAAATTTTATTTTGAGATAATTGTAGATTCACGTGCAGCTGTTAGAAATAATACAGAGAGATCCCATGTACCTTTGAAGCAGTTTTCTCCAATGACAACCACTTGCAAAATTATAGTACAATGTAACAAGCAGGTTATTGACATTGATACACTCCACTGACCGTTTTCCGAATTTCTTTAGCTTTACTTGCATTCATTTGCGTGTGTTTGTGTGTGTGTGTGTGTGTGCTTCCTGGCATACGATGTTATCACATGTGCAATTTTGTATCATAGTTTGACCCTGAACAGCTCCAATATCACAACGTCCCCTCTTTGACCTTTTATATACACACCCACCCAACTCTCCCTTATCTCTCTCCCCTTCAGCAACATCTTGCAACCACTAACTTGTTCTCCATTTCAGAATATTACATAAATGGAATCATATGGTATGTAAGATTTTTAACAACAGCTTTACTGAAATACAATTCACAAGTCACAAGATTTAATCTTCCAAAATGTTTAAGTCGTTTTAGTATATTTACCACATTGTGCAAACATCACCACTAATTACAAATATTTAAATACCCGTACGTATTAGCAATCACACCTCATTCCCACTTTCCCCAACCCACTGACTAATGAATGGTAGTAATGTCATAAACCGGAGAGAGAAAAGTGGAAATATTCTGAGTTAGCTGCGCTACACACTAGGCAGAATGGTGTGTTTTCAAGGTAAACTTAGACTAGTTAAAAATGAATATTGGAAACTCTATAGCAATTATGAAAATAAAGAATAGGCATACAATTTATACATTTAAAGAAAAATAAAATGAAATCCTACAATGCTCCATTAAAACCAGAGAAGTGGGATGCCTGGGTGGCTCAGTTGGTTAAATATCCAACTCTTAATTTCAGTTCAGGTCATGATCTTACGGTTCTTGAGATTGAGCCCCTGCGTTGGGCTCTGCACTGACAGAGCAGAGCTTGCTTGGAATTTTCTTTCTCTCCCTCTCTCGCTCTCTTTCTCTCTCCCCTGCCCCTTCGTGCCATTCTATCATTCTCTCTCTCTCATAATAAAACTTAAAAAAAAGAGAAAACAACAGAGAAAGTAGAACAAATGGAGAAAAAAACCCAAAATAAAAACACAATGAATACNTATACATTTAAAGAAAAATAAAATGAAATCCTACAATGCTCCATTAAAACCAGAGAAGTGGGATGTCTGGGTGGCTCAGTTGGTTAAATATCCAACTGTTAATTTCAGTTCAGGTCATGATCTTAGGTTCTTGAGATTGAGCCCCTGCGTTGGGCTCTGCACTGACAGAGCAGAGCTTGCTTGGAATTTTCTTTCTCTCCCTCTCTCGCTCTCTTTCTCTCTCCCCTGCCCCTTCGTGCCATTCTATCATTCTCTCTCTCTCATAATAAAACTTAAAAAAAAGAGAAAACAACAGAGAAAGTAGAACAAATGGAGAAAAAAACCCAAAATAAAAACACAATGAATACAAAACAATTCCACAATTTGTTGATATTGGTCCAAATATTTTAATACCCCATTAAATGTTAAAAACAAAATGCAGCTGATTAAATTGGAAGATCTAGTTGGCTTTATTAAATGATTCATGAATCCAGCAACATCCCGTCTAGCAATTAGAAGGGTGCTCAGAGGAGTTGTGTGAAAGGGAAGGATTTTACAGGAAGTAGGGCCAGGCAAGAAAATTATTAGCAAGAGAAAAAAACTGTTCCAGGCAAGATCTTTCCCTCAGGGAGAAGAGGAGGAGGTCTTATTATGCAGATTACTTCATCTTCCTTTGGGGGGTGGGAAGGCCCTTAGAGCAGATTACTTCAGAGGCACTGATCAGAGATTTCGTGACTGGTTAACACTACATTTCTGGGGGAGGTTGCACTGCAATTAGACTAGGTATTGAACTCTGATTTGGGGATAAGGCCTAAGTGATGCCATTTTGGTCCCGCGGTTTTCTTTTTAACAGTGTATATGGCTCACATGCACACATTAAATAACAACAACAACAACAACACAGATTGTCAGAATGGATGAAAAAGAAGACCCAAATATATACTGTCTACAAGAAACCCACTTTAAATATGAAACAACAGGTTAAGCATAAAGGGATGGAGAAAAATATGCCGTGGTAACTCTAATCCAAGGGGATATGAAACATCTATATTAATTTCTGGTAAAGCAAACCTCAGAACAAGGGAAATGATAAAAAATAAAAGATGCCACTTCTGTAGGGAGCCAAAGCAATCCTTACTGTATATGCATCTATCAACAGTGTCAAAATCTATGAGGCAAAACCTAATAGAATTGGAAAGAGAAAACAAACAAGCAAAGTATCCATTTCTCTGTCTCTTCACAATGTCTGGGCTCAGATTAATTAATGTCTTTCTCTTAACCTTTACTCACCATGTAACATATGGCTAATGGAGTCAGACATTGTTGTTGCCCAAACCCTCATGCTCATTGACAATTTTATTTGTCTAATTCATTGCAGCATGGATTTGCAGTATAAAGATTACAGCCCTCAATCTCTAAAAGGACTCCTTGGGTTCAAATCTTGATCTTCTCATGACTCACTGTCTATTTTGAGGTCAGTTACCTAACCTCTTGCATATCTGAGATATGATTCTTAAAAATAACCTACTTCAGCTTTTTGTGCATTAAATGAGATGATCTATGCAAAGTTTCTGAATGTAGAAGGGCACAGTCAATGTTTCTGGTCATTACTATTTTCATCAGCCATTAAAGCCCTGATGTATTTATCTTTAAATTAAGGAGAGTAATGGTACCAATTCATAGCATGTGAGGGATTCAGGTCAAAGTCGGCAGAGGAAATGTCTTATACAGGGTCTTGGGGGACCAGACAAAAAGTCTTAGAGCAATTCTCGTCCCTGTTGTTGAACTCCAGCCCCTTCTCAGTGTTTTAGAACCATCAAGTTTGGATTTACTGTCAAGAGCAACGCTCACTAACGTGTCTGACTGATCCTCATGCAATGAGATCTATAATAGAATATTCTTGCTTTTCCAGCTAGATACAGACACTCAATGGGGCTAGAAGGCTCACTCTACCGGTAAAGCCATCCTTGGGAAGGAGTAGAGGTTGCCCTGTGGTCAGGGAAGGTGGTCAGCATGAGGATGGTAGGTGCTGGGCTCAAAATGAATCATGGCAAAAGGAAGAACAAAGAATCTAACCAAGCTTTTCATGCTTTGTACTTTTCTTATGGCCCTGAGATGGCTGGCCTTGGTGTTACAATTAATTGGGTGCTTATAACAGACCTATTTTCCTTCCGTATCCCTTCTATCCCCACCAAAATATAAAGCTCCTTAGAGGACAGATGCTGCACATTTTCTAATTTCACATTACCAGAAACGGATTGGACCCTCAATAAATGTTTAACACATAAAGAAAGATCCTTTATTTTCTTGTCCAAGGACATGCCACTGCTTCTCTTTTATATTTTAATATTTAGTAAGAACTACTCAATATTAGTAAGAACTACTCACCCCAGTTTCCCAATC
The DNA here is from genome assembly GCF_008692635.1 of Crocuta crocuta. Lineage (NCBI taxonomy): Eukaryota > Metazoa > Chordata > Mammalia > Carnivora > Hyaenidae > Crocuta > Crocuta crocuta. The sequence goes on along the minus strand of NW_027527853.1, from coordinate 10,219,083 downwards.
CCCACATCACATCACATCACAGTTTTTGGGAAAACTAACCACTCTACTTGTCATGTTTAATTTGTGTATGTGTGTGGGCATGCGTGCGCACATGTGTGCGCATGTGTATTGAGTGTTAAGGAAGGAGGTTGGTGGGTAATTAATAGCAACACAGCATCATCTAGATCTTCTTAATGAAATTCATGTCTGGCAGCAATTTTCATAAATTTAATGTTTTCAGGAACAAATTGGAGAGAAGGCACCCATGTAAACGTGCTCTTTTTCTCCTTGGAGAGAATCATTGTTCTCTTTTTCCCTACAAGCAGCCACAGTGGGAATCTCAGCTGACTTGGGTGATGGAAAAGTATTTACAAATGCTTTCCTTTTCCCCCTATGGAGATATTCTGGGCTATTTCCATATTTCTTCAAGTGAGTTTGGCTGGAGGAGGAGAGGGAAGGAGTTTCAGGCACAGAGTTGAGTGGTGTGTTGAACTGCTGGCAGGAAGTTGGAATGGGGCACGCTAGTGTCATTCTAAAGCAGTCCTCACGAACGCTAAGCCAGCTACCCACTAGTTTTGATGTTCCTGAATATCCCCTTTCCAACAATCTTGTATTAACATTTGCCAAAGCACAAAACATTCAGAATTCACTAAATGTAAAATTGCTTTCTGGGTAATTTCATTTTCATGCTACTTATAGGCACACCAATGCCTAATTTGAAGTCAATTTGTTTTGGAAAATATCTTTTGCACTTTACATTTTCCTTGTGATTGGTTGTCTATTAGGGATTTAGGAAGGGAAAATGGCTTGTGATGCCAGGTAGATGTGTCCCCAAAGTGTGAACCACTGTTGGAGTCAAGGCAGAGATGCAAAGTGCAGTTTAACTATATTCCATTTTCTGCTGACTCACCGCGTAACGGTTGGGAATATTTATGTTTCATGTCCACATTTTATGAGGCATTGGCAGAATAAGAGGTGGCCAGGAGAAAGAACAAATTTTTCTTGCAGAGACAGCTATAAAGCAGTCATGTACAGCTATTGCCTGATGCATAGAATTTTTTAGACTATTCCTTTTAAAGAAAAAATTATTCATGACACTTGTTAAAGATGGCAAAGAAGACTTTATTTAAGGGGGTATGCTACAATGAGCTTTTTTAGTTGAGGAAAGAGATTGGGCTCAACTCAGAATACAATATGGAAAAGTAGGAATTTATAGCCAAGGAGCAGGGTGGGTGGGAGGTCGGTGAATGGAAAATTACTAAGAGGTAGTGTAATTCTTTACTAAACTGACCTAATGGGATTTTAGGCAGGCCAGGGTGATATGATATCAAAGGTGGGGAATTTTTGCTACACTGATTCCTCAGGATTCTTGCTAAAATTGGAATAAGTAGGCTAAGGACAGAGCCTTTCTCGGTCAAGGGCTTGACCCAAGGTCAAGGCAAGTTTAGTGGAAGAAAGAATCTTTGTCATCCCCCGAATCTATTGTCCAAAATATTTCACTCTAACTAAATATCATTTCAAATATTGATGACATTTAGTGACTAATCTAAAGGCAAATTATCCTGAAGTTGAAAAAACTGTTTTGGTAAAATCTCTCTTTATTCTTTCTTTTTTTAAAAAGTTTTAATTTAAATCCCAGTTCACATATAATGTAATATTAGTTTCAGGGGTACAATTAATGATTCAACACTTCCATACAATACCCCACGCTCATCATAAGTGCCCTTCTTAATCCCTCCCCACCTGTTTCGCCCATCCCCCCACCCTTCCCTCTGGCAACCATTAGTTTTTTCTCTATGGTTAAAGAGTCTGTTTCTTGGTTTGCTGCTCTTTGTTTTTCCCCTATGCTCAGTTGTTTTGTTTCTTACTCTCCTTTCTTCTTTTTTTTTTCCAAGTTTTATTTATTTATTTATTTTGAGGGAGAGAAAGACTGTGAGTAGGGGAGGAACAGGGAGAGAGGCGAAGAAAGAGGCTCCCAAGAAGGATCTGCACTGCTGGCACAGAGCCTGACTCAGGCCTGAACCTGCAAATCATGAGATCATGACGTGAGCCAAATGGAAGAGTCGGTCGCTTAACACACTGAGCCACCCAGGTGCCCCCTTACTCTCCTTTCTTTAATCTAGGTTTGTTGATAGAATTATTTTCCTCATCTTTGTTATGGCATGAATTTCACTTTCTAAGGTTTTTACTTAAATAATTAAAATATTTATTGTAGATGTTAATTAATTAATTTAAAAAATGAATCCTATTATGGATCAAAATGTCTTTCTTTAAAAAAGTACTGTCACCGGGGCGCCTGGGTGGCTTAGTCGGTTAAGCGTCCGACTTTCGCTTAGGTCATGTCCTCGCGGTGCGTGGGTTCGACCCCCGCGTCGGTCTCTGTGCTGACTGCCAGCTCAGAGCCTGGAGCCTGTTTCAGTCTGTGACTCCCTCTCTCTCTGACCCTCCCCTGTTCACGCTGTCTCTCTCTCTCCTAGAAATAAATAAAACATTAAAAAAAAAAAAAGTACTGTCACCTTAACTCAAAATGAATCACAGGACTACATGTAAGAGTTAAAATTATAAAAAACTTCTAGGAGAAAACACAGGAGGATATCTTCATGACTTTGGGTTATACAGTAGTTTCTTTTGTATGACATCAAAAATCCATGAGTAAAAAGGAAAAACAGATAAAGTGGACTTCACCAAAACTAAAAACTCTGTTCATTAAAAGACATGATCCTTTAATGATCATGTGAAAAGACAACCCACTTGAAATTTATAGATATAGTTAGTGATTAACTAATTTGGCTCACAGATTCTGTGAGTGAGTGTTTCAGGCACAGCATAGTGGGAATGGCTTGTCTCTGCAGCACTATGTCCAGGGCTTCAAATGGGTACATTCGAAAAGCTAGAGGGACTTCAGTAGCTGAACCCTATAATCATCTGGAGGCTTCTTCACTGACAGGTCTATTTCTTGGACCAGGTTGAACTGAAAGCTGGACTTCATTGTGACAATGAATCAGAGTGCCTCAGGTGGCCTCTCTATGTGACATGGGTTCCCTCCCAGCATGGAGTTTCAGGGTAGTCTCACTTCTTACATGTCACTTTAGGGCTACAAAGACCAAATATGCCAGTAATGCCCTAGTTACAAAAGATGCTCAGTGTGTTTCTTTCCATTTCTGTTGCTTGAAGTAGTCACAAGCACAATCAAATTAAAGGGCACGAGACAAATGTCATAACCTCTTGATGGGGGCAATTTTTAAATAATTTGTAGCCATGTTTTAAAATTTCCACATTCTTCAAGGGAAACAAGCTCTCAATAAAATATTTAGTCTCTAAGCATATACCTGCTCATTTGGAACAGAATTGATAGGACCTCACTAAGACTTATGGGAAATAAAATTCTTCCACATTTATATTTGTGTTTTAGGTCCCCTATGAGCAAATATCCAGCTCCACAAATTAGTAAATTGTTATCTTGGGAAGTGAGTCTCATCTGAGTTTGGCTACAGTGAATTGGTTTCCTAAATCAGAAGCTTGAGTGCCTTGATGAAATGTTTCTAATTTACCAACTCATGCTCAGAACTTGACCTGAGAGTCCCACATATATGGTGGCACTACATCTGCATAACAGAGGAGTGACCACTTTTAGAATCAGCCAGGCCAAGTTTCTAGATCCAACTTTACTTTTGTATGGCCCTGGGTAAGTCTCTTAATTCCCTAAGCAATGAGTTCCTCATTTGTAAACGAGAGATCCTAAAGTCTACCTTGCTGAATCACTGGGAAGTTTGGAAATGCACGTATAAATTTATAGCACACCTTAAATTTTTACTGAATGATAGTTATTATAATATGTTAAGTGAAACCTTAGAATGCAAGTTATTTTTAATAACATAAAATTCTAAACAGCACCATCAATCACAGTTCTGTCTTCCTAACTATATAAAAACAAGATATTCACACAAAGCCTTCAAATCTCCCAATAAATATTTACTAAGCACCCGTCATGTGCCAGGCACTGTGTCAAACTGGAATCACACCAGTGAACACAATCAGGGTTGACAACTAATGGTGGGAAAATAGTTTACTGAGAATCACTGACGTCCCCCGGGGTACCACAGTGACACAGAGACACTGCACCCTTTAGCCTCTCCTGATTTGATTCTCCATATAAAAATCTTTTATATTTGGCTGTTAGAAGTAAAAGTTAAAGAGATCTGGGTAAATGAATTCAAAAGCAAACTGACCCACATAGCCTGGGGTGGGTTGGAAAACATTCCTATCTAGGACAACATGAACTTGGCTTTCACCAACCTGGTACTTTGGGACTCCTTGTCCTTTCTCAGACTTTCCACCAGGCAGTTGTAAGTGTGGCTGTGGCTTCCTCAGGCCCAGACTTTTCCCTGATGGTCAGTAGCCTTCTCTGCCCCTCCTGGGATGGCCAGCAGAGTCTCATCCACTCTGGTTCTGTCCATCTTTCCTCCAGCACCAGGGGATATCTGTGAGTATTAGCTGGGGCAGATCACTTTTCTTCTTGAAGGAGGTTGCTTCAGTTCTTCACTTACTCTGTTGAAAAAGTTAGCCTTAATGCAAGAAAGACCTAGTCTTCCATCTTGCACGTAATGTTGCATCTCTCCTCAGACCCTGAACGTTATCATTGTCCCAGAGTTACCACAATTGAAGCCTCTTATAGGTGTGATTAACAAATAATTAGATGAATATTATATGATTTCACTCATGTGAAATTTAAGATACAAAACAGATGAATATAGCAGAAAGGAAGCAAAAATAAGATAAAAGCAGAGAGGAAGACAAACTATAAGAGGCTCTTAAATACAGAGAACAAACTGAGGGTTGTGGGAGGGGTGGTGAGTGGGAGAAAGGAGAAAAGGGGGAAGGGGCATTAAAGAAGACCCTTGTTGGGGTGAGCACTGGGTGTTATATGTAAGTGATGAATCACTAAATTCTATTCCTGAAATTTAAAAAATCAAAAATATATAAATAAATAATTTTTTATAAATAAAATAAACTCCCTGAGGACACAGAGTATATCATATACATCTCATATGGCTACCTTTGTCACTTTCAGGTAAAGTGATATTACTTTGCTCATAGTAAATAATTTATAAATATCTGTTTAAATAGATGTTTATTGAGTATGTATATCCACCTGCCGACTAACACCAAATGGACTACATCTTATTGCCAATAGAATATTTCCATGTTGATTTTTGCTCTATTAGCAATTGGTTTAATTTCTGGAAATGCAAACTCATTTAACACTTGTTTTTATGAATTGCATTCATATATTTGCATTCCGAAGACAGACAAACATTTTGTTAGATTACCAATGATTTGTCCTTATTGCCATCATTGTTGCCATTAAATTATTAACAACAACAACAAAAAATAATTAGAGGAAAATGATTCTTTCTGCTTAATGCAATGTGACGGCCTCAGGTGTCCAGGATGAGACATAAGATCCACGTGCACAGGGGTTGGGTGACTCCCAAGTCTGTGTATGTGGCCACACACAGGGTGGTTTAACCCTAACACTTTCTATTAAAAATATTATTATAAAAGTTAAAGCTGAACTATTCTTCTGCATTTGTAGTATCTTAGGAACCACACAGATGACTCAGAAAGATTTCATCGAACCGCCTGCATTTGTCTTTTCCCATCCCACCCGCCACCCAAGGCTTTTGTATGAGAACACTTCCAGCCCAAGAACCGAATTTGGCAGTTATTGAGTCATAGCCCTTTTTTAAGGAGGACATGGGACTGTGATTTCTGGCTTGAAGAGTTCAGTCTGTAATAGATGAGGTGTCTGGGGGAAAGCCTCAGGGAAAATAGAAATGAGTAAACAGAATCTGGACTGCACCTCCAGACACCCTTCACTTGACCTGTTGAGCCTGTGGATGATGTGGAGGTTTTTGCTCCAGTGGCTTCAGCATTTTCCAATCGCCCATGGGTTTGGAACATTTTTTGATATATGTCAGCTACTTTCACATTGCAGTACCAAAATTCATTTCTACAGCACATCTCTCTTTTGAATTATGCTGTCCCATGTGGTGGGAAAACATTATTTAAATTAAACTAAAAAAGTAAAAAAGAAAGAAATCCAGTCCTTGAGATGCAAGCCAAGGTCTTCACAAGCCAAAAAAAGCTCTCACTAAGATGTAAAATGAAATGGCAGACAGACTTGGGATGTTTTATTGTATGATGGTTTGAAAGAAAGACCAACATCATTTAAGCAGTGGGTTGAAGTGATTTTCAAGCAACAAAAAGCTAATGATTATGACCTGTTATAGCAAAAGAGAGTTAAGCCTGCTCAATGCATGAATCAAGGGCATGTGGCCGAGGTAATTGCAGCAAGAGGCAGCTGAGAGATGAAGCCAAAATAGGAAATCTCAGAGGTCCAAGAAGTAGGCAATCAGCTAGAATGAGTTAGAACCTTGAACAAGAAAGAGACTAAAGCCTCTAACATTTGTCAGAGTGCAGGCTCATATAACCTTGAGAAATTTACCTATTTATTAGAAGATTTGAAGGCTTTATGTGAGTATTATTGTTTCATTCAGTTAGGAAGGTAGAACTATGAATTGATGGTGCTGTTTAGAACTTACTGTTATTAAAAATAACTTTTATTTTAAGTCTTCATCTAATGTATTAATAAGAGTAAGTGTTTAGTAAATATTTAAGGGGTTTCCTCATCTGTAAAATGACAATTGGACCCCACCTCATGGGGATGTCATAAGGATTGAATTAGATTATATATATACATATAAACATACATATTAACGTATCTACATATAATATGCATGATGCCAACAGACATAGCTCTTGGCATGATGCATGATACATAATAGAAAGCATGATAAATAGCAGTTATCAGTATCATCACCATTACATAACCTGTTTCTGAAAATAAAATTTATTGCTTTAAGAGGGACATTGAAAATGCAGAGAAGAGCCAACAGGTTAGAAAATAGACCATGTTGGACACACTCTTGCCTTTAAAACATTACCGTGCAGTTTGGCCATAGTAGATAATGCTGCTATAAACACCAGGGTGCATGTGTCCCTTTGAATTAGTATTTTTGTATTCTTTGGGTAAATACCTTGTAGTGCAATTGCTGGATTGTATAGTAGTTCTATTTTTAACTTTTTGAGAAACCTCCATACTGTTTCCAGAGTGGCTGCAGTGCTCTGCATTCCCCCCAGCAGTGCAGGGGAGCTTCCCCTTCCTCCACATCCTTGCCAATACCTTTTGTTTCCCGTGTTCTTGATTTTAGCCATTCTGACAGGTGTGAGGTGATATCTCCTTGTGGTTTCAATCTGTATTTCCCTGATGAAGAGTGCTGTTGAGCATCTTTACATGTTGAGCATGTGCCTATTGGCCATTTGGATATCTTCTTTGGAAAAATGTCTATTTGTGTCTTCTGCCCATTTTTTAACTGGATTATTTGTTCTTTGGGTGTTGAGTTTTACAAATTCTTTATATATTTTGGATACTAACCCTTTATCAGATATGTCATTTGCAAATATCTTCTCTCATTCCATTGATTGCCTTTTAGTTTTGATGATTATTTTCTTCTCTGTGCAGAAGCCTTTCATTTAACCCAAGTATTCATCCACTGATGAATGGATAAAGAATTGTGGTGTATATATAATGGAATATTATTCGGCCATAAAAACAATGAAATCTTGCCATTTGCAATGACATGAATGGAGCTAGAGAGTTTCATGTTAAGTGAAATAAGTCAGTCAGGGTAAGACAAATACCATATGATTTCATTCATCTGTGGAATTTAAGAAAAATAAATGAGCAAAGGAGAAAAAAGAGAGAGGCAAACTAAGAAACAGACTCTTAACTATAGAGAACAAACTGATGGTTACCAGAGGGGAGGTGGGTTGGGAGATGGGTTAAATAGGTTATGAGGGTTAAAGAGTGCACATGTAATGGACACTGGGTTGTGTGTGGAAGTGTCGAATCATTACATTGTACACCTGAAACTCATATTACACTGTATGTTAACTGGAATTTAAATTAAAACTTAAAAAAAAACACATTACTTTGCAACAGAAGGAAGGACAAGGAACCCAGGTAGCATAAGTAGATGAAACTCCCTAAGAGGTAATTGTGGTAAGCAGAATAGTATCCCTCCCAAGATGTCCACACCTAATCCCCGGAAACTGGGCATGTTACCTTGCATGACAAAAGAGACTTTGAAGATGTGATTAAGATTATGGGTCTTGAGATGGAAAGATTATCCTGCATTATCTGGTTGAACCCCATCTAATTAGATGAGTCCTTAAAAGTGGAAGACGGACGCAGAAGAGTGGGTCAGAGAGAAAACATGGGAAGGACTCATCCACTGGTATTGTTGCCTTTGCAGATGGAGGGAAGGGACCATAAGCCAAGGATTATAGTGACTTCTAGAAGTTGGGGATGGCTTTAGCTTACAGCTCATAAGAAACTAGGGACCTCAGTCCTTCAGCTGCAAGGAACTGAACTCTTCCAATGATCTGAATAAACAGGAAAAAGATTCTCCCTCCGGAAAGAACTGTGACCTGCTATTACCTTGATTATGGCTTGATATAGTTTGGTGAGAATGTACTAGATTCTGATCCATAGAACTGCAAAATAATACATTTATATCCTCTTAAGTCATTAAATTTGTGGCAAATTTGCAGTTATGGCAGCATCAGGAGACTAACATCATATCCAGAAATAAAAGATGTTCTCTCAAAGGGCAGAGTCCTCTGTCACTAGACATTTTGGACATCTCCTATGGTCCATACACTATTTTAGTTTCTCTTTTAAAACTCAAAGTAATTGAGTGAACTATGCATTTTTCCATTTTGCGATTGAGTAAACAGGGTCAGAGAGGAAAATTAGTAAATTGTACAACACTAAACCAGGGTCTTCCTGACTTCAAAGTTCATGCTGTGAGTTTATCACTCCTCTTCCCATATGCTTGACACATCTAGGGGGAATTTAGTTGTGAAGATTAAAGCAGTAAGTGAGGGGTTGAACTGACGTATTTATTCTAGCTCTAAGACCTTTTATAATTAAGATGATAGATTTTTTTTTCCCATGGCTTTCCATGGAGATCTTGCCTTTATTTTTTTCTCTAACATTTTTTAATGTCTTATTTATTTCTGAGAGACAGCATGAGTAGTGGAGGGTCAGAGAGAGAGGGAGATACAGAATCTGAAACAGTCTCCAGGTTCCGAGCTAGCTGTCAGCACAGAGCCTGACACGGGGCTCGCACCCACAAACCATGTGATCATGACCTGAGCCGAAGCCGAACTCTTAACCGACTGAGCCACCCAGGTGCTCCGAGAACCTGCCTTTATATAAATGAATATCTAAAGCATTACATTCCCACCCCCCATGCCCAAAGCTGACTTTCTCTCACTCTACCCCCACCTGTTGATGCTGTTCTTATAAACCCATATCTGATTCTTCAAGATTCTCAAGTCACCTGTAAGAACACAAAAGCCCTGTGAACAACAGGAAAGCTTTGCTGAATAGTTTAACTCAGAACCTTGGAGGCTTGCTAGACAAAGAATATCTCCAGCGGGAGGGGACAGGTGATTGCTTAGTCTCAATCACAATTCTTGGCCTTATCTGAACATCGGGATCTTTCTTCATCTCTTGAGTGTAGGCTTAAACTGCATTTCATTTCCCCCTGGCATATTTTCCTTCTCTTAATACAATGTAACCCCTTGAAGACTGAGGAATACCTCCAGGCCTATCTTCTTTTCTCTCTCCCTCTCTCTCTCTTTTTGGTAGAGATTTAGAACCAGATGGCCTACCTAGACTCAGAGCTGGCCTTGCCTGTGCTCACTGTATAACCTTGAGTAATCTATGGAACTACTCTAACCCTGAACTTGTTCAACTCTAAAGGATATAATAACAATAGATATCCCCCAAGATTTAGTAAAAAATCATTGAGATCTGCCATGTAAACCTCTTAGTAGAGCATCTACAGTAATATATATTTTAAAAATTTGCTGTTGTTTTTGTTATTGTGGTTGCTGTGGATGGAACAAAAACTTTCGTAGGAGTTCTTCCTGATTTTCATCTTGGCGCCAGTAATGTCTAGAAAACTAGGGATTTGTTGTGGATATAGAGCTCAAAGAAGCTTAACCTGGGGCAAGTGGTTGCCAGCAGCCAAAGGGGGCTACCCAGCTCTTGAAATGTGACTAGTCTAAATTAGGATGAATGTAAGTATAAAATACAGTACAGAAAAAGAATGTAAAATATCTGTTGATAATTCTATAATAATTACATGTTTAAAACTTTTTATTATTATGTTTATTTTATTTTGAGAGAGACAGAGTGAGAGAAAGAGAGAGAGAGAGTGGGGGTGGGGCAGGAAGAAAGGGAGACACAGAATCTGAAGCAGGCTCCAGACTCTGAGCTGTCGATGCAGAGCCTGGTGCAGGGCTCGAACCCACAAGCCATGAGATAATGACCTGAGCCGAAGTCGGACACTCAACCGACTGAGCCACCACGTGTCCCATTAATTACATGTTTAAATGATANTTTAAAACTTTTTATTATTATGTTTATTTTATTTTGAGAGAGACAGAGTGAGAGAAAGAGAGAGAGAGAGTGGGGGTGGGGCAGGAAGAAAGGGAGACACAGAATCTGAAGCAGGCTCCAGACTCTGAGCTGTCGATGCAGAGCCTGGTGCAGGGCTCGAACCCACAAGCCATGAGATAATGACCTGAGCCGAAGTCGGACACTCAACCGACTGAGCCACCAGGTGTCCCATTAATTACATGTTTAAATGATGATATTTTAGGTATTGGGCTATTATTAAAATTCATTTCATTTGCATATTTTTCTTCTTTTTTAATATGGGGACTAGTGCATGTAGAATATCATATGTGGTCCCTATTGTTTTTCATTGAAAAGCACTGGTCTAGGGTTCACTTCTTTATTAAACAACCTTGAGAGAAGACTTCCCAATCTGTTTAGAACTCAAAGGGAATGTTTAGAAAAACCACAGCTTTTGTAAATATTTAATGAAGCAACTTCTATTCAGTGACACCGAGATGAGCATATAGAATTCAATAAATGGTAGCTAATACGATTACTATTGCTATCTCTATAGTAAGTGCAAGGTTGTAGATTCTCTGTGCTTCAGAAACCTACAATTACAGCTGGCGTGTTTCTGGACTGCACAGTGTGTGCTGCACTTGGGAGAATGATTCTTGAACTGGCTGGTCCTGGAGACAGCAAGGCTAACAGCAAGACTGGGGCATCTGCCTGGGTTCATGGAACCCAGTGATGCCACTCGTGTGACCCCCCCCACCCCCATAACTGCAGTGCGGGGGCACGTTGACAGGTTAGGGATTTGTGGACTGCTGACTTGAGTGGTACAGAGAATGGAGGCTTGTGTCAAAACATTTTCACCATATTCCCTGAGAATTGACTGCCTTCTCTATCCTGTATCTCACCCCCCACCAAGATTTCCAGGGACTAAAATATCTCCTTGTGAGGTTCAGACCACTGGTGATTTATTTGAGATTCTCCTGCCAAGTGGTCTCAATGTTTAACAGGTTTCCACCAGAGCATCTCATCTGCCTCCCCTCCTCTCTCAGTTTCTTTACTTCTCAGTATTAGATGCTAAATAGATTTGGATGGACACTTTGGCTCACTCTGCTCCTTCCCGGCCACTGCCTGTGTTAGCTCCCACAAATAAAACCTGAGCTGACAGCGCTGGAATTTATGAAAACCAGTAAGAAATGAAGTTTGCAGAATGGCACTCACACGCGGCTGACCCAAGAAGTGCCGATGTCTGTTTCCAAATTGCACAAATGGTACTGCCTGGGCGCTTCCAATGGCAACAACCAATATTTCAAGGTAATTCAAAGAAAATGGTTGATTTTCTCTGCAATCCTAGGATTAGAAGCGTGTCGTGGGATTTGTTTGCCCTTCTTCTTTCCTTAGCCCTGGAGTTCCCAGTTACCTCTAAGGCTGCCCCATCCCATGGCTGGGGGGCGTTATTCAAATCCCACCCTAGGAACCTAGCTGGATCTTGAGCTCCAAAGAGAATACTTCCAGAGATCTCTTTGTCTCATTTTTCTTCTGATGTTTCAGTTGTAGAGGAGAACAGAATCAATGTAAGCGTGGTAACGCCTTCCAAATCTCCAAAAGAGGTGTTTCTGACCCTGTCACACCAGGCAATCTCCTTCCTCAGAATGCTGATGTGGGCATAGTCTCCAGGGAAGTGACAGAGCTCCATGGGGCTCATATGTCACTGGTGGAAGGTGGGACCCTCAATAGTCAAAAGGAACTGATCACAAGAGACCAATACGTGTTCTCAATCAGACTCATTTGCCCCACAGTTCTATGTCTGTGGGGTCCTTCTGCACACAAGATTGGAGGCATGCTCTTTCCAGCCTTGAAATATTTTAAAAAACCACAAATAAATATTCCAAATGAACATTTATTTCTGTTAAATACACATATTATATGTACACATGCATGTATATGTATACACACGTGTGTATGTATACACATGTACAGGCACATGCATAGCACACGAACACAAACACACATGCATCCTTGTATAAACACACATGTACACATATACATATACACATGTATATATATATATACATGTGTGTATATATATACATATATATGTGTATATATATATACACGTGCATGCACACCTCTCCTCCACCTACTTCAGAATCTCTACTGACACACTAACAATGGCTGAGGTGAATTGAAACCTGGATGAAAAGTTCACCAACTCCAGTCCCTTGTGGCGTGGCTGCTTACTTGGCTCTCAGAGCTGGGACCTGGACTCAAACCACTTGAGAGCCAATCTGTGATAGAGAAACCTGTCATGCTGAATTCAAAACGCCCCCAGAGAGTGATTCCTCCTGACCTGAGGGTAGTACTTCTTGCTGGCCTCACTCCTGGGACATTTGAGTAGAGGGAGGCAAACCCCAACTCCCTTTAAATAAACTCAGCCAGGTTTTATTATGAAATGCATTTTTATTTCAGACATACACTGTGTAGCTGCTCAAATGCTGTTCCTGAGAGTAAACACACCCAATGGGAGGTTGTCATGGCAGGGAGAGACAGGAGTGCCAAGAGAGACTGTTCCCCATCTCCTTCCTGCCTCAGCTGTCAAGATGACAATTTCCAAAGCCAGAAACTTGGTGTTGGATGAATATTAATACTAAAAGTAAGTTCAAGGAAAGGGGGAAAAAAACCACGTATGCTCCAAATAAGTATTTGGGAAAAACCAGAAATGATATTTATCCACCTCAGCAATCTCTGCTTTCTGGGAGAGAAAGCCACCACCAGGCCAGGCAAAAATATACTTTAAGTTGTGTAGGCATTTTGTCATCCTCTGAGAAGCATCACATAGTTAAGCTTCCTTTCTCCTCTCAGCCTTTCCCTATTTGCCCAAACAATCATCCTCAGGGAGATCAGGGGAAAACGACTCTGATGATAATGAACCAAACCAAACAAACTAAATCAAACGTGGCCGAAATGGTCACCTCAGATAGCTGTAACTTCATGCAGCTCTTTAAAGACACCGATATACCCTTAAAGGAGCACATTAAGATGTTTGCAGAAATACTAACTTATCGTGGCATAATTCAGCGTCTGAGTTCAATGTGCAGCAGTTTTGATTCTGGTCCACCAGTGTCGACTGCGCTTCGTAATGAAATAGAGCAGACAGCAGCCTGGCAGTCTTGGAATATGATGTTTACACCTCCCAGAAACAGTCAGCGCCTGAAACTTGACTTTTATGTGGGGCTAATCCTTCTTTTGGCCGTTGATCCCTCTTTTGAATATGTTAGAGGAGACAAAGCAATAGTGTTAGCACGACACGTAGAAGTGAGTGTTGTGTTGATAGATGCATTAAACATTTTCAAGCTGCATCATTCATATGCTTCGGCTTAAAGCTGCCCAGTCTAAAACATATGGCAAGGGTATCACCTAAAAAATGTGTGTATAGGAATTGTTAGATTACTTTCTTTCTCTTAAATCAAACTTGATTTTACCTCTAGATGGAAGGAATTTCAATTTTCATTGCTATTGCCAGGGATGTGTCGTGTTCATAGCTATTGCATTTCCTTGACTCTTGAAGTTGAGTGGAGCCGTATGACCAGATCGGGCCAATGAACCATTGGTGATGTGTACCATTTCTGGGCTGAGGCAGTCTAAAGTCTCAGCTCCACCCCCCAGCTCTCTTTTCTCTTCTCAGCAAGCGTCAAAATCATGTTTTCCAGATGGTGTTTCTCCATACAGAATAAGGCTACTAAGTCCATATCCAATTTTCTGGAAGCAACAAAGGAATCTTCATTGAGTTAAGCCAGGGGCATTTAGGAGTTAATCTGTTAACTTGGAATAGTCAAGTATCACCTGACAAATTTTGTTCTGTAGACTCACACAGGCACGGGAATGACATCTTTGCAGGAGAATGAGAGAAGGGCCCTTTCAATGTCACTCTCATGGTGGTCACAGGTTTGCTCATTATCTGAGCTCTAGTGACCCATTTAAAGCAGGTGCCTTTGTTCATTCCATACCACACTTTACAGGTCAGAAGCTGTACTCTTGCCAAGGGGAGCAAGGAACAAAAGGAGGCTTTGACCCTACCTCAGCCTAGGATTGTGAGTGATAAGGTAGAGGCGAGGCAATAGCACTTCAGATGCAATTCACTCCCAGGCCACCTGCAGTGGTGCCCGGGAGATGCTGTGGGCAGGTTATAGGGAAGTGTTGCCGCCTTTAGGATCTAGGGCCGCCGTGCTCTGTCCACTCCTGGTACAGAATAGAGCAGTAACAACATCCTCAAGAGGGAGAACAGGTTTTGTCTGTGTGCCCACACTGCCCCAGCATCAAGCCTCTCAAGGATGGCTGAGGGCACCTGGGTGGCTCAGTTAGGTTAAGCGTCTGACTTTGACTCAGGTCATGATCTCACGGTTCATGGGTTTGAGCCCCGCATTGGGCTCTGTGCTGACAGCTAGCTCAGAGCCTGGAGCCTGCTTCGAATTCTGTCTCCTTCTCTCTCTCTGATCCTCCCCGGCTCATGCTGTCTTTCTCTCTCAGAAATAAATAAAAATTTAAAAAATAAAAAGAAAATCAAGGATGGCTGACAGGAGCTGGAAAGAAACACAGCAAAATTAAATCACCCTAAATCAAGAGAAGTTTAATATAATTACTAATAAAATGCCAGTAATAGTTTTGTGGACTTAGAGAGTTTTATTCTAAAATCTACATGGAAAGATGCAGGCCATATAGTAACCACAGCCTTCTTGAAAAAGAACTTTAGTGAAAGAAAAACTCAGCAATCAAGAAAGTGTTGAATCGTTGGAGAAATCAATGGGCCAGAATAAAGAATCCAGAAGTAACCACACTAATTAGCCCAAGTGAGGCTTTAACAAAGTTGCAAGAGGCATTCATTGGAGGAAAGAGCCTTTCCATAATTGGTGCTGGTGTAATTGTATGTCCACCAGCAAAAAGAAAAATAAATAATCTCAATCTAAGTTTCATACCTTTATATAAATTAACTCAAAACAGGTTGTGGACTAAAATATAAAAGGAGAAACTATAAAAATTTTAGGAAAGAAAACTTAGGAGAAAATCTTCTAGGACAAGGTAAAGAGCTTTTAGACTTGAAAATAAAAACATGACCCATAAGATGAAAAAATTAATAAACTGTATTTCATCAAAAATTTTAAAATTTACTCATTGAAAAGGCAAGTTACAGACTGGGAGATAATATTTGCCAATTACAGATCTGACAAAAGACTAGTTTCTAGAGCACATAAAAAAATCTCAAAATTCAACAGTAAAAAAAATGTACTTAGAAAATGGGCAGAAGAGATGGACAGACATTTCATGGAAGAGCATGTACAGAAGACAAATAAGTACATGAGATTATGTTCAATGTCATTAGCCACTAAGGAAATGCAAACTAAACCCATAATAAGATATCACTACATGCCAGTCAGAACGACTGAAAAGAGTGATATGGTGACAGTGCCAGAGGCTAGTGAGCACAGAGGTGCTGGATCATGTGTGCATTTCTGGCGGGATCGTAAGATGGCCGAGTCACTCTAAAAAATAGCTTCTGAAGAGCATAAGCATGTAACTATTGTAAGATCCAGCAATTACACTCTTGGATATTTTTCCCAAAGAAATGAAGTCTTATGGTCACAGGAGGGCCTGCCCACAAGCATTTGTGGCAGCTTTATTTGTGATAGCCACAGTGCAACAACCCAGATGTCCTTCGTAGGGTGACTGGGTAAGCAAACTGTGGTCTACACACACTATGGAACACCACTCAGCAAGAAAAAGGGGCAAAGTACTGACACGCAATGATTTGGATGGTCTCAAGGGGTAATGCTGAGTGTTAAAATCAATCTCTGATGGTTACATACATGTTGTGTGATTCCATTTATATAACATTCTCAAAATAAAGTCGTAGGGATGGAGAACAAATTAGTGGTAGCCAGAAGTTTGGGATGGTGAGAGGGATGAATGTGGCTGTAAAGAGATAATACCTAGAAAATGATTGGGGGGATGAATGAGTTCTCAGTGTTGAGGTGGTGGTTCTACAAATCTATGTATATAGTAAAATTGTAAAGCGCACACATGTATACACATGTGTGTATACCCTGAGTAGGGTTTGTGGCCTCTACTACTATCAGTTCTCTGGTTTTGATACGGTAGTTATGTAAGAGGTTACTGTTGAGGGAAACTGGCTAAAGGACTTTCCTATACATTCTTTGCAACTTTCTGTGACCCTGTAATTATTAAAAAAAAAAAAAAGCCTCTTGATGCAGACTGTGCCCTGGGACCCCTTGTTTTACTGACACAGCAGGCTGCCTGGCAGCAGAAGGCTGCTCTGTCTCCGAGTCTCCCCTGACCCTCTGGTGAGGAGTCCAGGGAAAAGGAGGAGTGTGACTCTCGGCTAACAGACAAAACAGTGTGGGTCCTCGGGTCTTGGGTTTGATGTGGAGTGCAGAATCCACTCAGGTTTTTACTCTTTGCCCATTCACTGAACAGTCTTCAGGTGAGAACCTGCTGCATGCCATGTCTATTTTAGGGTCATCTTTGCTCCAATGGCTCCTCTATCGTCATGGTGTGATGTGATGGAGCCTGATGAGTGGATGGAAGCGGTGAATGCAGGGTGCTCTGGGACCCCACACGAGGCCAAGAACCCGGCTCACAGATTCAGACGTGAGGTAAAAAACAACTGAAGAGCCAGTAGACTATTCCAGGAAGACTGTTTCAGGTGGAGAACAGACCATGTGCAAAGTTGCAGACCAAGGAACCAGGAGGCCATCAGGGACATGGAGGAGGTCACAAGAACTATGGTGCAAGGAGTGGCTGCTGAGGCCAGAGGCCTGGGGCAGGAGGCAGGCTGGAGCCCAGGGCAGAGGTGGCCATCCTGAGGGGGCTGCCTCCACGCGGAGCCAAACTGAAGGGAGTTGAGACCAGCCAAGTAGAGGCCCCCACCACAAGGAGGCTAGGAAGACAGAGGTTGGCCTTAGATGTGGCAGAACGTGGGCTGAGGGGAGAGAGAGTTCAAAGTGCAGGGTGAGAGGCGGGGCCTGAGGTCATAAGGAGGTCACAGGGAGGTCATGAGAGCAACTTCTCATGGCGCACGTAGCCACAGGCTGGGCATGACCTAGGAGTGAGGGGTGAGGCTGGCAAGCAGACCTCGACAGACGCCGTAGCACCAGCACCAACGTTCTGATTTACACTTTCCAAATGGCTTTGCATATCTCACTGGTGGTATTGGTTAACTAGCTGCAGTGCAGCATGGTGCTTGGAGCCTCTTGTTCTGAAACTATGTGGCTTGGCTTCCAGTCCTGGCTTTGTTAATTACAACAAAAACAACAACAACAAAGATTTTGAGCAAGCTACCTAATTTCTTAGATTCTGTTTCCTGGTTCATACACCAAAAGTAAGCTAACCCCCAGTGTAATATTATTGTGAAGATTACATAAAATCGTGAGTAAAGGGCTTATCAGAGTGCTGAGCACAGAGTAATAATTACTTACATTTATTATTGCAATTACCACCGCATATTATTATTACTATTACATGACTTGATAATCCTCAAAATATCTTCCACTGTGTATCTACAGCACCTCTCTGTAGAGAAGTGAGCTTTCCTAGGTCAGACCACCAATCCTACCAATCCCCTTAGATAAATCAGGGGCTTGGAGAGCCAGTCTTCGATGCAGACACATCGTAGAGAACTTTCCTAGTGCTTTGGTGAAGTGTTGGGGCGGCCAGATCTAGCGTAAGCTATTCTTTCCTTTAGCCTTTTTATGGGCTTGGGTACAAGTCAAGCCCTTCATCTTCCTGTAGTCCATTTCTCACTCTTTGGAAATGAGACGCCATAAAGACACAGCCCCCAGGGCGCACTGAATCACGAAAGCAAAGAAAGGGGGTTCACAGCACTGGAGAACATCCTTTGATTTTTTCCAGGAACACATTCTTTTCCCTCCAGTTTGCTTTGTCTCCTGGTTGAAGGATTACCAAAAAAAAAAAAAAAAAAAACACACAAAAGGCTCCATGTATCTTTTGAAAGGTAAAACTGAACCAGCTGAGTCTAATCAACTCACAGAGGTGCCATAAATACCCGTTAGGCTATAAAAGCACAATCTCTCTGATATAGCAAAGAAGAGTAAGAGCTACAATGTGAATATGCCCCCCCTCCCCTCAACCTCAGGATAAACACTTCTCAAACTTCCTTTGTGCTCATGCTTGTCAGAGCTTAGCGGCTGGGCTGCGGATGAGAAAGAGAACCTTACAGGAGGGTTCCCAGAAAGCCCAAGCCTTGGCCCAAATGCTCCCTGGGGACCGGAGCTGCCCAGTACTGGTGATGGGGAGAAGTGGATCCAATGGTGAGCAGGCAGCCTAGTATAGGTTTGCAGAGAGGATGAGGTCATGGGAGAGTACCCCCTTTTCTGCTTGGACAATAAAGCTCTTAACTGCTCTTCTAGTTCCATCTTCACCGATTTCAGTCAATTGGGGGGGCGGGATTCATAAGTCCCTATTTGTGCGTTAAAGCTTTTGTAGGCTTTCCCTTTCTTTGGAATGCTCCCCCCACTGAACCCACTTGCCGTTCAAGCATCAGTAGATAACTAATGGAAAATATTGGATGTGTAATGACTTCAGAGAAGGCTTCTGCTCTTGTCTATGAGGCACAAAGACTCACAACTTTCTTAGTTTTCCTTCCACTTCTATTTCCTCATCTGTTTTGTCTTCTTTAAAAGTGTATCTGAGGAGAGCCTGGGTGGCTCAGTAGCTTAGGTGTCCGACTTCAGCTCAGGTCATGATCTCATGGTTCATGCGTTTGAGCCCCGCATCAGGCTCTGTGCTGACAGCTCAGAGCCTGGAGCCTGCTTTGGATTCTGTGTCTCTGTCTCTCTCTCTTCCCCTCCCCCACTCATGCTCTGTCTCTCTCTCAAAAATAAATAAACATTAATTTTTTAAAAAAAAAGTATATCTGATATGGCCTCAGTGAGGAGCATCAGAAAAATAAGGAAGTTGGATAAAAGTTAACAGTTAGTTTGGTGGCTTGGATTCCCTCAAAGAGGCGGACCCACCTGAAACAAACCTGGGGGCAGGGTGACTTGACATCCTCAGGTGTAGGACAGAGTTAGGATGGCCCTGTTATGGGGCATAGGACAGCTCTCGCCATATATGTTGTCAGTCTTTGCCAGAAAACAAAAAGGCATTTCTCTCTCAGGCTCTGAGGGCCCCATTCTGGCTTCCACTGACTTTCTCTCTCCATCGATGAGCTCTTCTCCCTGGATGGACTCACAGACAACCTGTCATTAAGATTGCCCTGAGGCAACGGAGCACACACTCCGGCTAACCGCAGTCCCGAGGGAAGAGACTCCTTCAGTCCGTGTTTCAGTCCTGGCTGTGTCACTTGTTAGCTGTGTCACCTGGGGCTGGAAGCTGGGCCGTCAAAGCAGCTGTTGTCACAGCTTTGGCACCAACACCAAGCAGGAACACAGTGACATATCAGAAGACAACATAGGAAAGAGGTAAGAGATAACTTTCCTCATCCTGAGGAGATTCCCTTCTAGAACCAGGGTCGTTGTCTCAGTTGCAGAGACTGGTCTGCTGAATCATAGGCTGAGGAAACATGTCTGGGTGGGAGCTATACATGTGTGCGTGTGCATGCGTGTGCTTGTGTGTGCGCATGTATGTGCCTGCATGTGAAGCGGAACACAAGGTCCTGAGCTCTCTTTTCATTCCTTTTGTGAAAATACTCCTGTACTCATTTTCGTTTTAAGTGGTTTACTATTAGACAACAATAAAAACAGAGATAGCAAGCACACCAGTCCTAGGGAAGGAACAAAGGATCTCACCTCTTTCCAAGGTGACTCTGGGGCTCTCCTCACACTTTTACTGTCTGCTGTCATTCCTAACATCGTAGGTCACCAAGCCTCACTCTTTGATTTCTGTCCCCTCCATGGGTCAGGCTCCTGCACTTGGAATCTCAGAAGAGGAAACCATAGTCACTGCTCTTACGCCAGGCACTGTCCACCTCTCTGAGCCTCTGTGGCTCGCAAAGGCCCCCCTCCCAGGGATCCTTCCTTGCACCTGTGAGCCCTCCCTCTCTGTCCCAGAGGCAGGGCCTTCCCAGTCACACAGCTCTTCAGAGCATGTGACTGGGAAACAGGACTTAGAATCAGGAAGGAGAACCTGGCTGAGACACAACAGGAGGGTGGTTTCCATGAAGCGGTGTTGGATTCAGAGTGGCAGAAAGGAGAGGGCTCATGGGTTCATCATCTCAAGTGAGGGGATACCTCTTCTGGGTCCAGGCTCCCTCAGGATCAGGGCTAACAACCAGACATATCTTTCCCACCATAGTCAAGGCAAAAAGGGCCCTGAGGTGCCACAGGGAAGCATCCTCTGTTGTTTCACGGTTCCCTCATCTCAGCAGTCAGTGCCTCAGCATCCTGATCTGCAAAATGGGCAAAATGACCTCTCTTCATATTGTTGCCCCATCCTCCATATCCCAGGATTGGGCTTATGGTTAATTTCTTCAACCCTAAAGATAGGGTTACTGAGCAAAACATAGAAATGTGGGGGGTCAACATTATTGACCACGTTATAACATGATGGCATTGCCACAGTAATCATCTTTTGCAGAATTTAGTAATAACATCTATAAAGAGAGGGTAACTACTACTTTTGAGAGCTTACCCTAGGTCAGTCACGGGTGCTTGTGTTTTATATGTACTATCTCATTTAGTCCTTGCAATTCAGTGAGGGGCACTTTAGTCATTTTATAGATGAGAAAGTGGATCACCTCAATGACTGGGTATAATGAATAGAAGCTATTAATATCACCATCATCACCATCATCATCGTCATCATCATTGTTGTCGTTGTCACTGCCATTATTTCTTCCTCCAGCCTCCTTCTTCTCCTTCCCTTCCATCTTTCTCCTCTTCTCCATATTTCTTTTTTTTATCAGTGGATTCTGAAAACATTCAAGTCAATGTTTGGATATCAGCTACTAAAGCCAATGAAGTCACTGATATTCTGGAAGATACAGTTAAATCAATAAGGGAGTGAGAATTGAAGCTGGTAGCTTTTAGCAGCTAGAGAATCACTGGACACTTACCAAATTGGAAGACATAAGGCAAAGTCATGAGGTGCAGTCCCAGACAACAATCCATTCCTCCTGCGATGGCCCACCTGGATGGCTACCTATCTGCCTTGACCTATTATAGTTCATCCATGCTGTCTGCGTGGTTCCGGGGGTTCCGCCTCTCAGTGGGTGTTTTGGGGTTGAATCCTGCCACACTCTCACAGGTCCTGACCTACTGCAGGGATTCTGTGGGAATTACTGGAAGAAACACAGATCTTGGAGTCAAACATCCCTGGGTCTGCCACTGACTGTGCTACTTGGGCACATCATTGAACTTCCCTAATCTCCAGATGAAAACATAAGAGGTTTGTTTCAAATCAGCAGAGCAAATTAGTAGGACAGGTGCTCTCACTCTCTTATGTCTGAGGCTGTTGTCACTAAACAGTCACATTTTCTTTTTTTTTTTTAATATTTTTTTATTTATTTCTAGGAGAGAGAGAGAGACAGTGTGAGCAGGGGAGGGTCAGAGAGAGAGGGAGATACAGACTCCGAAATAGGCTCCAGGCTCTGAGCTGGCAGTCAGCACAGAGCCGGACGCGGGGCTCGAACCCACGGACCGCGAGATCATGACCTAAGCGAAAGTCGGACGCTTAACCGACTAAGCCACCCAGGCGCCCCATAAACAGTCACATTTTCATTTTCTTTCTGAGCCCTGCCTGACTGGATGGTAGGGGTCCTCCTCCATGCACTCATCCATCTGCAGTGGAGTGAAGTCAGCAAACAAGATGAAACCTCTCTGTGATACAGGCCTTTTCAAACTATCTTATTAGTCCCAGAGTTACCAGTAATGTGGCATCTGCTGTTCTTCTACTCACTGCCAAGGAGAAATCCCTACAAAGTCTGAGGAGATCTGCACAAACAGTGACTAAGTGCTAAATTTCTGCCATGTGAGGAAGGCCCAAAGTGGGCCACAGTCATAGCATTGTGATTTGTGCCGTGGCCAAGAAGAATGAATCTGAAGCAATAAAGGGGGAAGGACTCATGTTTTCTATTTAGTCTTGGAAACAGGAGACAGAGTTTAAGTTGTGTTTGTGTGGGTGGGCGCGGTTCACAAACTTTACAGCACGGTGCAGGTCCATCCTGCTTTCGGAAACCCAGTGTATCAACAGAATTTCTAGAAGACCCACTGACCTAGATTCCCAGTGAGGTCCCATGAACACCAACGTTCACATAACTCATCATCCAAGCCGCAGGTGTGAATTTCCAGCCTTCTCTACTGTTCCTCATCTTCCCCCCGCCCACAACCCAGTGTTTCTGGGAGTGTCTAGAAGATGATTCCAAGGCTCATGACCAAGCTCCCTCTGTCTGGGTGCGGCTGTGTTCCTTCTGACTCCTTAGTTCTCAGTCACCATTCTTTCAGGAGCCAAGAAGCTTCCGCCTGGGAGATGACTCTTCTGTTGAACATTCTCTGGGAGACTCACAAATCTCCCATTCCGTGGGTTACCAAAGGCCTCTCTCTGTCTGCTCTATCTGGTATACTTTCCTCTCAAGGATACTAAGACTGTTCCAGGAATCATCAGGTTGTGGCTGTCTGTACTAAAAGGTGTGTGTGTGTGTGTGTGTAGGTACAATGGGTGTTAGGCTGTGACATTCCAGTATTAGTACCCTGTTTCATGTAGGGATGCCTCTCTCCTCTGCTTGAGGAATAGCTACTGGCCAGCTTCTGAGTCAAGGTTGAGATAAATCTCTTCCAATATTCTTTCACAGAAGAGGACTTCTGTTGACACATCCCACTGTGTGCAAGATGTGTTGCACCTGTATGATCGACATGGACTCCATTATAGTTCAAGGATCTTCTTTTGCCTTCATGCAGATAGCCTTCTGTTGGCCCACCACTTTAGTTTGTTGGGTACAGCTCAGGCAATCTTTTTATTTATTTACTTGTTTTTGTTTTTAAAATTTTTTAAAATTAAAAATAATATTTATTTATTTTTGAGAGAGAAAGACAGAACATGAATGGCAGAGAGACAGAGAGAGAGGCAGTCACAGAATCTGAAGCAGGCTCCAGGCTCTGAGCTGTCAGCACAGAGCCCGATGTGTGAGGCCTCTGAACAGTGAGATCATGACCTGAGATGAAGTCAGATGCTTAACTGACTGAGTCACCTAGGGGCCCCTATTTTGTTAAAATTTTTAAAGTGGTTATTTTTGAGAGACAGAGGGAGACAGACTGTGAACAGGGGAGAGGCATAGAGAGAAGGAGACATAGAATTTAAGGCAGGCTCTAGGCTCTGAGCTGTCAGCAGAGAGCCTGATGTGGGTCTTGAATTCATGAACCATGAAATCAGGACCTGAGCTGAAGTTGGATGCTTAACCAACAGAGCCAACCAGGTGCCCCATCAGACAATCTTTTTAAATCACATGGCTAGTTAGCGACAGAACTAGGACAAATGTCCGCTGTACTAGTCCCTAACTCTGTGCTCCTTCTGGTGTACCTGCATGTTCAAAGAAGGAAATGCCAGTGTGAAGCCTGAGGCAGAGCCTGTAGGAGAGACACGTTGGATAAAACAGGCCTTACCACAAAATAGCTGTCCTGTAGGAATTGCTATGCTAGAATCACTGAGGTAGCTTAAAACCAGCCAACCAGCCAGCCAACCAACCAACCAACAAACCAACCACCAGCCAACCAACCAACCAACCAGCCAGCCAACCAACCAACCAACCAACAAGCCAACCAACTAACAAACCAGCCAGCCAACCAACCAGCCAGCCAGCCAGCCAGCCAGCCAACCAACCAACCAATCAGCAAACAAATAAAATGCTATGGTCTTACTACAGACTTGGGTCATCCATATACTAGAAAGTTCCATTCTGGGAATCCAAAGGTGCAGCCAAACTGGAGACCACTGGTGAAGACATCTCCACCTGCATGTAGAGCTAACCCTCAGGGTGGTGTAGTGGGGGTGACCCACTGCAGGGCTCTCTGTGCTGAGGAAGAAAGCTGGTGCCCACGTGCTCACTTGTTCCCATAGATCCATCTTTCCCAGCAGAAATGATTGGCAGTGACAGTGATGCTGATGGTCCTGGAAACTTCCCTCTAACACAATTATTGGATATATGACCTAGTGAAAATTCAGGAAAATACTTTTCTTTCTACCCCAAACACTCCTTGTAATAAGTTAATCAGTATCCAATCAATAAATTATATTTTTTTAGTTTTATGTTTTTCTTTTTTGGATACAGTAGTCTTAACTAGTGTATCAGTGAAAACTCATTTTCAGTGGGGCTTTATGTTTCAGGACCTGGGCTCCTTTTCCTGAGTTGGTGTTAGTAGCTTTTGCATTTGGAAAGTTCTGGAAAGTTAGAGCCACAGTCACTTATGAAAATGATCAGCTGCCACTGACAGTTGGATGCCTCACCAAATAGCCACCTTCTCCTTGGTTCACCAGGGAACTCCATATTGCTTGTACCCAGTGGCTTTCAGTTTGGTCTGTGTGAGCATTTGGATCAGTGGCTGCTTATCAAGAAGAACATGTCTGAATGGTCTTAGAGATGGAAGAAATGGAAGATTTTATATTCCAAGGATAAAAGATAGGCATGGCAAACCGTGGGAGGGAGCTGGATTCCAAATGATGAAGGACAAAAGTACTGCAGATCCAAGAGTAGCAGAGTCAGAAACTAAGATGTGAGCCTGACAGCCTTGGGAGTTATAGTGAAGAGGGAGGTGGCTGAACTTGGCCTGGCAGTGACCAGCGAAGATGTACATACAAAGTAGCCCTGGACAATGAACATCTCTGTGGCAGAAGAAGGAATGATTGACTAGAAATTAGAAGTCCATCTTCAAATAATGCCATGGAAGGAAGAATGTTCCTCCCAACCAAATGACTGAGACTAAGTGTTCTCCCAGACTTAATTTCACATGGAAAATTATAGGAAATGACATGATTTTTTGAACTTAAGTGTCAGGGAACAATTCTTGAGGTTTATAACATGAAACTATAAGACCGTTCCCATGGTTTTACCAAGACTTGTAACATATATTATCTCAATTGCTCTCAAATGCATTTGTCATCCTTGCAATCTGTGTGTCTGTCCTCTTACTGGGAAAGGGATTGGATCTTCATGATAATCATATATGAATGTAGAAGTCTCATTTTTATTTACATTTCCAAGTGAGAATTCTGACATTCAAACAGCATGACATGCTCAAAACTCAAACAGCTTGTAAACACTGAGTTGTAACTCAAATTCACACCCATTCCCAACCTCCCTAACTAACACAGAAAATAACAATCTAATTAAGCCTGAGGGCATGAGTCTCAGTGTGCTCACTATGTGTACGGTGACCATGGGCTTTCATATCCCTTCCTCAGTCTTCTAGAAGAAATAGCAAGGAAGTGCTCACTTGTGCACAACATGCCCATGGCGGGTCCTGTGGTGAGTGCAAACAGCAAACGTTTGAAGGGTTCGATCTTAGCTCTGTCACCTATCAACTGTGTAATTTTGAACAAGCTTTCTATTCTCAGATTCTCAAAGCTTTTTTTTTTCATTCTCAAATTCTCAAAGCTTCCATTCCCTCAGCTGTAAAATGATCTTCAACCTCATAAATCTGTGGTAAAGATTATAAACAATGATTTCATAGCAGTGGGGACACAATACTCACAAAAAGTAGGTGTTTTGCAACTTGAAGCAGGAGCAAGAATAATTTTATGATTTCATTTGTCCCAGAAAGAGATGGGATTCTTCACTGTCAGTTGGATGACTGCAGAGCTCAGCCATTAAGTGTAGTGGAAGAAGAGAAGCCTGTGGATGCATGCAGGGCCCTGGGTCTCTCTCAGCCCACAAAAGGGGATTCTAAGTGAACCTGAGGGCTGTTAACATTGACACATGTTGAAGAACATTCTCTGTGGTAAGCAAGCCCATTAGAACGATGAAGCCCAAAAAGCTTTGTTTCACCAGCAGTGGTTCATTATGAACAGAACATGACGACTTCATTTGAATGGGGGCTAATGGTGAACAGATGGGCTGGCAAAGCAAAGACCACAAAATGCTGTCTCCAAAAATGTAGTTATATGTTCTGTAAGCCCTGACTCCTGTTCTCACTCCTCAGTCCCTGTAATAGCTTGCTGAGACTGAAGAAGATGGATGAAAGAAAATGGAGCATGGCCAGAGAAGGTGTTCGTGCTTCAGTGACTCTGAGAGGTGGCCACTCGCTGCCCCCAGCAGGTTGACAGTGAGGTGCAAGAAAAGAGAAAGGGGGCCGGGACTTGGCCCTTGGAACTTATCACAAAGGCATCTACATGGGGATGGATTCTTAAAATTTATTATTAACAAGGAAGAAGAAAGTAAATATTTATGAAACTAGTGTCTAGGCATTCACTGTACTAGATTTTACATACACGCGTAGCAGGCACATACAACTATTTTACAACAACCACCTTCCGAGGTGATTTTCATTTTATTTGATTTTTGGTTTTGCCTTTTATTGTTTGTCTGGCAAACAAATAAACAAAAAAGTATTTGGTTGGCGCCAAAATATTGTTGACTTTTTGGGTCATTCCCAGTGGTACAGAGTTTGGAACAGAATTTAGAGACCAGAGAATCAATAGAAATCACAGAAGATAGTGAACTATAAGAGCTTCCAAAGTGTTTCTAAAATTACTCATGATTCAATTGCATGGAAACTCATAAATAATTGCAGCTTCATGTCTGAGTTGATGTGGGGACAAAACAGTGACAATATAATAGGAGTTGAACATAGGAGATGCATACATGTTTAAATTAAAGCATTAGTAGAAATTGTCAGAAGAAACTTGACTTCCAAGGGCATAGAATTAGAGGTTTAAGTAAAGCCAAATAGACTTGAATTCACATGATATTATCTCATAGTTTTAATGAGACAAAGATTCTAGGGTTGGGATTATTGGCCCATATTATTAGGAAATTGAACAGCAAAAGAATAAAGGAAAAAACAGTGAGTAGGATAAATCAACATTTGAATCTAATTATTTTTAATTAGAAAAATTCTGATTTATCAGGACTGCAAATACCTACCCACTTGGCCTGGAAACACTGCCACATTGCAAGAGACCTGACGATGTGTCCGTATTCTAACCCCCCCATCACAGCCCCTCGTCCTGATTTATTCTATCTCCTAGGCTACTTTCTTCTTAACATATTGAAAAAATAGTAACTATTTTTTTCTAATAAAAATCAACACCTACTCATTATAAAAGTAAGGTAAAAACAAACATAAAATACAGAAAAAAGGAAGTCAATAGAAACTGACTCCAAATGATCCCAAAGGTTGCTTTGGGCAGGCAAAGATGTCCATTTTAGCATATGCACTGCCAAAGTGAGCACCAAGACTTTCATCTTATTTATTTATTTTTTAAATTAAAAAAAAATTAAGTTTATTTATTTTGAGATAGGCAAAGACAGCATGAGCAGAGGAGGGGCAGAGAGAGAGGAAGAGAGAATCTGAAGCAGGCTCTGCACTGTCAACACAGAGCCTGATGCGGGGCTCGAACTCACAAACCATGAGATCATGACCTGAGCTGAAACCAAGAGTCAGACACTTAACCAACTGAGCCACCCAGGTACCCCCAAGACTTCCATCTTAACACTTAAATGTTAAAAAATAAAAGGAAATGGTGTTAAAAGAATAGAAGGAGGATAATAATAGCAAGTCTGCAATTAAGCTATCTCTATAAACAAATATAAATTACAAAAGAAAGGCAAATGGAAGTTTGAATTACTGATGTGAAAAAATCATGAAATGATTTCAAAATAATATTTGAAATAGCATAACCAGTGAACTTGGTGATTGATTGATTTGTAGAAATTATCTTTGGTGAAAAATAAAGAGAAAAATATTGAAGAAAAAGGAAGAGAACAGAGACTGTGGGGCAACATGAAACACACCAAGACCTCTCTCTACACTCAGGAAAAGGTGACTTTTTCCCTTCTGATGTCAGTGACCACCCATTAGGAATGGCCAGTGGTTCCCAGATATCTTCTACTGCAATCCCTTCATCTTTTTGTGTTTTGTGTGTGTGTGCAAAATTTTTAGAAGCTTAATGTATTCTTTTATATGCACCCCCATGTTTAATTGTAGCATTACTTATAATAGTCAAGCTATGAAAACAACATATGTGTACATCAATAGGTGAATTGATAAAGATGCTTAGTGGAATATTAGCCATAAAAAAGAATGAAATCTCGCTATTCATGACAAGGCAGATGGACTAGAATATATTAAGGTAAATGAAAGAAGTCAGACAAAGAAAGACAAATACCATATATTTTCACTTATATGTGGAATCTAAAAAACAAAACAAACAAATAAGAGTGATAATAATAAAAGAGAAACAGACTCATAAATATAGAGAACAAAGTAGTCGTTGCTAGAGGAAAGGAGGATTGGGGGAGGAGTGAAATAAGTGAAGGATATTAAGAGATACAAAGTTCCAGTTACAAAATAAATAAATCATGGGGATGAAAAGTACAACATAGGCAATAATACTATAACTTTGCATGCTGACAGATGGTACCCACTTACTATGGTGAGAATTTTGTGGTGTATGTAATTTTGAATCACTATGCTGTACACTAGAAACTAAAATAATGTTATTTATCAACTGTACTTCAGTAAAAAATAAAATTTAAAAAACGTTGGCCACTTTCTAGCAGCATTTCCACTTTAAAAAGTAATGTATTGCTTCAGTGATGCATTATTATTTATTTTCCTTTTTAATAAATATTGTGTGTAAGTCCCGCCACATCTCTTTTGATACATACTGTTCACCACTGAGCACATTAACAATGCCTTTGCTTCACTTTCTTTTTTTTAAGATTTTTTTTAGAGCAGTTTTAGGTTCACAGCAAAATTGAGAGGGAGGACACAGATTTCCCATACAGCTCTGCTCCTACATATCAATCTCCCTCATTATCAATCAACACCCTCCACCAGAGTGGTATGTTTGCTACAATTGATGAAGCTATATTGACACGTCATAATCACTCAATGTCCATAGTTTACATGATAACCCTTTCCTGGCATTGAATGTTCTATGAGTTTGGACAAATGGATAATAATATGTATTCATCACTATGGTGTAATAAAGAGTATTTTAATTGTCCTGGAAATCCTCTGTTCTCTACCTGTTTTTCCCCCTTCTAACCTCCTGGCAACCACTGATTTTTTTTCTTACTGTCTTCATAGTTCTGCCTTTTCCAAAGTGCCATATACGTGGAAATGTACAGTATGTACCCTTTTCAGATTGACTTCTTTCACTTAGCACTATGCGTTTAAGTTTCCTCCATGTCTTTTCTTGGCTCCATAGATCATTTCTTTTTAAACAGCACATTTTTTGGATATGCCACAGCTCATTTATCTATTCACCCCTGGGGGGAAAGTTTGGTTGCTTCTGAGTTTTGATAATTATGAACAAAGCTGCTTTAGATATTCACAAGCAAGTTTTGGCTTGATATAAGTTTTCAGCTCCTCTGATTAAACACTGAGGAGTGTGATTGCAGGATCATGTGATGAGAGAATGTTTAGCTTTGTAAGAAACTATGAATAGTCATAAATAATAAATAAAAGAAACTCCCACCAATAATGAGTGAGAGTTTCTGTTGCTCCACAATCTCACCAGCATTTTCTGTTTTTAGTGATTCAGATTTTGGCCCTTCCAGTATATGTACAGTGGTTTCTCATTGTTGTCTTTAGCCCATTTTAAATCAGCTCAATTTGTTTTCTTATTGCTATGTTCTAAGAGTTTTTATATATTTTAAATAACAGTCTTTTATCAGACATGTCTTTGCAAATATTTTCTCTCAGTCTGTGACTTGTCTTCTCATTTATTGACATTGTCTTTCACAGAACAGAAGTTCTAAATTCCAATAAAGTCCTACTTATCAATTATTTCTTTTCTGTATCATGTTTTTGGTGTTATCTAAAAAGTCATTGCCATACCAATATCATCTATGCTTTCTCTTGTTATCTTCTAGGAGTTTTAAAATTTTGTATTTGGGTCTGTGATCCATTTTGAGTTAATTTTTCTGAAGGGTGAAAGGTCAGTGTGTAGATTTATTTATTTATTTATTTTTCCCTGTGGATGTCTATTGGTTCCAGCTCCATTTATGATAAATTTATTCCATTTTATGGCACTCGCTTCTTTGTCAAAGATCAAAGTAAGTGGAGTACCTGGGTGGCTCTGTCGGTTAAGAATCTGACTTGGTTTCAGCTCAGGTCATGATCTCATAGTTTGTGAGTTCAAGCCCTGCATCAGGCTCTGTGCAGAGCCTGCTTGGGATTCTCTCTTTCCTTCTTTCTCTGCCCCTTCCCCACTTGCACACTTGCTCATTCTCTCACTCTTAAAATAAGTGAATAAACTTTATATTAAAAAAAGATCAAAGTGAGTCTATTTTTGTGCTTTCTATTCTGTTCTAATGATCTTTTTGTCTATATTCTCTCACCAGCACCACACCATCTTGATTACTGTAGTTTTATAGTAACTCTTAAAGTTGGGTAGTCAGTCCTCCAACTTTCTTCTTCTCTTTCAATATCATGTTGATTATTCTGGGTCTTTTGTCTTCCCATATAAACTTTAGAATAAGTTTGTCAATATCTGTAAAGAAACTTTTTGTGATTTTGATTGGGATTACATTGATTCTGTATATCAAGTTTTGAAGAACTGACATCTTGACAATATTGAGTCTTCCTACACATGAACATGGAGTATGTCTTCATTTGTTTAGTTTTTCTTTGATTTCATTCATCAGAGTTTTGTAGTTTTCCTCATATAGATCTCGTACATATTTTGTTAGACTTATTATTTCATTTGGGGGGTTTCTGGTGTAAATGGTATTGTGGTTTTAACTTCGTATTCCACTTTTTCAATGTTGGTATATAGGAAAGTGACTGACTTTTATATATTAACCTTCTATTCTGCAACTTTGCTGTAATTGTTTATTAGTTCCAGGAGTTTTCTTGTTGATTCTTTTGGATTTTCTCTGTAGAAGATCATGTCATCTGTGAACAAAGACAGTTTTAGCTCCTCCTTCCCAATCTGTATATCTCATTTCTTTCCTTATCCTATTGCATTATCGAGTACTTCCAGTATATTGTTGAAAAGGAGTGGTGAGGGCAGATATTCTTGACTTGTTCCTGTCTTAGTGACAAAACTTCTAGATTATCACCATTAAATATGATGTTAGCTGTAGGGTTTTTTTTTTTTTGGTAGGTATTCTTTATGAAATTGAGGAAGTTCCAGTCTATTTTGAGTTTACTGGATGTTTTTAACACAAGTGGGTGTTGGATTTTGTCAAATCCTTTTTCTGCATCTACTGACATGATCATTTGATCCTTCTGTTTTACCATGTTGATGTGATGGATTGCATTAATTGATATTCCAGTGTTGAACCAGCCTTACATGTCTGGGATAGACCCTGTTTCATTGTGGTGTATACTTATTTTTATACATTGTTGTATTTGATTTACTAATATTTTGTTGAGGATTTTTGAATCCATGTTCATGAGAGATATTGGGCTGATATTTTCTTGTAATGTCTTTGCCTGGTTTTGGTATTAGAATAATGCTGACCTCATAGACTGAATTAGGAAATATTCTTTTTACTGCTGTTCTCTGAAAGAGATTATAGAGAATTACTATAGTTTCTTCCTTAAACGTTTGGTAGTATTAACCAGTGAAATTTGTAGCATTTTTTGAGTGTTTTCTTATGAAGCTCAAACTGGAGAATGGAACTTCATACTGAAGAAACATTCTGTGGGAATTCTTTTAAAATGATTACGTGCCTACTTTTATTCCCTTTTCTTCACTCTAGATTTTTCAAGATTGAAGCATACTGTGGCATTAATGTTTTCTTTTTTTTGGAGGGGGGTGGTTTGTCATTGCCTTTCTTTTCTAGATGCCTTAAGAAAAGGGAGTGGCCAGAAGGGGCTAGTTTACCAAAACGTCATCCACAGGTAGATTTGAAATGGCTGTGGCTGTGGAAAGACTGTATAAGGGAAGGGGAAACAGGTTTTTGAAAGTAAAAATTTCTAACTCTAATATAGATTTCCTGTTTTACTATAGTTCTTGCCTTTCTAAGCTTTTAAATCACTTGGAAGGAAGAAAATACCCAGAGAATCAAAATATTTAAATCATATACATGTTATATTACTGAATGTAAAATAGGTAGATAGTGTGTGTGCATGTGTAAGTGCATGTAGAAGGCTTTGAATTAGTGTGCAAATAGCATTATAGTTAGGAACTTAGCATTATTTTAGACAGTTTTTTACTTTAATTTTTAAAAAATGGAGGTTTTTTTTGCATCATGTTTATGTAAAGAAAAAGCAAACTAACTTTATTAAAAAGTATGTTATGGTCAAACTTGTGTTTAGCCTCCAGAAGTTCCACTCGAACGTAAAGAATAAATATTAAGTTTATTTTTTTAAAAAAAGCACCATTTCATACCTGTAAGATTGACAAAAACATTTGCGATCTGACAATGCCAGGTATTCCGCACAAATGTTGAAATGAGAACACTCATCTCTTATTGTAGGAATATAAATTAAAACCGCGTGGAAAATGATATGACATTAATGAGAAGACCCACTTAGATCTAATGAAGGAGAAGACCCACTGAACGCTCTCTATAACCCAGGACTTCCTCTCCCAGTTGTGTAACTTGGTAAAACACCTGTACACATACCCCAGTAAAAACATAAAGTATTACTACCAGCATTTCTGAGAGCACAGAACTGGAGCCAACTGAAATGTTCATCAGGAAAGAAATGATACTTCAATTTTGATGGGCTCTTTTTAATATACATTTTTTAGCCATGAAAACAAGTGAATTAGACTTACGATTATCAAAAACCACAGATTTCATAAACATAATAGTAAAAAAGCAGGTTTCAGAAAGGTGTGTACAGAATGATTCCATTCACAAAATGTTTAAAAATATGAAAAACAAGATAATACAGTCTGGAAATGTACACATCCATAAAAGAATAAAAGGAATGACAACATATTTAGAAGAGTGCTTATCTCTTCTTTTTTTTTTTTTTTTAAATGTTTTATTTATTTCTAGGAGAGAGAGACAGCGTGAGCAGGGGAGGGTCAGAGAGAGAGGGAGTCACAGACTGAAACAGGCTCCAGGCTCCGAGCTGGCAGTCAGCACAGAGCCCGACGCGGGGCTCGAACCCACAAACCGCGAGATCATGACCTAAGCGAAAGTCGGAAAGTCGGACGCTTAACCGACTAAGCCACCCAGGCGCCCCAAGTGCTTATCTCTTCTAAAAAGAAGAAAAGGGAAAGAATGATAGCAAGGATGGATACAGAAATGGCTTCAAACAATATTTTCAATGTTTTGTTTATTAACCCAAATAGTTGGGGCCCCTGAGTGGCTCAGCTGATTGAGCATTGGACTCTTGATTAAGACTCAGTTCATGATCCCAGAGTCATGGAATAGAGCTCCACGTTTGGCTCTGTGCTGGGCGTGGAACCTGCTTGTGATTCGCTCTACCTTCCCCTCTGCCCCTCTCCCCTACTCGCGCACACTCTCTCTCTCTCAAATAAATGAAAATTAATCTGACTAGTTATTACATAAAAGTTCATTTTATTGTTCTTTACACCTTTTGTAAAATTTTAAAAATTTTAATAAAGGAGAAATTTTCTTATTTAGTGCAATCACCATAGGCCAATTTGAAACAGAGCTACTTGAAAATATTAACAAAGTTTCAGTTTATGTACAAAATTGAAAGTTTTAATGAAAGCCAAAATTAAATAATTTCTAACCTAGGGGGCACCAAATACACGGCAAACTATTTTCAATTAATTTTTTTTTTTTTTTAAGCAACGCTATTTTAGCTGATAAGACTAAAAGTTCCCATCGTTCTCTTTCAGGACATTACCTCCCAGAACTTCTGTAAGAAACTGTAGTGATATTGATGTTTTTTTTTTTTTAATTTTTTTTAATGTTTTATTTATTTCTAGAAGAGAGAGAGAGAGATAGAGAGAGAGAGAGAGACAGCGTGAGCAGGGGAGGGTCAGAGAGAGAGGGAGTCACAGACTGAAACAGGCTCCAGGCTCTGAGCTGGCAGTCAGCACAGAGCCCGACGCGGGGCTCGAACCCACGAACCGCGAGATCATGACCTAAGCGAAAGTCGGACGCTTACCCGACTAAGCCACCCAGGCGCCCCTGATATTGATGTTTTTATTAAAAGTTCAGTGTTAGAAAATGGCCTATTGTGTATTTTATAACAGTATCATTTGTGACTTCATTCACTGGTGAATGCTATTGGAGTCTCCCAAACGATGTACTAAAAATCAGGTAACTTTGGAACAGAATCAAGATGTAATAAAAGATTTGATAGGAGACCAAGAATTGGTGCGATACTATTAAGACAGCATGTTCCAAAATATTAGAGAAAATGAGAAAATAAAAAGTGGCATTTAATCTGTATGCCATCCAGTTTACTAAAAATGTCATATGGAAATAGAATAGCACAGTATCATTAACCTCTAAGTTACAATATGCATCTTGATTCATTTAGTCATTCTCTCTTCTGCTTCCACTAATGACATTTGAGCCATAGGAAGAGCTGGCACCATTGGACCTTTATTCCAATAAGGCAATAAATGACCAGAGCCAGATAGAGGCTGCTCCCTGAAAATGGGGTGTACATTCCCCATTCATCACCCTCCTTACCAATCTCCACTGCTTAAACCAGGGTGCTCAAACTTTCGCTTTAATCAGAATCACCTGTAGGACTCGTTGAAGCATAGGTTGTAGGATCCCACCCCAGAGTTTTGATTTAATAAGCCAGGGTGGACCCTGAGAAGATACATTTCTTACAAGTTCCCAGGTGATGCTGATGCTGCTGGTCCTTAAAACTAGTGGCTCGTAGCAGTCTGTTTCATTCAGCTCCATTTTCTACACAACCCCTCTTCCCGTTAAAGTTTGCGGCTCCCCTGGTCCAGATTATACAGAAAATGCAAGAGTTTACAAATAATTTACCTTTTTAATATATGAGAAGAGTTAGCCCTTTTCTACTCATAATGTTTGAATATACTTTCCCTGAGTGGTAGGGGGGGGAAAAGCAAAGTTATTCTCTATATTTCTGAATAACAACCTCGGGGCAGGTCTCAGTTATTGTACATTACCTGTATGTGCGCTGAGGAGAGAAAGGGATGAAGAACCCTTGGCTTTTCAATACTAATACTCCATGTCCTCTAAGGGTTGGAGTTTATTTGGGAATCTGTACAAGTAATTCAAATTTTTCTTGTCATGGGAAATTGAAGATAATAGTATATTCTCAAATATACGACTGAAGCCATTAAAAGAGATCATGTGTACCCACATTGGAGAATTCAATACACATTAGTTTCCATCTCTCATCTCTTTATAACTGAAGAAGAGGGAATTTAGAAAGACATCAAAGCAGATATAACAGTTGAATGGTGTTTTGCCTTAGAGGATGGGGGGATTGGGATTTGCCAATGGACTTATTTCCCAAGTTTGCACCATAAAGGTCTCTCCCTGTCCCCTCCCTGCTTCTGTTCCCATATGAGAAAGGAAATTTGGAGACAGATGGTGACTCTCTACATCGTAGTAGCCTCTGAGAAAGGGAGTAGACCACTGCCTGTCAGAAATGCATGTGATAATAGGGAGGTTTGCTGCCTGTGCTGTTAACACAGTCACCATTAGCCACCTGTGCCTTTTGAGAATTTCAAAATGTAGCTTGTGGGACTGAGGAATCTTTTAGTTAAATTTAAGTGTAAACAGCTACATGGGATGAGTAGTTACTGTACTGGGGAGTGTGAGTCTAGAATTTAAGGTTAATTGGGTAAGTCCCGATTCAAATCCTGACTCTTCCAGCTTTAGGGTCTCATGCAAATTACTCCCTGAGTGCAACGCATCCCTCCAGATGATTGTCAAGAGGAAGAAATGAGATTATTAATGGAAAGTGTTGAGCACAGTGTCCAGCACACAGGAAGTGCTCAATAAATATCAACTACCATTCTAGTACTAACTGCTGGTTTGAATATTGATGAACTTTCTTCTTCAGAGTTGTCCATGAAGGAAAAGCAAATGAATTCCATGGAAATATTACCCAATAAGTTTGTTAGATTATGGGCAATTGATTATGTGTAAAGATTTGAAGAATGTACCTCAGAACTTTTTCATCATTTGACATTTGACAGGTAACTGGGGTGTCTTTGAGCAACTGGACCTTGCTTTGTGATGAATTTGAAAAAAAAAATACTTGTTTTGTGTTGATTTACGGCAAGAGTTAATGCATGTGATCATACTGATTTTGCATGAATTAATTTGAGGACATGCTCATTCAGTCATAACTGCTGAGCCTGGGCCCTAGTAGAAAACTTACAGATTTATTATTACATAGCATGAACTGGTGTTCTCTAGCTTATGATTCTATGTGCATGTAATTATATTTGACATTGAAGTGGATCGAGCAATTGCCTTAGGAGCAGGAGAGCCTCCAATGGGGATTTTACCTCAGACCACTTGCATTGTTTTGGGAAAGGTGATTGTTAGTGTGTATGTCTCAGTTTCCTTATCTATTTAATGGAGAGACAAAATATGCCATGGTGCTGTCTGCTTTTGAGAAATATGGAGGCCATTCAATAAATCATGAGAATGAAGAATATGGAGCCTTAATGAAAACAAAGTGCATAATAGGAAAAGAAGGTGCAATATATTTTATTCAAGTCTCCCGTGTGGGCACGTGGATGGATTCTTCCCAAGAGATTGCATAATAGTAGAGCTTTTTAGTTGCAGATGTGAAATAAATGTCGCTTCTAGCTGAATGTTTTCCCTGGCTTTGTCCATATGAAGCACAGATGTTTTACAAAT
This sequence comes from Crocuta crocuta, assembly GCF_008692635.1. NCBI lineage: Eukaryota > Metazoa > Chordata > Mammalia > Carnivora > Hyaenidae > Crocuta > Crocuta crocuta. The sequence continues at coordinate 10,181,617 of NW_027527853.1, read as the reverse complement.
CATCTTTATATTAAGTCTGAGATAACCCAACTAGGTTTAAAAATGATTGCATTTTTCTAATTGTGCTGCTTCCCAAGCAGTGTACCCTGGGAAGAGAATTGGCTTCAGAAGGTTTCCCGATCCCTGACGAGATCCCTGGGGTCCCCAGTCCAGTAGCCTCTGGGAACCCCAATGTAGCACAGTCCATCTTTTGATATACAGGGAGCAGGTGGTACAGGTTCCACACCTTGTGTCAGAGTCTTCCAAGGGGCGTTGCCTCCTTTCACATAGGGAAAATGAGGAGACTTGGCCACGGACAACTTCAGGAAAAGACATGTTAAGGTGAAACCCCTATGAGCAAGTTGTAGATATTGTTCTTATGTGTTAAAAATCTGGCAAGATCTGGAGCACTTGGGTGCCTCAGTTGGCTGAATGTCTGACTCTTGATCTCAGCTTAGGTCATGATCTCAGTGTTCATGGGTTCGAGCCCCACATTGGGCTCTGTGTGTTGACAATGCAGAGCCCGCTTGGGATTCTCTCTCTTTCCCTTTCTGCTCTTGGTGCCCATGACCCCTGTGCAAGTGCATTCTCTCAACATAAATAAATAAACTTTAAAAAAAACATCTGGCAAGACTGAGTCTTGAAGGGCTTGCATTGAGCCAGCACCACTGGGGACTTTTGGTCCTATGTGTATGTACAGGAGTTGGGAGAAAACAAGTTGGCTATCAGTTTATCTGGCAGCATCTTTACCTGCCAAGAAAGTCGTCTGCTGTTGGCAGAAGGCAGAGCCGCAGAGAGCTCAGGTCTGGGGTGCTTTCGGGACCAGCTGACTTGGCTGGTGCTGCCCCTTCTCACGCACCTTCCTCCTGGGCCTTCAGTATCACAGTCTAAAGTCGCTTCCATTAAACAAGCCACTCCCCTGTCCTTGAAAAGGGACACAGACTGGCTAAAGTGATTGACATTGAAAGTATCTATGCTTTGGAAGAGAAACTTTTTCCTTGACAACAGGAATGTGATCTTATATACATTATTCGGAGAACATCATAGTTCCCAAACAGTGTATTTGGAATTACTCCATTTTAAATACTTTTACCTGGAGACTGATTATCACCCAGTCAGAAGTGGAGTAGAGCGAGCTGGGTGCATCTGTTTTTAGACTGGCCTCCAGCAGGAGTGAAAGCGGTGCCCAGGCCTGTACATCTATCTGGTGGTGCAGTCTAGTCTTCTGGGACCTACTGCTTTAATGCAAACACGTAATCACTCAAGCATACTGAAGACACACCCTTGCCTGCTTTCAAAGAAATAAGCAGTAATCGAGCACCATCAAAATCCATTGAAAAAGGAATTTCCCCCCAGAAGTAAAAAGATCTTCAGATCTTCAGATCTTCAGAAATGTGGCACTTGGCCTGCTCTGTCAACTAAGAGTCTGTTAGGAACCTGTTTACAACATCCTCATTCAGGTTAATGATGAGTCTACTGTTAACCCAAATCAAGGGCTTTCCCAAACAGAAGAGCAAACTCTCTAATAGGTATTTGGGAAGCCAGAAACAACTTCAAATTCTTTCTTTATTTTTCTTTTTTTTTTTTAAAGTAGGCTTTACTCCCAGCGCAGAGCCCAATATGGAGCTTGAACTCACTACCCTGAGATCAAGACCTGAGCCAAGATCAAGAGTCGGACGCTTAATTAACTGAGCCACCCAGGTGCCCCACAACTTCAAATTCTTAAAGGCATTCCCACGTTGAAGTTTCAATAGATCTTGCAATTAGTTTCCCGCACTCACATACCCTTAATGCACATGATTGAATTGATGTGCAAAATACACCCAAACATTTGCTCACGATTATCCAGCCTTGGCCCAGAAACAAGTGATTTTGACTCCAAATCTTTCCACTTTGCAACATGCCTTATAGATTGTGCCTCTTCACTCCTATGATTTCCTCATCGCTGGAGATTCATGATCTGATGATGTCAAGGCTGGGAGGCCCCCACAGCACCTCCTCCCAGCTGCCCCATCATTTTCTAGAGGATACTAGAGTCCCTTGAGATCCTGTGGTTGGGGTAAGTTTGCAGAGAAAATGAGCAAAAGAAAAAGGACCAGAACATGGGCCCAGGAATCCAGAGTCTGGTTCTCTTGACTTGTTTTAGGCACCTCTACTCATATTCATCTTAATATTTACTTTGTGGAAAAATATAATGGGGTCACAGCTGCCAAAAGTCTATTCCTTTAGGGGAACTTTTGTTTCTCAAAAGTGATAAGAATATCAGTTTGCAACAGGCATTTGACATTCAGAGGCCTTGAAGATCCAGTGAGATTATTAAAGAGAACACTAAATTTTGTTTCTTTTAATAAAATTTTTTTTTATCTTCCCAACAGGAAATTAAATTTTGCTGACCATCTCAGGGTTCCAAACCAGGCAGATTCTGTTAATAAGAGGAATGTGAGTGAACAATGGCTCCAAGGGTAAAAGACAAGGGTCTTCCTGAATTTTAAGATGCAATAGGTAGTGATTTTTGCTTTTGTTTTTGTTTTTCAATAGGTATTATTAAAAATACATGTTGAAATCACACTGCTTTCCTTCTAGCATTTGTTCAGTTAGTACCTTCTTCCTTTCTCCTTTGTATGAAAAGTTAACATTTCCTGCAGGCTTAGGTGAGAAAAACAGGGCTGGAACTAAGGTGTAGACTCTCCTTGGTCTGGCAGGCTTTGTGGCACTTCTGTGCTTTAGAAGTATCTGGTAAGCTATAAAAAAATATTCATGCCCAGGTGCCAGCCTGTAGGCAAGGGCCTGACACGAATATCTTCAAAAGCTCACTCCAGTGAAGTTCCTGTGCAGCTGATATGGGCAATCTTTAGGGCATAGATGCACCTTTGCTCTTCTGAATTCTCACATTCACTAAGGACACTGTCGTGGTCTGGGATCTGTGGTCCTTGCCGAGGATAGAGATAGGGACCCCACAAGGTTCCTACAGGTCATGTAACTGAACAATGATGTAGCGCATGGGACAGAAAAAGATGGTTGTGGCCACCTTTCAAATCCAAATTTGGGGTCTGCTAAGTCATCGATTAGGTCCAGTTCCTTCTGGAACCAGCGTTGTGCATTCTCCCTCTCTCCTGTCCTACTACCAGAAGATGCCCCAGCCTCAGCCAGATCTGTATCCAGCAGCTGCTGCTGCTGCTTTAGTATCTTTGTCTGAAAATCATGGCACCCCTGATATCTACCTTCAGGTTTCTTGTGACGATTAAGTGCTCAGCCCAGTGCTGATGAATGGAAAAGCACTCAGTAGACATCAGCTAATTTTAATCAAGTGGCCTCTTGCATTTAGATGGTCTCATTCTCTGGGCGCCTGGGTGGCTCAGTTGGTTACCCCTCCAGCTCTTGATTTTGGCTTATGTCATGATCACCATCGTGGGATCAAGCCCTAAGTCGGGCTCTAGGCTGACAGCAGGGGGCCTGCTTGGGATTCTCTCTCTTCCTCTCTCTCTCTCTGCCCCTCTCCACCCCATGCTCTCTTTCTCAGAAATAAAAATGAGCATTAAAAATAATAATAATAAAAATATATATGGTCTCATTCTCCTCACTGCTCAGAGGAATCCAGAATAGACCGACTCATCTTCCCTTTCTATATTTTGACCTTCTCTTCTTTAAGGTGTGTGAGATCCAACAGGGGTCCTCCTTCAGCTGTGTAGATGAGAACATCGTCTAGTTTCTGCAAGCCCCATGAGTCTGGGGACCCTTCTGTCTGAAGTCCAGAGGCTGGTACCTCTGTGGATGGATTTCAGCAGCTGTATTTCCTTCTCTTTATCACGGGTTTTGTAGGCTGGAAGGGGCCCTACGGAGCATGCTTCAGTGCCCCACCCACACAGGATTCCTCTGGCAAATGGTGATAGCCTCTGCTTGAAAACTGCAAGTGACAGAAGACTCCTCAGTCCCAGAATAAGCTCATTCTATTGTTGGGTGGTTCCAATTGTTCCATTTTTTGCGTAGTTCTTCTTTGTACTGAGCAGAATCCATCTCCCTATAGAACGTCTCCTTTGATCTTCGTTCCCTCTTAGTTTCAAAACTAATATTGACATTGGAATGACAGATATGCTCCATGTCCACTTCTATTGGGTTGGCAGTGACTGTGTGGACTGTGGTGAGGAAGGCAAAAGCTGCCTCGAGGCTCCTCGAAGAAGAGAAATGGATCCCCTCCGCCATGTCTGGCCGCAGGGTGGGGCAAGGCAGCGTTCAAAGCAAGGATTCCTTGACCTCTCCTCGTTTAACCCCCCCTTCCATGTAGCCATCTTCAGCTATCTGTGTTCCTGTTTTCTCAGTATCTTATCTGCAAAATTAGATATCTTGATTTTCTTAATGCACCCTCTCTGTGAATGCTGTCATTGTTGTTCTGATGCTTTTAACAACGTCAATCTCAGCCTGCCTCTGACTAAAGCAGCTGCTTTACCTTCTTTTTTTTCTCAGGATAACCATCACCTGTAACATTTACACCCATGTTGGTTTTGAGGGAGTCCCTCCACCTTGTTGAATTTCAGCATCTCAAACTCCGTTTTTCTGTCTTGGTCTCAGACACCATGTGCATCCGATTCTGTCCTCTGCTTCATTCTCTCCCACTCCTCACTTTGATGTGTCTGCAAATGCCATCAGCCTGGTGTCAACTGAGAAGCTGCCGGGTTTGTCTTCCAGGCTTTCCACCAGCACCCTTTCTTCACACCATGCATTATACAAAATTCTTATGCTCTTAAGTAGCTCAAACTTAAGATTCCAGCCAACATCTCTATAAATTATAACCCTTCCTGTGGAGTTTGCATTTTAATAAGGGGCCCCGGGGGCCTCCGTGTTGTTATTTCAGGCGGCAGCACAAGAACTGAAAGGCACTGAGACCCAGCGAGAAGACTGGTCAGGTGGATCGTGCAGCCGGTCAGGAGCAGAGCCAGGAGAACTTATGTGCGAGTTCCAAGTCCCAGCAGGACTCTGAAATGTGCCTGTGAGCAGTGGGCGAACTTTCCATCTTCACAAGATGAGTCCTGGTGGCCTAAATGGTCTCCATCTCTAGGAAGCTCATGGGGTTGCTGCCCACTGAGCAGTTCCTGCCAAATCTTCACTGACAGCTCCCAGTTCCTGTGTGTGTGTGTGTGTGTGTGTGTGTGTGTGTGTGTGTGT
>NW_027527853.1:10153340-10176417 GCF_008692635.1 Crocuta crocuta | reverse complement strand
CCCATCCCAGTCTCTGTGTGTGTGTGTGTGTGTGTGTGTGTGTGTGTGTGTGTGTGTTGGGGGGGGGAGGTCAGAGTTAGCAGTGGCATTATAGAGCACCCCTCAGCTCCACCTGCTAGATACCTGGCCTGGGTAGGCTTCTGTTCTTTGGCAGGATGATGTAATTGGTATGGGCCCGTCTGTTACCAACTTGTGACTGCAAGGTGATCGAATTTCGCTCCATGTCCACCTCCTAGCCCTGGGGCTCCAGTCCCCGGTATTGTGGGATTCCTACCTTTTTTTTGAGGAGCTACTTTGCTAGGCATATCCGTTTCTCTCTTCGTAAATGCAAAGCAGTCTGCCTTGATGGTATATATTATATTTTAATTGTAGTTTCAGCTACAAGAAGAAAGAAAACTCTGCATTAATAATCAGGGGAGACTAGTTTTAAATTATTTCTAACTCATAAAGCACTGGACTTTGGAAAGAAACATTCCAGATGTTCAAATCTATAACCCATTTTGTTGAAGATAAGAGTCTGGTGTGGGGCCCCCCGGGTGGCTTGGTTGGTTAAGAGTCCAACTTCGACTCAGGTCATGACCTCCCAGTTTGTGAGTTTGGGCCCCATGTTCAGCTCTGTGATGACAGCTCAGAGCCTGAAGCCTGCTTCGGATTCTGTGTTTCCCTCTCTCTCTGTTCCTCCCCCACTTGCACTCTGTCTCTCTTTGTCTCTCAAAAATAAATAAAATGTTAAAAAAAAATGGTGTTGTGTAAGCAGATAACTGGGCTATGAAAATTTGGAAACCTGGGTCTAATCTCAGCTCTGAAATTTAGCAGCAGTCTAGAGCCCTGGTCCCAAGCTTGGAGGTATGGAGAGGAAGGGTCCAAGCCACATTGAATGAGTGGCTTTCAGAGATTAGAGACTAAGGCTGACACTTTGCCGAAAGGGAGGAAACGAGCTGAGAAGAGGAAACTGGGACACTGGTAATGCACCAGGGCAACCACACCATCCTGGACAGGTCATATCCATGGGAAAGTGAAAGCAAAAAAGCAAGGGTTACACTCAGGCCAAGCAACGATGAAGAAACATGTAAACTGCCTTAGGGCTGGGTCTATGGTAACCTCATGACTGTGGTGGCCCTATGTTCTTGTCATCTACAACTTGCAAAGCCCCCTCCTCATGAATGAGACAGACCCTTGATGTCACAGAGTCAGGCATGCCACTCATCCTGTGACTCTGGGAAAGTCACTTAACCTCTCCAAGCCACGGTGAACTCATTTGAAAAATGAGAAGGATAGGCCAGAGATCGTATTCCCTCTGCGTCCCTAAAATGACTCTAATTCTATGAAAGGACGGTTCAAGTATGCTTATGCATGCCAAAAACATATATTCAAGTAAAACAATTAAAATATAATACTAACTCACCATGGAGTTTATTCTGGATGCACAGTCCTGTTGCTTTTTGGATCACCTAGTCTCTGCAGCGTATTAAAGTAATCCAGGCAATCCACATGGCAGAGTGTAGCTGTGAATTGATACCATGAAGCCATTTAGTTCAACTCGTAATGAAATCATTGCTTATTTTGGGGATGCTTCCCAGGGCCAGGATGAAAGGAACACATACTAATGCTGATGGCAGAGTAGGTGTGTTTAGGGGCTATGGAGCATTTTTCCCAGAAATCAGAATAATCCATCTTGGAACACTTCTCTGAAGGAAATTTGGGGCGATCAGAGTAAAAGCCTATTTTGGCCAATGTGCACAGTCAGAATTCCTCTGCAGCCAAATGTGAAACTGTCATGGGATCTGGGCAGGAGCAGAGACTCCCTGTTCTGTGGCCACTCGTTCACTCTCTTCTTTTAACCCCTCTGTGTCTTAATGAAATGCACAGATTCTCTTGGAACAGCGGACATCATCTGGCCTGATGCAGTAGGATTAGGTGTGCCGGCCTCATGCATGTAGGATTAAAGATATATCAGAGTTCAAAGAGTTCTTACAGAACAGACACCAAACCCCCTTTGATCGAGAAAAGGGAGTAAAAACCCCAGGAATGCTATGAACCAACAGCAGAATCAAGGGACTGGAGCCATGAGAGAATGTCTCTCATGCCTAGGCCAGCTTTCTAGGGGACCTTGGGGGGCACTGTGGCTTGGACTTGAGTGACATCAGAACAGAAGTCCATAATTCAGTCAGGTCAGAAGTTGTATTTTCAGCGGAACCTGGGTGGCTCAGCCCCTTACTACACTTACATTCTATTGGTGGAAACTAGTCACATGATTCCATCTAAGGTGCAAGGAAGGCTGGGAAATGCAGTGTAGCTGGGCGGATAGGTGAACACAAGACATGGTGTCTTGTACAGCTTTCACAGTATGTATTATTTTTTTGAATTATCTGCTGGATTCTATTTCTAGTAGTCTAGTTAGAACATTGCATATTGGTTCAAAAGCCGGAGTCAAAAACCGACTCAGTTCAACATCTGTCTCTTGATTTCAGCTCAAGTCCTGATCTCATGGTTCATGAATTGGAGCCCTGTATCAGGCTCTGCACTGACAACACAGAGCCTGCTTGGGATTCTCTCTTCCTCTCTCTCTGCCCCTCCCCCCTTCTCTCTTTCTCTTTCTCAAAATAAATAGCTTTTTTAAAAAAGATTAGGAAACAGGATTGGCTAGTCATTTCTCTGTATGTGGAAAAAAATCTTTGTAAGATTTTATTGTTAGCCGTGATTTGCAGTGTTTTTCCCATTTCCTCAATTTATTTTTCTATACTCTGAATCACTGTATGAAGTATGGAGATGATTTGTTCAGAACTCTTCAGTTGTTTTTCTATGTCAGAACTTTATATCCAGATTGTGGCTATTACTCAAATGCTATTATTTTACATAACTAATAATTATTTAATACATTTTCCCCAAAAAACCCAATTATTTAGACCAAGCTCTAGATAAACAAGTGAATTCCATCCTTTTCCGCCATGATTTATTTTGAAGTTGCTGTGCAAATTACAGGACATGGATTCATCTCCCAGCCAGCTGTAGTGCTCTGCATTGATTATTTTCATGATTTTGGGGGCTTTTCATAAATGAAAGTATAAGAAAGAAAGTGTACCCTTTAGGTGTCTTCCTCTGCCCTCCCTGCACCCCCCCCCCGCAGTTTTAAGCAACCACAAATCACTTTCTTCTCTATAAATGTGACAAGTAAGCAACATTGGTAGGCATAGATCCTTTGAAACCTTTTATCATAATAAAAGGGAGAGAGAGAGAGAAAGAGGGGGAGGAAGAGGGAGAGGAGAGGGAGAGGGAGAGAGAGAGAATCTTATGCAGGCTTCATGCTGAGCATGGACCCCAATGCCTGGCTCCATCCCATGACCCTGGGACCATGACCTGAGCCAACATCAAGAGTGGGACACTCAACCAACTTGAGCCACCCAGGTGCGCCTGATTTTTCCCTTTAAAACTAAATTCTTTTCAAATGTCTTTTGTCAGAATTTCAAGAAGCTTGAAGCCAGCCTTTCTGTTCCATTAGAGTTTTTTCTCCTCCCTTCCTGTCTCTTCCTTTTCCTCCTCCTGCTCTGACTTCCTTTCTCTGCCCTTCTCCTTCCCCTTCTGCTTCTTTATTTTTCTTTCTTGGTTGCTTCTGAGATTCTTTATCCTCGAAATTAAAAAAAAAAAAATTCCTAAGTAAATGCTCAGGAAAAGAATTATTTTAATTTTACTTGTACTTACTGGACTTTTTTCGACTAAGCTTTTTTAAAAAATTATTTTAGCTAAGGTGTCTTTTTAAAAAAATATATTATCACATTAACTGCATCAGTTCTGTTTTCTTTTTATAGGTTTCCTGTTAAATATATACTCAATCTTCTGGATCTTTCTTTCAGTTCTGTATTAATTGAATATGACAGAAAGCCCAACTTAAACTTAGCTTAAACAGTAAATAAAATATATTGGTTCTGTTTCTGAACATCCAGGGGGAGTTCATGCTTCAGGCAAAGAATGGGAGGAGTCCCTGACAGTGTTTCTGTCAGTTTTCTTGGCTCTAGAGTCTTCCTCGTGTTGCCTTCATCTCAAGGCTGGTTTCTTGCAAGGTACCAAGAGGCTTCCAGCAGCATTCAAGATTGTAGTCTACCTTGTTCATGTCCAAACATATTTCCTCTTCCCACAACTACTAAACAGAAATCCTGATCTCCCTGGTCAAGTAACCTTGAATCACATGTTCAGCCCAGAAATAATCACTGTGGTCAGCGAAGGGTCCACACCATCCATACCAGCGGGCTGCCCTGTGAGAGACAACTGCATTGTCCCTCTCCAAACTCCCTCATCTTCAGTTTTGTTTTCATGTATTAATTCTTCTTTAATTTCTGGATAAATTTCTCAAGTTAATTCTCTCTTGACTCATTAAGTTCTCCATGATTGTTGAGGTCAAGGCAGTAGATTATACTTCTCATTTCCATTGATGTTTAAAAGATATATCGCAGATTATTACTCCTTCAGGAATATCAGTATTTGATGTATAGATTCAATATTCTTCCAGACCTTAGAGAGAATATGACTCAGAAATTTCTTTTTTCCTCATGGAAGAACAGTTTTTCTTACTCTTCAGGAAGGAGCATTTTTTTAAGTGTCAGGTATCTTTCAGGTATCAGTGATTTTTCTCTTAGATTTACCCCAAAACTCTACATAAATTTCAAAGAAATTTTATATTATTTTCAATAAATTCTCTAGTCTAATATTTCTTATAACTCCCTGCAGGAGTGAATATTAAGGATATTGGAAAAGGTTACTTAAATCTGCCCATTAGTAGCATCTAAATCTTTTCTTTTACAAAATAGTTTATTTAGCTCAAATGTTGTTTTTTTTCTTATTACATACCCTTGTTACTACTTCTCACTATACGATGTTTGGGTTTTTGTGAGAGTGTGGTTATGTGTCCTTGGGGCTCTGGGCAGGGTGGGTAATAGGGCTCCATGCCTATACATGCTTATCTTTGAATAAGGTCTACACTGGCCTCTGTCCTTGCCAAATCCCTGATCTTGACACCAGTGCCACCTGGCCTTCAAGCTTGTCACTGACATTGAACCCTGATACTGTCTCTTTTGGGTGATAATCTGACCCTTGACATCCTCCTTTTTCTTTTTAAAAAATTTTTTAACTTTTATTTATTTTTGAGAGACAGAGAGAGAAAGAGAGCATGAATAGGGGAGGAGCAGAGAGAGGGAGACACAGAATCCAAAGCAGGCTCCAGGGTCTGGGCTGTCAGCACAGAGCCTGATGTGGGGCTCGAACCCACAGACCATGAGATCATGACCTGAGCCAAAGTCGGGTGCTTAACCAACTGAGCCACCCAGGTGCCCGACATCCTCTTTTCTCTAATTCCAGGACTCAACTGGTCCTCCAGTCCCATTTACTCCACACGGCCCTTCCCCAGGAATTGCAGGAGCTTCTGCCCAGCAGCTATGGGAAGTCAGACACACCACTGATGACTGCTTATCCAGGCACCTCCCTCTCCTGGTGCTACATCATCTCTTCCACCTCACTCTGGGCAGGCGTGGAACCAAAGGAAAAGTCTTCCTCAGTAATGTGCCCTTCCCTCCATCATGCTACGGTTAGAGAGGTGGTGCCATGCTCTACTGTTCTTAGGTCTCCTCAAACTTACCTAAATTGTTATTGCTCCTTTCTGCCAGTTTGGGTGATCCTACCCCATGGTGCACGTCTCAGTTTCCACACCTTTTTACTCTTGAGCACCATGCATCCTTGAGATCTCTGCACTCTGTGTTTATAATTGCTGATTATTCTACTAGGTCCGACTTTTGGTAGAGTCACAACGTAACTATGAAATACCTATTGGGTTCACATCTCCCAAACTGCTCATTGCAAAGGAGAAGGCTTTGCTCTCTGGAGTTCTGCTTTGGTGTGCCATTTGGCCTGGAAGTAATCCTCAAATAGATTTCCTGTCCCTCTTCATTCTAGCCAACCCTTATCACCCCGGCCTCCCTGCACCTGATATGGGGAGATTAGGAATCCATCCCTGATGGCACAGAAAATTATGAGCTAGTCTCTGCCTTTTTCAATCCAGGCCCATCTGCTGTATTTCCAGTAGAAATCTCTGTTAGATGGTACTCCATTTCATTGTCAGTGGTAATACTCTCTACTTTTATTTTCTGCTAGTTCTTTCTACACAATCTGAAAATATTGGCCTTAGATATCAGAGTTCACATTATTATATTACCTGCAAATCTGAATGTGAATAATAAATTAGAAAGCCATGGAAAAATATGTGACAAATTATCATTTTTCTGTCAAATGATTGTGCCTCTACAAAGATGACATTGTCCCACTTTGTCAAAAATGTTGCTCTTCCAATAGTGTGTTTGCTGAGTACTTTCTTCCCTGGTTTCTCTTATGACTAACAGTGGCATAATTTAGTGAGTGTCAGAAAAAGGCATAGGTGAGGACCATGGGGCAGAATGTGATTTTAGTGTCCGATGATTAAAATCCACACTTCTAGCGCTAGGCCCCTCAGGGTGTGTCTGGGACTGCCATATCCGGAGGGGAGTGAGACAGAACAGTCAAGAATGTAGTTTTTATAGTTAAGTAGCTTTGATTAAAACATTAGCCCTCACTCTTACTAGCTGTATGACTTCTTAGAGACTTAATGTCTCTAAACTTCAGACTCCTTCTCTAGAACTTGAAAATGACAAGAATATCTCCTCTCCATTTGTGGTAGAAAATATAGGGCTTGGCACAGAGTAGGCAATCCATAATGGTAACTGTTATTATTACTATGACTATAGTGACAGTAACAGCCTCATAGTGAAACACCAAGGAAACTCTTCTTGTCTTGCTAAAATTAAATTTATTGCTGAGTAATCTGAACATAATTGCATTCCTAACTGCATTCAGGGATAAGTAAGGACTTCCTGAACACAGGCCTTCTTGAGAATTAGGAACCTAGAGTTTCCCAAAGAAAGCTCTCACCATCACTGGCTCAGTGGGAAGTCACTAGCTAGGGATTGGAGTGGTTCTTAGGGGGACAGTTGACCCTCAACATGCACTGGAATCACAGGACCCATTTATGGCTGACAACTGGCTCTTGCCCAAGTGGCCCATGAAGTGTATGGGCCAAGCATTCGTTTTACAGTCCTTTTAAAAGGGGGCTCCAAATGTTGCTGGATATCTTAAAGTCTAAATTGTTACATGTGGAGGGGACCACCCATGCGTGCTTAGACTTTCCCTTTTAGAGGCAGGAGCACATTCCAAAAGCTGTGTTTGGTATGTCTTGCCAGCCTAGCTTTTCCAAGCTGTTAATATAAACTATTTCTTGGACACTGGACTTCACACTCACGTGCTTCAGCTGGATTTTTTTTTTCATTTTCTTATAAATGGAAGACTTTCTATCAAAAATCAGATATTGAATTGGTGATGTTTTGAACCAGCCTCCGAGGCAGAGGACAAGACTTGAGCATAATGGTTTTTTATGGAGAACATCAGCAGTGCACCTCATCGCAGAACTTGAGTATATGGTCAGTTCTAGTGGAATGAGGAAATAGTCAGGGGTGATTACTGTGACAACCCCAAAGCTATGATGATTGAAGATAGCATGCTCTTGCTTGGTGGGCTCATGACCTAGTTTACTAGGAGATCTGTCATATAGACCAATAGTTATTATAGATATCAGTCCTCTACAGCAGTCTGAACAAAATGCTATGGAACGGCGAGAAGTCAGCCAGCCCTGGATAACTACCTTGGGAGGATTTCCTAAAGATGGTGCTAGCGTGCCAGGCTTTGGCGGATACGTGGAACATCTCCAAGAATAGCAAAACTTTATGAAGAGATAGCATCATTCTAAGGAAACAAGCATGTGTTACAATAACAAAGCTAAGATGATGTTAGCAAAATATTACAATTGCCTGCTATAATTACTCTAACTATGTTATTATTCATAATAGACATAGTAAGGGAGTGCTTGAATTTTCCTATGTGTATTCAAAAGGGCACGGCGATGTAGCTTGCAAGGAATGAAAATGAAAATCTCTCCAAAGTACCTCCCAGAGGGCTAGAGAAGAAAGAAGTAGGTGTTCCTCATTGACTTTTTGGGGCACATGGAAGGCAATTCCCAGCCAAGGAGAAAAGTCACACTTTCCTTTAGAGCTATCCCAGCCAAGATGAGGCATATGTGAGTAGCCTGGTCTGATGATTTCCTGAAACACTCACAGAGGCCTTTGCCACATTATGTTCCAGGGATCACAAGGAAGGCACAGATGGCTTGCCTGAACACAGTGCATTTAGAACAGGAGTTGGAGAACTGGGGGCAAGACCCAGATCCTCTGCTATTACCCAGACTGATCGTTGCCAAGATGGTGGACTTCTCTGTGGCACCTTTACTTAACTTCCATTTTAACAACGTCGAATGTTGCTACTTTTAAATTAAGTGGGCGACTGTTTGAGCTGGACATTCCATCTAGATGCTTTAATTCCATTCCTTCCATTCAGTTTCAGTTCTCTAAAACCTTATACGTGTGACCACTGGGAGATAAAAACTGAGGGTATTTCTGAAAACAGTCCACAGTGTTGCAAGAGTTAGCACTTTAGTTGCATTGTCATGCTGGGCTTCATTTTAAAAATGCCCAATGTGCTAACAGAAGTTGATAGTCTTTCCTTCTCCATCAGAGAAGAAGGGCATTAACTCAAAGTTGCTTGACACGTATTTGGTAAACAGTTGTGTTGGAGACTCCTTCTTTGGGATATTTTCTGCCCTTCTCCCTCCCTTTCTGGAAGTGACTTCTCTCTCCCCAGTGTTGTCATGTTCCTGGAGACTGGTGGTGATGTCAGGCAGACAGTAAACCACCCATGGACGTCAGGAAGTGGATCGCCTACAGATACACCAGCACTGCTGCTGGGGAAAAGCAAGCATAAGATTTGAGGGTTCCCAAACCAACCCCTAGCTTTCTCCTAACTTTGAAAAGATACTTGTGACTGCACATCTCTTAACCATCGTGAAGTCACATAAGTAGTGGATTACTTCCTGTAAAACCCCACAGCCCTGGAAGAGGATAAAGACAATTATCCAGCCTAAGATAATTATCTATGTGTCCGAGCCTGCACCTGAAGCTATATATGAGTTGTGTCATCTAATCTGCCCAGTATCACGGAGTAGTGGCATTGTGGCCACTTCAGGGATGAGGGGACTGGTCCGGAAAGATGAAGTGATTTGACCCAGCTAGGGATTGGTGGAGCCCGAGTGGGGAATGGCTGGTTTGGCTGTGCTGTGGTGCTTCTCTGGGGGATGGCCAGGTTCCTGGGCAAAGGCAGCTGTGCACATGTGCAGGCTCTGAAGCCTTTCCAGTCACCCCTACACCTGTCGTCCTGGTGAACACGCAGTTCTGCCTCACTTGTCCAAAGCTGAATTAAAATTCTTCTCCACAGCTTGCATCCCCTGCTATGATGTGCACTTTTACCAAATGCCTGGGGAGCGGCTAAGCTCCAGATTCTGGAGCTGGACCATGTGGGTTTGAATCCTGGATGAAATACTGGATCACCACTTAGCAGGTGAGGTTGGGAAAGTTACCTAATCCCTCTGTGCTTCAGTTTCGTCATTTTTTAAAAACGTTTATTTATTTTTGAAAGAAGGGGAGGGACAGAGAAAGAGACACAGAATCCAAAGTAGGCTCCAAGCTCTGAGCTGTCAGCATAGAGCCCAACATGGGGCTTGAACTCACGAACTGCAAGATCATGACCTGAGCCAAAGTGAGATGCTCAACCGGCTTAGCCACCCAGGAACCCCTCAATTTCATCATTTGTAAACCGGTAATAAGCATAGTATCTATTTATAGGTTTAGGGAGGCTTGAATGACTTCATAGGTATGACATACCTGGCCCATATGCCACATAAATGCTCTGTGCATCGGCCACCAGCATGATATTATCACTTGTAAGCACCATCATCCCAAGGAAGCCTTGTAAGCTATTGTTGAGTCTACCCTATTCCTCACTCTTCATCTTCCTGAGGTGGGCAACTTTACTCCTAAATGGTTTTTGAGATGATCTCTTTCTTCCTAGTTTGTTGCTGTTACCTTCACTGTCTCCATTTACATGATTGCAACCACTTCCTACCTTCTGTGACCAGTGTCTTGCCTTCCCATTCATCACCTGCAATCCTGTCTTTCTATAAGCAAGTCTGAATGTGACATCTGCTTAAAAACCCAGTTTGCCTCCCATTGTCCAGAGGATCAGCTCCTAACGCATTAGTCTGGAATTTTCATTGTTTCCTAATTTGACCCATTCAGGGATATGTTTGTCTCTCTTCTCACTCATTCTATTATCCGCTGGCCTTTGCTTGTTTCACTTTCTCTGAAAATATGTGCAATTTCACACTTCCTGCCCTGACTGCTCTATTCCCTCTCTCAGACACCATTCTCTTTCTTTACTTGGTAAACTCCTCTTCCTTTGTATTTATTCTTTAAGAGCCATTATGAGCTCTTTTGGGAGCCTTGTGACTTATACTATGGCTCCTGCCCAGCCCAGAAGAACTCCCAGTAAAGCACTCTCAACCTTTCCCCCTAAAGTTTCCTGTCCTGTTCCCCTCCATTCTATGAGTTTCTGTATCCCTAGCATCTCGCAGAGGCCCTCACCCAGGGAAAGTGCTTGGTAAATGTTTGCTGATTAAAAGCTTATATAACATTTGGGGCTGGAAAGGAGAATGAGATCCTTAAAGTTTTTAGTTTTTGGAAAAGACACAAGTAAAGAATGCATCAGAGTCAGTATATTTATGGCCTTGGACTCCACAAATGTTTCACAAATAGGTCTTAAAAGTTTTCTAAGATGGGTAATAACTACACTTTCTTTTCTATACTTTTCACTTTCAAGTTTAAGCCCAGGTTTTCATGCTTACAGGGAAATGGATTCTGTGAGCTTTGAGAGCTCTTTTTCATAAATGTATTCTATCTTTTGTGGGATTCCGTCAGAGATCCAGGATGTCTGGATTAAACCGTCCAAAGAACAGGAAGTCTCTTTTTTTTAAAAACGCAAACAAATACAAATAAATGGGCTTAAGCCCTAAGGATTTTATCATGAGTAAAAACCTGGGCACAAGAGACTTTGTGGTTTCTCCACGTGGGAGAAAACGCCGTCTTCCACCTGCTTCTACTGACACTCACTACTGTCAGGGAAGTGAATTTGGTTTGGATTTGCCTTCTGGTTCATTTGGAAAAAAAGAGGGGGTATCTTAAAATAAGTGGGTCAGGATAAAAATGACCTCAGCTTCACATTTGGATTTGTAATTGTTTGGGTTAAAATTTGAGAATTTCAGATTGCAGCTCTGTTCTTTTACAGATAATGAACTTGAAGTCCAGGGGAGTCCAACAAGTTGCCTCAGGAGCCCCTTCCCACAGGCCTCCTTGTCACACCCACCGCCCCCAGCCCCCCACTCTGTCTCCATCTGCCCCGCCCTCCATCACCCATAGCCACCAGCCCCTTGGTGCCTGAGTGGGGACTGAACTTGAGCTCTTTGCTCTTCAGCCAGGGCTCTCTCTAGAGCTTCAGAGGACAATTTCCTCTATTGTCTCTGGAGCCCAAACCCGCTTGCCTTCCTGTCCCGGCTGCTCCATCGGTGATCACATTTTGTGTCACTCCATTTGAAGCACTGTCAGATGGTCTTTAAGAGAAGGGACTGTGGGAAGGAAGCTGGTAACCGTAGAGGGGCCTCATGCAAGGAGTTGAGGCCAGAGCTGCAGGCTCTGCAACTACGGCAGCTGGGCCAGGCCATCAGAAAGAGCCTGCGGCCAGACCAGTGGGACAGGCCCGGCAGCTGATACTTTCCCAAACACCACCTCTGTGCTAAGGGAGCAGCTGCTCCTGAACCAGTTCCCAGGCCGCAGGGTTGAGTAAGAATGATCCAATTCAGCAAATATTCATCAATGACCACTGCTGGGTTCTGTGTATACGCTGTGAAGAAGACATAGAGTGACTCCTGCACTGGGCGAACTTCAAGTCTGGTTGGGGAGACAGATGAGCAAACAGTTTTACTATATACAATTGAGTTGGGCCTTATCCTTGCATGATAAACAAGGTGTGGCAGGGATGACAGTGAGAGAGGGACAAGTTACAGAGATGAGGTCTGAGAAGTGGCTGGAGGCACAGGGAGGACTGGGGAGAGAGATGTAAGAAGTCAGCTGAGAGAGGGAGCAAGAGCCAAGCTAAGGAGCGTGGGTCAGCATGGAGAAGTGAAGCAGGTGGGCACCCCAGGCTGGGACATCCATGACATCCATGGAGGAGGGGGAGGGGGGCGATAATATAAAAGGGATTTGGGAGAGAAGGGCCTTGAACACTCAGGAATTTGGAACTTTCCAAGTTAAACCATACAGTGCCAAAAAGAAAGCCTTGCCCCAGTTGCTGTGATGCCGGTCCTGAGTCTTTAGGATAAGAGCATGCAATGTTTGATTCCTGGAATTAATTAACAAAGAGCAGTAGCTGCTTTGCTTTGGTTGCAGGCTGATGATACCTGGTCACAGTGTTGTTTGTTTTCACTTGTACTGTGGTGTTTTAACCGGGGAATTGATGGTGAAGACCCTGGAAGCTGAGAGACAAGGGCAACCCTGATGTGCTTTCATAGGTCCCTAGGGGGAGGGTTTCTTGACCTTTTCCCTTGCTTGGCTCCTTCAGCCTGGCTCCAGTCTGTCCCTCAGTTTAGTAAATTTTACCCAGGGGTCTTCCTTCATTTCCCACTGCCCAAAAGGGCAAAAGTTTGGCAGATTTCTATCAACACCCGATTCATCCTGTATTTCTAGGAAAGAAGGAAATGGCACCAGGGGCTTTGCAGACACAGGGAATGTAGACACAGAGGAGACCCTTAGACGTAGGGCAGGGGCTATGATGGCGGGTCTGCAGTGAGACAAGGGCACCCCCTTCTCTGCAAGCTGCTGTGTGCATGGCACTGCCTTCCAGCCAGTGGAGGGAGCTCTTTGCAGAAGCTGTTGGGCTGGGCTTGAGAATGGCTCTCGAGCCCCCTTGGTCTAAACTTCCCATGGGATGAGTAGGAAAACTGAGGCCTCAAGAGTCAAATATGGTTAGCTAACCTAAATGTTTGAGGGAAAGGTGTGGTGAAGTTAGGGGAGGTGGGGAAAACCAGGTGAGACAAACAAGCTTGGAGAAGAATGCTGTCACCCAGGACAGACTTTTATTAACAAGGTCACAAGAGACTAACAGACAGACCAGGAAAATGAGAAATTGAGATGCTGGCATCCTCTGACTGTATATATTAATCTGGGTAGGCAAGAGACATGAAAGAAAGTCATTTGGACTTGGAAGTGACTATATGAATTAGGCAGAAGCTATCTGCTACTCATCTGCTTCCCTCTAGTACATTCCATACCTGCTGGAGCTCAGTTCAAGTGACATTCTACAGGAAGTCTTCTGGAATGCTCCTATCTAGGTCAACTTATTCAATTATTGGTCTTTTAAAAAAATGTTTACTTGTTTTTTAGAGAGAGAAATAGAGTCCAAGTGGACAAGGGGCAGAGAGAGAGAGAGGGAGACACAAAATCTGAAGCTGGCTCCAAGCTTTGAGCTATCAGCACAGAGCTGGATGTGGCGCTTGAACTCATGAACCACAGGATCATGACCTGAGCCAAAGTCAGACGTTCAACTGCCTGAGCTACCCAGGCACCCCTCTTGATAGCACCAAGTCCCTCTTCTTCAGGGCATTTATCATAATTACAATATTGACCTCATCATTTGATTAAAATTTTTCTACCCCATTCAACTATAAGCCCCATCAAGGCTTGAATCACGTCCACTTTGGCCCACCATTGAGACCCCAATGCCAAACATAGTTCCTGCACCTGGAATGTTGAATTAATTAATAAAATAATGAATAAATAAGACTACTTGGGAATGAGTGGTTGGTAAGAGATTTAATTTAAAACTGAAAGTTTGAAATAACTACTGAGAGAAACAAGAGAAGAAATATATCAAAAACAAATAAAAATATATTACAAATGCAAGACACTGGCTGAAATAGAGACGAGACCACGTCTTTATGGTGATTTTGGTCTACAGTTGTGAAATTGTCTCAATCACTCAACAGATGCTTGTTGAGCATTTATGATGTGTCCAGTATCATGCTTGTTACTGAGGATAACTGGATAGACATATCTCTCATGGAATTTCCAGTCTAACCTTGATCTATGACCCTAGTGTAAGACAAGTAGTAGGATTGATCCAGGATAGAAATTATATTGTGTGATGAGCAAATCAGAGGACTCTAGATGCTGGTGAGGATGTGGAGAAACGGGCACCCTCCTACACTGTTGGTGGGAATGTAAACTGGTGCAGCCCCTCTGGAAAACAGTGTGGAGGTTCCTCAAAAATTAACACCAGAACTCCCCTATGACCCAGCAATAGCAC
This sequence comes from Crocuta crocuta, assembly GCF_008692635.1. NCBI lineage: Eukaryota > Metazoa > Chordata > Mammalia > Carnivora > Hyaenidae > Crocuta > Crocuta crocuta. The sequence goes on along the minus strand of NW_027527853.1, from coordinate 10,162,044 downwards.
TGCTAGGAATTTACCCAAGGGATATAGGAGTGCNGGGAGGGGGGAGATGGACATGGAGGGGGCACTTGTGGGGATGAACACTGGGTGTTATATGGAAACCAACTTGACAATAAACTACTTGTAAAATAAATAAATAAATAAACAAACATGGACTATAAACTAAAAAGAAGAAATTATATTGTGTGAGTTCATTAATTGGACAGTAGTATGAGAATCTTTTTTAAAACAGTAGATGATCAATCCTGAAGGTTTGGGCTGAAAAAAGAAGAAACTAAAGCCAGTTTAAAAGAGAGTCAATAAAAGCAAGAATAGAAGGAAGGAAGGAAGGAAAGAAGGAAGGAAGGAAATTGGTGGTGAGGGTTGTAGAGAATGAGAGGGACTGAGGGAGAGAGAGATGGGGGCTGGCCATACGATAAAAGACAGAATCAAGCAGTATGATACATGAAATAAATATGACATATATATCTTTCACAAATGTAAATGGCATAGCATTAAAAGTAAAAATGTTTTAGATCGACTAACAGCGAGATCCAATATTATGTTGCATGCAAAAGACACACCTAAAACAGAGATTCTGCGGTATTAAAAACAACAAAATCAGTAGATGACAGGCTAACATACATCAAGCAAATGCAAAGAAAGGAAGTGAGAGTCACAATTCTGATTTCCAATGAAGTAAAATTCACATGAAAAGTATTAAAAGAAATAACAGGATATTTTGTGTAATGATCTTTTAATTCACAATGAGGATTTAGTGGTTATTAATATTCCTGAACAGAGCAACATAGTAGCAATGCATCTACAACAGAAACTCCAGGAGATACAAAAGAAAATAGAATTATACTACTAATAAAATATTATAACTTTGTCACATCAAGACAGATAAAATGGACAAAACATCTAAAAGATATAGATGATCTAATCAACTAAATTAGAATTTATCACTTTATCATAGACTCTAAACCCTGAGTATAAACAATATCCCAAATTTTCAAGTACATATGAAAAATTCATGAAAATTAACGATATCCTGCCTGCAAAAAATACTTCTACATACTCCAGAGAACAGAAAAAAATACAATCAGATTTCTCTGAACACACTGCAATACATTTAAAGATTTATTTAAAAACAAAAACAAAATAATTGCCCTTTGGTGCAAGGAAAATTAAAAATACACATTTAAATAGGTTTTTAATGTTGCAGTCTTTATCATAGCCAAAGACAGGAAATAACCCAGTAGATAAACTATGGTACATACACTTCTAAAATGGAAGGAGAAATATTTATATATAATGCTGTGAAATGATTTCCAGTAGTTATTGTTAAGTGGTAAAAAAAAACAAACAATGTAATGATAAAATGCATACAGTATGCTATTATATATTAAAGAAATGGGAAGACAAATATATATGCACAGAATATATGTATTGCTTATATGTATTTTCCCCAAAGGGTAAGAAGGTGATTACTTACCTGCTTCTGGGTTGTTCAGCACTGCAGTTTCAACAGGTAGAAAAAAAAAAAAAAAGATAAACTATAACAAATAATATATATATTTCAAGTTCTTATATAAATTCTGGTATACTGTAATATTAGTTTCAGGAGTAGAATTTAGTGATTCATCACTTACAAATAACACCCAGTGCTCATCACTAGTACCCTCCTTAATATCCATCACTCATTTACCCCATCTCTTCATCCACCTCTCCTCCAACAACCCTCAGTTTGTTCTCTGTAGTTAAGAGTCTGTCTTATGGTTTGCCTCCCTCTCTTTTTTTCTTTCCCCTATGCTCATCTGTTTTTTTATCTTAAATTCTACATAAAAGTGAAATCATATGATATGTCTTTCTCTGACTTAATAATATTCCATTGTGTGTGTATGTGTGTATGCACGCACACTATGTCTTCTGTATCCACTCATCAGTTGATGAACACTTGGCCTCTTTCCATAATTTGGTTATTGTTGATAATGCTGCTATACACATAAATATAACAAAGAATATTTATAAAGTTGTCAGAGAGCTATAGAAGCAAAAACAAATATATAAGCTCAAATTCTACATAGGAAAAAAACTTTTGAGATAAGCTGAGGATCACCTCCTGATGAGAGAAATAAAAGATCTAAGTAAATGAAGAGATATTTAATGTTCATGGACTGGAAGACATATCAATGTTATTAAGATATCCATACTTCCTCATTTGAAGTATGAATTACTTGCAATCCAAATCAAAATCCCAGAAAGCTACTTTGCAGATATTGATAAGATGATTCTAAAGCTTATATGGAAAGGCAAAGTACCTGGGACAGTCAACACAATCCAGAAGAAGAAATGGAAGGAGGAGGAGAAGAGGAGGAGGAGAATAAGGAGATTAAAGGGAGGGGATTGACATTATCTGATCTCAATACTTACTATAAAATCTCAGTCATCAAGACAGCATAGGATTAGTGAAAGAATAAACATATTGGTCAATGGAACAGAATAGAAAAACCAGAAATAGACCCAAACAAATATAATAAAACATTGACAAAGGAGCAAAGGCAATACCTTGGGAAAGGATAGCTTTTTTAACAAACGACTTGGACAACTGGACATCCATGTACAAAAAAAGTGAACCTTGATACAAACTTCATACTTTTCACAAACTAACTCAAAATGAATGACAGTCCACAAATTAACTCAAACTGAATGACAGTCCTAAATGCAACGCTATACAACATCTAGAATTAACATGGGAGAAAATGAGGCGACCTGGTGTTGAGTTTTCAGATTTGAAACCAAAAGCATAATTCATAAATGAAAAAAATGATTAATTGGACTTCATTGAAGTTAAAAACTCCTGTTCTATCAAATAAATTGTTAATAGAACAAAAAAACCCCATGTGATATCCTAGAAAAAAAGTTTTGTAAAACACATATATGATAAAAGACTAGTGATCAAAAGATAGAAATAACTCTTAAAATCCAACAATAAGAAAACAAACAACTCAAATAAGAAATGGTCGAAAGTATTGAAAAGACACCTTACCAAAGAAGATACACAGATGGCAAACAAGTGTGTAAAATCAGGCTCTACATTGTCATTAAGGATATGCGGAATGAAACATTGATGAGATACCAGTATACAATATACCTGGATAGAAATTGACAATAAGATTGGGAATGAGCATAAAATACAAATTTATAAGCAGAACTAACACCATGGAACTTTGGATGGCTATATTTTATGTGGCTTTTCCCTCTGTGATGGCTTTATGCATTTCATATAACCCTCTGTAATAGCTATATTTCAAAAGATTGAAATTATTCATAGAATGGTTCTGGCCACAATGGAATTAATCTAAAAATTATTAATAAAAAGATAACTGCAAACACCCCACCATGTGAAATTAACTTATATGCTTCTAGTGTATGGATCCAAAAAAATAAAAAAGGAAAATAGAAAATGCTTTAAACCAAATTATAATATAGGCAACTTACCAAAATTTGTGGGATGAAAATAAACAGTGCTTATAGAAAAATTTAAAGCTTTAAATGCTTATTTTGAAATGAAACAAGGCTGAAAACCAATCATTTAACATTCTATTTCAAAAAGCAAGAAAGCACAAGCTCAAGGAAAAGAGAAGGAAAGGAATAATAAACATAAAGCAAATATCAATAACATTGAGAACAGGCACACTGTAGAAAGAAATAAATTAAGGAAACTAAAAGTGATTTAAGATTAACAAAATTGATTAAACTTTGCAAAACTAACAGAGCTAAAAAGAGAGACATACAAACTAACAATGTACAGAATAAAAAAGGAACATTATTACAGATCTCATAGAGATGATCTTGAGTATTTTGATATACGTAAAACTGAATCCATATTCCCACAAAGAAAACCCTGGCTTCATTAATGAATTCTTTCAGACATTAAAGGAAAAAACATCCCAGTCTTGCACAAAACTCTTCCACAGAATAAAGGAAGAGGACAGATAGATAGGAACACATCCTAACTGTTTTTACAATTCTGAAAATTTTTTACAATTCTGAAATTGAACAAGGGCATTTTTTAAAGTTTATTTATTTATTTTTGGAGAGAGAGAAGAAAAAGAGTGAGAGAGAGAATGAGCAGTGGAAGGGCAGAGAGAGGAAGAGAGAGAATCCCAAGTAGGCTCTATGCTCTGTGCTGAGCCCAATAGGGAGCTCCATCTCAGGAGCATGAGACCATGACCTGAGCTGAAGTCAAGAGTCAGAGGCTTCAGGGCGCCTGGGTGGCTCAGTCGGCTGGGCGTCCGACTTCAGCTCAGGTCATGATCTCAGGGTTCGTGGGTTTGAACCCCACATCGGGCTCTGTGCTGACAGCTAGCTCAGAGCCTGGAGCCTGTTTCAGATTCTGTGTCTCCCTCTCTCTCTGACCCTTCCCTGCTCATGCTGTCTCTCGCTCTCTCAGAAATAAATAAAACATTAAAAAAAATAATAAAAAAAAAAGAGTCCGAGGCTTAGCTGACTAAAGTCACCCAAGTGCCCCAAGGATGTTATTAAAATAAGAAAACCTCAGATCACTCTCATAAGCAAATGACAAATGTCCTTTGTTAAATATTAACAGGTCACAGCCATATATAAAAGTTATAATACATTATAATTTCACTAAGTGAACTATTCTGAATATGTAAGCTTGGTTTCTCATTATAAAATCAAGGAATGCAAACATCACTTTATTTTTTATTTCTTTAAAAACATTTTTTATGTCTTTATTTCATTTTGAGAAAGAGAGACAGAGAGCAAGTGGGGAAGGAACAGAAAGAGGGAGACACAGAATCCAAAGCAGGCTCTAGGCTCTGAGCTGTCAGCATAGAGCCTGATGCGGGGCTGGAACTTATGGACTGTGTGAGATCATGACCTGAGCCAAAGTCGGATGCTCAACTGATTGAGCCACCCAAGTGCCCCTGTAATCACTTAAAAAGAAAATGTAGAAAAGTAAAGGATCACTTTGATAGTTGCAGAAAAGGCATTTGTCAAAATTCAATGTCAGTTAATGATAAAAATTCCTAGCAAGTTAGAGATCTATGAAAATTTACTTAATCTGATAATGCATCTAAAATCTTCCAGCTGATATATTCATAGCAAAATATTAGAAAATTTTCTCCTACATCAAGAACAGTGCAGAGGTGTCTGCTAACACCACTCTTATGCCACATTTATCTGGGAGGCAATGCAATGAAGCAAGAAAAAGAAAAAAATGTAAGTGCAGGAAAGGAAGACACAAAACTTTTATTATTTGCAGAAAATATGCCTAGAAAAATTAATGGAATATAGAGGAAAACCATTAGCATTAGGAAATGAATTTACTAAGATTTTTGGAGATAAGGTTAGTTTACAGAAATGAACTATCTTCTTGTACTTCAATCACAAAGAAGTACCAATTAAATTTAGAAAATTTATATTAACATCAAACAAATTAAATAAATAAGAACAAATCTAACAAGACTGCTTAGGACTTCTACACTGACACTAAAAATCTACTAAAGAAACTAAAGGCTGAAATGAATCAATTATAGATCTGTATTGTTGAATCAGTATTGCCAAGATGTCAATTTCCCCCAAATTGATACATATATTCAATGAGATCCCAATCAAAATCCCAGGAGGGATTTTTTTAAAGGGGTGAGGGGCAAAGATTGACAAGATGATTCTAAAATTCACACAAATGCAAAAGATCTGGAATACTCACAACAGTCTTGAAGAAAAGTACAGTAGGAGAACTTTACTATTAGGTATCATGTGATATTATAAATTTATTATTGGGTCAAAGAAAGATAGACTGAACCATAGAATAGAACAGAGTCCCAAAAAATCAATTTATGTATATTTATAACATGGTGATATTGTGGTTCATTGGATGAAACAATGGCCTTTTCAAGGAAAGGTGCTGGATGTCTATGGGTAAAAAATAATGGAACAAGACCACTTATTTCACCAAATGTCAAATAAATTCCAGATGGATTTTGGATGTAAATGAAATATAAAACAATAAAGTTACTTGAAGAAAACATGATAATATACATTTGAGAACCTGGGGTAAAGAAAACCTTTTTATTTCTAAAAAGGACACAAACACCACACTACAAAAGAAAACAAGTGATAAATCAATCTGTATTAAAATTTAAGACACTGTGTTCATAAAAGGCAACTTTCCTAGTAGGAGGAAGTGTTTGCAATACATACAGCCAGCAAAGGATTTGTATCCAAAATATACTTTTTAAAAACCCCACAAATTAATAACAACATATATTTTACTATAATTTTCAATTATTGGCACTTACTAGACCACTTGGCTTATAAATTGATCCTTTAAAAAAAAAAACATCGATTAGATGTCTGGCTTCAGCTCAGGTCATGATCTCACAGTCTGTGGGTTCAAGTCCCACATCGGGCTCTGTGGTCAGCATAGAGCCTGGAGCCTGCTTCGGATTCTGTATGTGTCTCTCTCTCTGTCCCTCCCCTGCTCACTCTCGGTCTCTGTCTCTCAAAATAGAATAAAGACATAAAAACAAAACAAACAAACAAACAAAGCACACTTCATTTTGAGAGAGACAGCACACACAAGTGGGGAAGGGGCAGAGAGAGCAGAGAGAGAGAATCCAAAGCAGGCTCTGTACTGTCAGCACAGAATCCAACACAGGGCTTGAATTCAGAAACCATGAGATCTTGACCTAAACCGAAGCTAGAGTCAGACGCTTAACCCACTGAACCATCCAGGCACCCAAACATTAATTTCTTTTAATTTGATACCAGTTGTACAGAATTGGATAATTTCTGGTTCATAGCACATGATCATAAATAATTAAATACATGACTTTCCTTTATTCAGTTAATTTGTTAATAACTATTTTATAATGCAACGTATCTATGAACTAACCACGCATTATGATGAGCAAGAACTTTGAATTTAACCTACATCTAATGATATGTTCTCCCCATTCTCTGTTTCCCTGCTCCCGCCAATGCAATTTACTCATCACCCTGGATATCATGTCATTCCTGCCTAGTTTCCTGTTTATTTGGTTTTGTTATATCAGTATATATTCCAAAAACAAAAAAAAAAAATGTGTGTAAATTTTTGTTTTACTTTTAACTTTATAAGAATGTTGTAAATAATTTTGGAAGTCAGTTTTTCATTGAATACTGTATTCTTAAGATTCATCCAAACTTTTGTCACTTGTTTATTTTGATTGCTATGTAATATTCCATTCTGTGAATAAGCCACATTGTGTTAATTTATTATTCTACTTATGGACACTGGGTTGTTTCCAGTTGCTGGAACTGGAAACATAAACATTCTTGTATGTGTTTCCTACACTCTCTATGTAAGAATTTCTCTTCTATAGATTCCTAGAGGTTTTGTTACTGGATCATACTGTATCCAGACAGTCAACTGTATATTCATTTTGCATTCCACAATTATGTGCTCTTCATAGAGTTTTTCCAAGTTACTTAATTTACTGTAATCCTAACATGCACTTTAAATTTAAATTTTTAAAAAATAGTAATATTCTTATGATCAATGATGTATCATGGTTTGACTGTTGGTGTTTTTTTTCTCTCTAAATGATACGTAAAATAGTAACTTGCCTTAAAATTAATAGTGTTTTAGATTTGGTAAGTATGATCATTTTCACAGAAACAAGTTCTTTCACACATGTACTTCATCACTCCCACATTTCGACCGTTTACAAAATGTTAAATCCTATAATTAAAATCACAAGTGCAACTGGCACGTGTAAGCGTGGGGGAAAAGGCAGCTGACTCTTGGAAAGCTTGGAGGGAGGGGGTGGCAGGAGCAGTGCCGAGCAGGGAGGAGGGGAGCTGCCAGGCAGGACTTGGCCCCTGTGGGCACTGGTCACGTGCACTGCGGGGAGAAGGCAGAGAATGTCCACTGTGAGCTGGCCCGTGGCGACTCCTGGAGAGAGCCTGTAAGGTAGTCCCTCAGTGTGGCTTTCCCCAATACAAAGCTGTGCACCATCCTTTTCTCCGCTCTGCCTGAGAAATGAGCGGCCCAGGGGCGTGGCTCGCCTAGTACAGGGACTGCGGGCCCCCCCTGGCCTGTTTGCACGGAGCTCTGACCATTAATAATTCCTCTCCCCTGCAAAACACTTTCACTTCCTGTCCCATTCCTTCAGAAACCAGCAAGAGTAATAAGATCACATTAAAGAGAGGGAGCCTACCGGCTCTCGGGCAAAACCTTAGTTTTCTTCTTTGAAAACAAGACTTTCAGAGGGGTTTTCGTTACTTGCAGTAGCTTCCTGTTCTCAAGTGTCGCGATCTCCAAGGAGCAGGGGCAAGTGGGGTAAGCAGGGAGGACCCCAGGGCTTCCTCGAGGTTTCCAAGGCCTTTATCTCCGCTTCTGCGGTGAGCATCTCAAACTTCCAATATCAGGATTTAAACATCCTTCGTAATTCCCACGTCAGGAAGGCAGCGTCGTGCTCCCAAATGTGTTCCCAGGAAGGAGAGAGAGAGAGAGAGATCTCTGGTCCCCTGGCTTGCTCACGCTCCCACCCTGGGCCTGGGGGTCCTCGTTTTGTGCCAACCCCCAGAGTATCCTTGCAGGATGAATCAAGATCATTCCGGTTTTGTATGGTGCCTGTGTGCACTAAGCACGTGATAAATGTCACCATCATTACTTTTATTCATCATCTAAAGACAGCAGTGAGGGGGGGGG
>NW_027527853.1:10055674-10153243 GCF_008692635.1 Crocuta crocuta | reverse complement strand
TGGCCTTTAGCCTGTCATGCTCCAAAAAAGAGATTTGCTTATCGCAGTGATTAGGAGCGAGTCAAGAAAGCCTGCTGTATTGCCAACACTTTCCCTGCAGTTTTCAATTTCTCTCTTCTAGGAATAGAAGCAGAAAGTATAGGGAAAATGTTGTTTGGCAGATAACCTTCCCTCCTCCAGTTTTGTTTTATTATTATTTTCCTTGAGGCATCACATCAAAAAAAATGGGGGAAATTATTCTATGAAACTTCTTAGCTCGAAAAATTAAAACCACATTTCTCTGTCTGTGGCCTCTGACTCTCGGAGCAGATGGCTCTGGCAGAGCTCCCTGCCTGCACACCAGGATCGGGGCGCCCTCCTCCTTCCATTGATCATTGTGACACACCAGCCGTGCCGGGAGCCCAGGCAGAGCAGGGAGGCCAGGGGCTAGTGTGTACACGTAGATTCGTTCAAGCTGGAATGAAATATGGCAGTCACAGTGGCCCGTTGCAAATATGTGTCCTGCAAATTAAATTAGAGGACTCGAGAACAGGCATTTGAATGAATTATAAGACTCAATTAAGTTATAATCACTTAACAGTTTAAAAAACACTTGCACATATATTTTATGATTCAGTCCTTACAGTGACAATGGAAGGGCCATTATTATAATGCGTTCCTAAACAAATGAAGGAATGAAGGCTTAGAAAAACTGAATGATTTGTCCAAATATACAGATCAATCAAGGTGCAGAGCTGGGGCTTCAAACAGCTGTTACCCAGTGTCTGGTCTTCCAAGAGCTTGGGACTTGTGCTAGAAAGGATCTCAGTTATATTACTTTTATTCCATGTTCCATGATTTCTTTCTCAAGATTGCCAAAAAAAAAAAACCCAAAACCCATAGTTGTTCTGTATGAAAGTGCAAAGGGAAGGAGGGAAGAAAGGAAGAGTGAGAAGAAGTGAAGGAGCATGGAGGGCAGAAAGGAAGAGAAGGGAAAGGAAGGGAAGGGAAGGGGAGGGGAGGGAAGGGGAAAAGAGAAAAAAAAGAAAAAAAAAGAGTAACATTATGGCATCTGTTGTCTCTATTAAAGGAACATCTGTGCATTCCCCCAAACCAAGAGAAACAATCCAGCTCTTTATCATAAATTATCTGGAAGAGATCGCACAGGACTTAGACAACACAACACACAGAAACCTTTCCCTAAAATCCTCTTTAGATACCTCTTTTTCTCCCTTAAGATGTAAACTTCACAACTTCTAAACAAGTCCCCCCTGCCTTTCTGTAGCTCCTGTGACTGCCACCCGGCCCTCCCCTTTCTGTCACACAGTGAGCTCACCCACCCTGTCCTCCTCAGAACCCTGAGCTCCCCACCTATGATTCTCCAGCCAGGAATTGTAGGGAACAACATCCTCCGTCCTTTGACATATGAGGCCCGCTGCTCCCTTATAAAGGGAGAATAAATAAGAAGAGCTTCATGAAAGAGGAGGTATCATTGGTCTTAACAGAAAAAATGGAATTGCAAGTAGAAATAGGAGAGGATATAAGGCACCAGAAGAGCTTGCGGCTGCTGCAAGGACTTTGAGTCCCTAACTGAGGTAAGTGAGCCAAGATGTGTGCAAAGCAAGGCTGAGATGAAGAACACAGAGGGGCTGACCATGGCTGTGGCCAAGGGATATCAAAACACTTTTCACCTAGGGACATGCATGGGAGAGGGTGAGAAAGGGAGATTCCTCTACCGCTTCCTTCTAGATCTTGTATTTACTCTAATCAGTGAATGGAGGTGGATCATATTTGGTAAATGCACTTGAATTTTGAAGAACATGATATTGGAAAATAGGCCTGCTCAGAACTTTGGAGTGGCCCTTTCCTTTGGGGAGCAGGGGAGACCATGGGAGTTTGGGGGGACTATGAGGGGAAAATGACAGTTGGGAAGCTCAGTAACACCCAACTTTCTGATGCCAAGTCAAGGGCCCACCCCACTGTGCCATGGCTGTCTTTCACATTAGCTGGGTAATTCTAACATCTCAATCGTTATGACATGAAAAACTCTAGGAGGTAAGCCACATACTTGTGGGTTTTTAACATTTTGATAGTTTGGCTGTTGTACAGACTTTTATTAAACCCAGACCCCTACGCACACAGACATGCACACAAATAGTTCCAAAAAGAATTTTTCTGAGCATCAGAAGATATTTTGGCCTGGCACCTCCTGCCCCTAAGGATTTTGCTCCAGGGAGAGAGAAGAGGGAAGTGATTAGACTTTTGCTGGGTTTACTAAACATAGCAAATCAGTGCTATGGACTCATGTGCCGAACAGTGGTCTCTCTGCAGCGAATCATTCTGATCACATGATTCTGAGGAATTTAGCTCGAGCGGAATCCCTGGTGTCTTCAGTGGACTCCCTGAGAATTTGATTGGTTCGCCACTTCTTGGTTTGATGAATTAGGGGTGGTGAGGCTGTATTATGGCATGACCCCTCCATTTGCCAGATTTGGAACATAGCATGTGGTAAGACTCAATACATTCTTATTAAATGACAGAGTGAATCTTGGTTGAGGGAGTGGATGGACTAATACCGGTGGACCCAGGCTCCATGATGGTTCCTGCACCGTGGTGTTGCTCATGGCTATATAGCCTCACAGTTCCCCAAGGAGGAGCACAGTCATGTCAGAGCCTTTGCAAGATGAGCTCAGCCCGTGGTGTTTGGCTTAGAGGCTGGAGATGAGCCTCCAGCCCAGCAGTGATGGGGCTTCTCCTTCTGGCTAACACTGTAGTAGCATTTCCTAGGGGTGGTGCAGGGGAGCCTCAGGGAGGACCCACCCGGGGAAACATGATGGAGACCTTCTGCCCAGATCCACAGCTTGCTAGACAGGGTGGCACGTAAGGGGATGTTTTTGTTTTGTTTTGTTTTGCTTTGTTTTGTTTTTAGCAAATGCATTATGTTTGACCTTAACGCTAGAACCTTGCTGTGCATTCAAGGGTTTGCTCCTCTGTCCTCTCTCAGTGTTTCTGAGTCTATGACCAAATTGCTGAATCTGACACTTGGATGTGTTAAGAAATAACATAGATTATATGCTTTGTAAATAATTAGTAATGAATATTATGTTGGAAACATTCACCTCCATTAAATAAGAGGCCCAGCTGACGACACCTAAAACTGCTCCCCGTATAACCTGATACTGATTAAAACTCGGTAGAAGTATAAAATCTGTCGACAACACTCAGATCTGCCAAGTTTGACTTAGGAAAGTTGACTTCATTGAAATTATAGCCCCAACGAAAACTGAAAGTGGGCTCTGCCCCGAGGAGGCAGGAGGGTCCAAGTACAGCCTGTCCTTGCTCCCTTCTTTTTTTTTTTTTTAATAGTTTATTGTCAAATTAGTTTCCACATAACACTCAGTGCTCATCCCCACAAGTGTCCTCCTCCATGCCCATCCCCCCCTCCCCCCACATCCATCAGTCCTCAGTTTTTGTCAGCATTCAAGAGTCTCTCATGGTTTGCTTCTCTCCCTTTCCCCCACCATTTCCGCCCTTCTTCTCCCCCTTGTTCCTCCGTCAAGTTCCTCCTAATCCTCCTATACGTGCAAACATATGATATTTGTCCTTCTCTGCCTGACTTATTTCGCTCAGCATAACACCCTCAAGGTCCATCCACGTTGCTACACATGGCCAGATTTCATTGTTTCTCATTGCCATGTAGTATTCCATGGTATAGATAAACCACATCTTCTTGATCCATTCATCTGTTGATGGACACTTAGGCTCTTTCCATGTTTTAGCTATTGTGGAGAGTGCTGCTATGAACATTGGGGTCCATGTGCGCCTATGCCTCAGCATTTCTGTATCCCTTGGGTAAATGTCCTTGCTCCCTTCTGATTGGGTTCGAATTTGTTTGTCTTGGCTGCTCACAGACTGATCTCCTTGTGGCAAGTGAGGCAAAACACCAGCCAGAGAGAGGGCCAGGGAGGCTGGACGTGTGCTGGGGGCCGGGGCATGGGCAAGCTGCTGCTGGGGCAGGCTGTGGGAGGTGGGTAGGTAGGTATGGAAGGCAAAGTGAGAAGCGGGAGGCACTGGTAGAGGAAGGGAGTGTGAGCAAGCCCTGGAGGGGCAGTGCCCAGAAGAACAGAGTCTCAGGCTGAGGACACATAGGCTGTTTGAAACACGGTTATTTGAACCTAAGCATTTTAACCACAGTTAAACAAGACGCATTATGAAGATGTGATTCATCCATAAATTTTTGTTCCTAAATAATCTTCTTGTTTAAATGTTTATTTATTTTGAGAGAGAGAGAGAGAAAATGAGCAAGGGAGGGGCAGAGAGAGAGGGACACACAGAATCCAGAGCCTGCTCCAGCCTCTGAGCTGATAGCATAGAGACCGATGCGGGGCTCAAACCCACAAGCCTCTGAGCTGAAGTTAGACACTTAACTGCCTGAGCCACTCAGGTGCCCCGTCCCTAAACAATCTTAAAGCTACTAGCCTCTGCCTTTGGGCATTTGTGATAGAATATATATCGCAAACATGTATATTGCAAATATAAAATATATACCATAATATAATATGATGTAATATAGTATTTCATTTTATCTTCCTTTTAGTTTTCCTGATCATTAATGAAAGTAATAGGTTCATATGTTTATTATTCATGTTTATTGGTCAGAAATGACTCCTCTTTTGTGAAGAAATTTTTCATGGCTTTTCCCCATTTTTATTTTTTTGAATTTAATTTTAGTTTTGTACTTACTTTTCTTTTTATTTTCCCCCATTTTAAAAAGCATGATTGTATTTCCTTTTTTTTTTTAATGCTTATTTTTGAGAGAGAAAGAGCATGAGTGGGGGAGGGGCAGAGAGAAGGAGACAGAGGATCCGAAGCAGGCTCTGTGCTGACAGCAGCAAGCCCAGTGTGGGGCTGGAACTCATAAACAGTGAGATCATAGCCTGAGGCTAAGTGGGACACTCAACCACCTAGGTGCCCCTGTATTTCCTTTTTTATGTAGATTTTAATGAGTTCCTCATGTACTATTCATGTTGATCAATTCCATGTATTACAAATATTATCTCCCAGTTTATAACATTATTTTCCTTAGGGTATCTTTTGATGACTTGTAATTTTAATATAGTCAATTTTTAATAATTTCTTATATAAATAATATGCTTTGTTACTGTTTAAAATTTTCTTCTCTACTCCAATGTAAAATTATCCAACTATGTATTCTACTAAAAATTTCCATGTTTCTTTCTAGACATTTAAGCCATGAATTGGTCTGGAATATGTTTTTGTATATAGTGTGAGGTCAGAATGCAATATTATTTTTGTCCACTTGGAAAACCATTTTTAATACGCCTTTCTTTCCCCCATTGATCTGGTACACCACATCTCTCACATCCCAAAGCTCTTTACATGTACACATTTCTCTCCTTTTTTTCTCTTTGATGATACATTTTGTGGCAGTACTACACTGTTTTAATTATTATGAGATTAATATTCGGTTAGATGTTTCTTCTTTCTGCTCTTTCAAAATATCCTGTTATTCTTGACTTAGGAAACAAATCAATTTACCTCATTTTAAGAAAATCCCCACTAGGATTTGCATTGAACTTATATCGAATCTGTAGATGAACTTTAAGACAATTGCCATCTTAAAGATTTATTTCATTTCTGTGATCACAATATATTTCTCCATTTACTTAGGCTTCTTTAACATCTCTGAATACCATTTAGAATCTTCCTGTAGAAGCTTACACACTTCTTGTGAGAATTATTAGGTTCTGACACTCTCTAATACATGATTTTAAATGGCAGTGTCTTCTCAATTACACTTTCTATTAATTGTGGGTAGTTAATAGGTATTTATAATTTAAATACAAAAGAAAAAATGAAATAAATGAATAAATGAATTTTGTGTATCATTTATAATAATCTATCTGTGTATGTTCTTTTGATTTCTCCATGTAAAGGACCACATCATCTGGAGTTAATGACTGGTTTATTTCCTCCTTTCTAATCCTTCCACACTTAACTGATTATTCTCCTGCCCTTACTGCACAATTGTGGAAACCCACTATGATGTCTAGCAGAAGTAGTAATAGTGGGGAGACTTGTGTTTCCTCATTCAATGTGGCATTTGCTACAGTATTTATTAGATTATAAAAGTGGCCTTGCACTTCTAGTTTACTAAAAATTTATAGTCATGAGTCTCTATTGAATGTTCTCTTAAGATTTTTCTCAACCTATTGAAATGATTATATATGTTTAATCCATTCATATGGTAAAATAGGTGTTTTTATACCCGAGTGGTAGTAAGCCAGGTTTATCTTGATTGGTTGTCTTCTTATAAGGTTTGACTCAATTTGCCCATATTTTAGTTATTGTTCCTTAATCTATTTTAATGAGTAAAGCAATGTTACAAATTGACATCCCCAACATGTCAGTGTAGTTTTGGGTGTCAGGGTTACAGTAGCAGAGAAGGGTTTCTTCTTTGTATTTGTTGGCATGGTGATGAAAGATTGAGATGGTGTAGGGGCACCTGGGTTGCTCAGCTAGTTAAGTGTCTGACTTTGGCTCAGGTCATGATTCATGAATTCGAGCTCCGCATTGGGTTCTGTGCTGACAGCTCAGAGCCTGGAGCCTGCTTTGAATTCTGTGTCTCCCTCTCTCTCTGCCTCTCCCTCTCTCTCTCTCTTTCAAAAATAAATAAACATTTTTAAAAAGATTGAGATGGTGTATACTTAAGAAGCTTGGTAGGACTTATTGGTAAAATTACTAAGGCCATTTTTTTTCTTCTTTAGAAGATTTATAACCATTGCTTCAATATTGTTATCCCTTATTTCTCCTGTCAGTTTTGGTAAGTTTTTTTTTTTACTATTTCTTTTCCATTTTCTCTGTTTTTAAAGATGTTGGCATCTGCCATGTTATATTTTAAATCTGTTTAAAATGACTCATGTCTTCTTTTCCATTCAAAATATTTTTGGTTTAGTTTTCCCTTAATCCCACCAGAGACATTTGTCTTTTTTTTTTTTTTTTTTTTTTTTTTAGTTTTTTTGTGAGTTTTGTTTTATCCATGAAATGACTCTTGGCCATATTCATTGTTTACTGCTTTTCATTAGGATCTTTCTATTGTTCTTTCCTGAACTTATAATTTTTAGCCTTTAATTGTCAACCATTCATTCTCCTTTTCTGTTGGAAGTCCTGAAGACTATAAATTTTCCCCATAGCACCTCTTTTGTTACATCTCTGAATGCTGATAGGTAGTGTATTTATTATTGTATCATTCAAAGAATTTAAAATCGTCATTATAACATTATTTAAACCACAAATTATTAGTTTTTTTCAATTTCCAAATATACAAGGTTTTAAGTTTAGATATTTGTTTTTAGCTTCCACTTAATTATTAAAATGAGCAAACCTTAACTCTGTCCTACATACACCGTGCATTCTATTGAGCTTGCCTTGTGACCTAGTGCCAAACAAATTTTGTAATATTTGTTGGGTAACTTGAGAGTAGTCTATATTCTCTATGTGTTGCATATCACTTTAATTGAGTTGTTTACATCTTTAATATTCTTGCTAATTTTTGTCTTCCTGATGTGTCTATAATCAAGTGAAGTATTTTGAAGTTCTAAACACACTGATGATTTTCACATCTTCCTGGAATTGTACCAAATGGGCTTTGCCCATCCGGAGAGCATTTCACTAAATGTACACATGTTTAACATTCTTGTAGCACCCTGACTCTTGAATATTTTATCACTGTGTCGTGACTCCCTTGATGCCTAATAATTGTGTATTCCTTAAAGCCCATTTTTCTGTACCACCTTTCCTTCGGTCTAGAGTTCCTTGACACATCTTTTACATCCGTTGTGTGGAGTCCAGAAAACGCATGCCTAATCCAAAGAGCAACAATTTTCTTAGGCTTTTCGGAGGATAGAATTTGAAAACAGAGAACTGGCTACAAATAGGGTGAAGGAAATGAAGTAGCAAAAGGAGAAAGGTGAGCTAACCCAGGTATGAGAGAACGGCACCAGGCCGTTTCCAATCATAAAGTGGGAGAAGCAGATGCACAAAGGACTTTTCCAGAGCCTGCACGGGCTGCTGGCACGACTGCTGTGGGAACCAGCATGAGCAGGAAGCAGGCGTCTACACTCCCCGGCTCCTGCTGTTGCTGCCACGGCTGCTGCATTGTTTCTGCGACTTCCTTTTTTTATATAGTTTTATTATATCCCTATGTGTGCTTTAAAATTATATTTTGTATTTAGTTTTTTTTCACTTAATGAAAATGGCATGAATCTGTATATAATCTCTTGGGTTTATTTTCACATTTAATTGTCTATAGCTCAGGTTGATTCATTTTGCGGCACGTCTGTCTGGTTAGTTTACATTTCATTGTGTAAACACACCAGAGTGTATTCATGGACTCTCCTGTTGATAAGCATTTGGATTCTTTTCAGAATTTCTGTGAATAGCACTGCTGTGAGCTTCTTGTGTGAAAGTTTTGCTTAAAGATATATAAACAAGTGAAATTGTGGGTCATAAGGTACATGCATATTTAACTTTATTGGTTATTGAGGAGCTGTTTTCCATAGACAGAAGGATTGATAGGTAGGTAGGTAGGTAGGTAGGTAGATAACTAGATTGGATAGGATAGGATAGATACTATTTGCAAATGCTCTAAATATTATTCACAAGGTAAAAGCAGAAGTTCTAAAATGCAGAGTAGAGAGCATACAGCCTTGCCTAGAATCACAATCACACTTGGCACATGGGAAATTTGGGCCTTTCATTCTCCAAAGGGAGAGTGGGAAGTCTAAAGCTGGAACAATTGCTTTTAAGTGGTAGGACCTTCAGGTCAACTGTGCAATGATTTTTTTTTTTAAGTCAGGTTCATTGAGGTATTCTTTATACGCAGTAAACATCATCACTCTTTTTAGGTGTACAGTTCTATGAGCTTTGACAAACACTTGAGTTGTGTAACCACTACCACAATCAAAGTATAGAACAGTCCATCACTCCAAAAGGAGCCCTCATGCTTCTGTGTAATCAATCCCCACCCACCCACCACTCTTGGCAACCATTAATCTAATTTCAGTGCCTCTACTTCTGACTTTTCCAGAAAGTCATGCAAATGAAATCATGGAGGTTGTGGCCTCTGTATCTGGCTTCTTCCAGTTAGCATAATGTTTTTGAGATTCATCTGTGTTTTCTATGTATCAATAGTTCATTCTCTTTTATTACTGAGATGCATTTCGTGTATGGATGTACCTCGGTTCATTTTTTCATTCACCAGTAGAAGGATATTAGTGTTCTTTACAGTTTGGTGATTGTAAATTAACATTCTATAAATGTTTGCACACAGGTCTTTGAGTGGGATTTTTTTTCATTCACCTTGGGTAAGTATCAAAGATCAGAATGGCAAGTAAGTATATATATATACTTACTTTATAACTTTATAAGAAACTTCCAAACTGTTTTCTAATGTAATTTTACAATTTGTGCTCCGTCCACAATATTTGAAAGTTCCAGTTGCTCTGTATCTTTACTAGCACTTGGTATTGTCAGTGTTTTTAATTTTAGCTATTAAAGTAGATATGCAGGAGTGTTTCATTATGGTTTTATATCACATTTCCCTAATGTCTGATGTTGTTGGGCATCTCATCAGATGCTTACTTGCCATCTGTATATCCTCTTTGGTGAAGAGTCTATATCATTCTTTCCCTCATTTTTAAATTGAATTGTGTGTCTTCTTACTGAGTTTTGTGAGTTCTTTGTATAATCTGGGTACAAGTCTTTTATCATATGTGTGCTTTGCCCATATTTTCTCCTAGTCTGTGACTTATCTCTTCATTTTCTTAACAGTGTCATTTTAAAGAGCTAGGTTGGAAGACACATCCCCTAATTTAAAGACTTAATGTACAACTACAGTCATCCAGACAATGTGGAACTGGTGCAAGATGAACAAATATGTCAATGCGACAGACTAAAGAGTCAGTTGATGTTCAACAAAAGGTGCAAGATAATTGAGAAGTGATGGTGTTTTTAACAAACAATGCTAGAACAGCCTTGCGAAACACACAAAGCAAAGCAAAACCTTGAACTCTTCCCATGAAGCACATGCAGAAATCAGTTTGAAATAAATCGTAGGCCTAAAGATAAAATCTAACAACTGAAAAATTCTATAAATAAAACATCACTGAAAATCTTTTCAACCATGGGTTAGGAAAAGATTCCTTAGCACCCAAAAATGCAAACTGTAAAAGAAAACTATGATAAATCAGACTTCATTAATTCAAATTTTCCACTTAGTGACTTCTTAGTAACTTTAATCTTCAAAACAGAATACAAAATCCATAGGATATAAGGAGTATTGTATTCATTTTACAGATGAAGAAAGTGAAACAGAAAAGTTTAGATCACAAAGCTGAAACTATTACAGCAAAGGATCAAATGTTGGTGTTGGCTTCCAAGTGCAGGTTTTAGCCTCTCCATAAACGCAGAAGTTGATCTAATACAATCCAAATGCAAACACAAATAATTTTTATTAGCTGTGCCACAACTCTGTCAAAGATAATTGAGAGCTGGATGTGTGCTTAGACTTACACAGAATCCTTATCTCTTATGTTCATAAAGACAGATATCTGTGCAGCTTTTAGGCCCACAGGCATTTGGCACAACCCCTATGAGGTCACCCACCTATAGACTTTTCCCAACTAATTTCCAAATTGATCTGATAGGAAACAGCAAAAGTCAACTAATGTGTGGCTTCCAAGGAATATAAAGGCTGACATTAGTAAGGGCTTGGCATTGCTGACTTTGCCACATGGCTTTGGCAACCACACTGAAAAGAACATAGCACCATAATTCACTGACGTCATGTGCTCTCAGATATCCATATGCAAGATGATCTATGTTACATGGACCTGTATTCACTATGAGTTCCTCTCTTCCCTGCTGCCCACTGTATCTGACACAATTCCCCCAACAAAGATCACCATGAAGTGAACTATAAAACATTCCCAACTGAAATTAAATGTTATTGTTATTTTTTAAAATTTTATTTGAGAGAAAGAGGCAGAAGCAGACTCTGTGCTCAGCATGGAGACGACACAGGGCTTGATTTCACAACTGTGAGTCAAGAAGAGTCAGAAGTTTAAGGACTGAGCCACTCAGGTGCCCTTCCAAATGCAACTTTCTATCAAGTTGTATCAGACTGTCCACAGAAAACTGAACTGGGGTGGGGAGGTTCAGCTGAAGCCAATGTGGAAGCTCTCAGGGAGTTGAGAACAAGGGTAGAAATCCACACTGGAAATCATCCATCATTTGCAAGAAGATTGGATCTCTTCCATGCATTCTTTCCATTTTTTTTTTAACAGATTTTTTTGAAGTGCAATGCTTAGTGTAGATTTGGAGTAAAATAGGGGATGTGTGATGAAAAAAAAAATAAATTTATCTGTCTCCAATGCAAATACACCAATAATACCCCTTCTTACCATTCCAGACCAAAATTCCTATTTACGTTCTATAATCAAAAGAGAAACTATCATATAAAGCCTACCGATGGATAGACCCTGAATTTAGTTGTCATCTTAAAGTAACATTGATTAAAATAGCCATTTTAATTCCAAAGACTATTTGGTATTGGCTCCAGCACAAAAAATATCTCCTCCATTATAAAAACCAAACCAAATCAACCAAATAAGAGCACTCTGTCTGGTTTGGTTTGAATGAAACATCTGCCCTTAGAAGGTTGGGTAGAAAAGGGGAGCAGGATCACACTTACTGGAGGAAACCCCAGTGTATTATGGTGCTGTTCAGACATCATCTGGGGAGAATTCATTGCCTTCTAAGCAGTTATTTTTTCAAGTGTCTACTTTATCTCACTGTCCACCCTCCACCTTCTTCTTCTATCCTCCAAATCTTCCAGATTCTCCATGATGCATGGGATAAAAGCCAGACTTCTTAGAGTGGTATATGAGGCTACCCATGAGGTCTGGCAATCCCTTAGCGCACAACCTTGTGTTTCACTTCTTTGCCCTCACTCTTACCCTGAACCTTAAGCTTCTACTACACTAAAATTCCTGTCAACCCTGGTCATGCTTTATTCCTATATGATCAGTCTTCTGAATATGCTTTTATGCTGAATGAATCTGTCTGGGAAATGCCCAGTCATCTTTTTTTAGAGATAGCTTAACCATCATCCTCTTCTCTACAAAGATTTCCCAAATTCTCTCTATCACTCTCTCCTTTAAGACTGAATCAGGCTTCTTTCTTTTGGACATCTCAAGCTGCATTTGCTCACTTTTCTTGTGGTGCTGCATTATATTGTATTGAAATAGCTGAGCCTGTGCTCTGGTCACGTATGCCATTCCAACTTCTGGGAGAGATTACTAAGCAAAAAGAATGATTAATCAATTCAACCAACAAATTAATTAATTAATTTAGCTTCGGCACCAAGGTTAACCTGCTTTGTATTGATTATGCCCAAATTTTAGTACCAATTGTGATTTGCTTGGTTTTTCTTTCTAATTGATTCTTGAAAGCTTCGTAATAAAATGTAGCTACATATTGAAGGTATTTAACCAAGGATATAAGATGAAATCAGAAGTTGTTTCAAAGAAAGATATAATTTTAATACCTCACACTTTTATAGAGCATCTTATATCTCTGGCACTGTCCTAAGTATGTTACTTGTATTAAATCATCAAATCCTCTAACAACCCTGTGATGTGGGTGCTGTTATTATCCCAAATTTACAGATGAGGAATCTGAGGTTCAGAGAAGTTTGGTAACTTGCTAAGAAGCAATGCAATCATGATTAGGTATACACAAAATTGTTCCTGGGGCTGTGCCCTTAATCAAGAGGATCGTCGGCCTCTGTCAGAGATATTAGGAGCCTCAGGTAAATAGTGTATATATGTAAGCATTGCATTTAGCCTGCATCTCTTAGAGTTCCCTCTGGAATAAATCAAATGTATAAAGGAAGGATCAGGGCTAGATTCATGGGCAAGCAACTTGTGCAGTGATGTAAAACCTTGAACTCTCAAGCTGTAATGCTCTGCTGTGGCCATCTTGAAACTCTTACTAATTTTTGAACAAGGGGACTCGTATTTTAATTCTACACCAGATCCTGTAGGATCCTGTAGGAAACTAGGGGGACTAGTTCCTTAAAAAGATTTTTTTCCCCACAAGATGTCTAAAGGAGTAATCAGCATTTCCTCCTCTGGCCATGTTGATGGAGGGGAAACGGGGCAGATGTCAGATGCACAGTCAACGGAATGCAAGATGAGCAGCATGGGGGAGGAGGTGGGAAAGCACAAAAAGATAAAGCTGGAAAGGAAAACCAGACAGGACAGTGAGGGGAACTTGGAAGTTGCATAAGGACTTGAAATCATGTCTTGTACACATTTGGGAATGGGAGCCCTGAGACTTTCTGCTGAGAGGAAGAACATGGTAAAAGTGTTGAGCCATACAAATTCACCAAGCTGAAGTGTGAAGCAGACTTGCTGAAGAGAAGGGAAGCTGCATGTAGATAGAAAACAGGGGTTGGATTGACGAGGTCCTCTGAAGAGGTGTTTGGGAAGAAAAGATCTAAGGCTTTCTGGAGATGCTGTAGTGAAAACCAGCTGCATCTATGACTGGCTATGGGACAGGAGGAGAGTGGATAACTCTGAGAGCTTGGGCCACAGCAACAAGAAAATGTGGTGGTACCTTGAAAAGTGATGGAGTCATTCTATTATAGTCAACCTCACCTGCCTTTCTCCATTGTCAAACTGTAAGTCCCATAAAGGCGGGTTCTGTTTTGTCTGTGCAGCTCTCACATGCCCAGCATAGTGCAGGAGAACAGAACAATCCTGTCCCCTGTCACTGCTCACAAAGTGCGATGAAGGCCTCGTGAGTCAGTCAGTGAGCGGCTGGTGTGGACCATATGGGTAAATCAAAACTGTGTTGGAGACTCTTCTATCTTGTGGCAATCCTGTCCATTTTATTGAATAATAGTCATTTATTACTGAATAAGATATACTGCAAATGTGTATTGGCTGACATAGGTATTTGAAAAGGCAACTCACAGGAAAAGAAGAAATTTTCAAAAGAATTACCGAATTACTGCTCCTTCATTTTTTTCTGGTGCTGTTTTTTACAAATCCGGAGTAGAACTGGAGCCCACAACTACAGACTTATCATGGGTTGATGCTGTCTCACTGTAGCAGCATTTTGGAACCTCAGATGTACATAAATAAGTAAATGATAGCCACCATTGCATAGCATGGATGCCAGCCTGCTCTTCTATTCTCTGCTTTCTGATGCTGGAGACTGAACTCGGAAACTCCATTTCCCTTTGGCCAGCCAGCCTCAGCCAGGCTCTACCAACAGGTGGAGGTAGAGGAAGACCCCAATGCTAAAAGAGAAGGGACTTTCTTTTCCTTGTTTGCTTCCTTTCCTATCAGGTCACTCCAGCCTCATTGCAACAATATATTCCAAGTTAAGTTTTTAATGGACACATATGGAACACAGTGCTCAATAATCATAGAATAAACATTCTTCTCAGGAACACATGTTCTTTTTTTTTTTAATTAACCCAGTATCAATCTTTAAAGGAAGTCCCAACAAATTCCAAAGCATCTGTAACATGCAGGGGAAAAAAATTCCCTCACTATGATGCAAGGTAACTAAAAACAGTCTCATACATTTTGGAATAATAATAACAATAAAGAAACCAGTCCAAAACAAAGCCAAAACAAAAACATCCTTCAAATCACTTCGCGGATTAAAGATGACATGCAAATTTTTAAAATATTTAAAGTTTAGTAAAACTGAAAATACAACATATCTAAACTTAACAATATTTAGCTAAAGCATTACATCAAAGAAGATTTAAATATTTTTTATTTATATTAGAAAGGAAAAAAGGCTTTACATTATTGAGCTGAGTTAAAAGAAAAAGAAGTTAACACAAAGTCAACAGAATAAACCCAAAGCTGGCAGAAGAAAGGATGTAATAAAGTAAGAGCAGACATTAATGACAGAGAAAGCAAATATACAATGGAGCTCATCAGTAAGGTCAAAGTCGTTTTTCCGAAAGAAACTAGTGACATAAGCAAACCTTTGGTGAGACTGATTAATAAGACATAAGTAAGAGAGAATGAAAAGGCACAAATGAAAACCATTAAGAATAAAAAGTGGGATATTAGAGATTGAAAAGATAACATTATATATTACTTTATGCCTTTTTTAAAATTAAAAATCTCAACTTGGCATTGATGGAGTTTCCAGATCCCTCAAGTTATTTTACTTAATATGTACTTTTCAAACACCTACACTGTCCAAGGCACTGTTCTGTACTCTGGCGCTTCGGTGGTCAATAAGCCAGAAAGGCCCAGTTCTTAGGAACTGTCTATGTCAGTAATAGGGGAAGACAGAGAAAGAAGATCCTTTTGTAAAGTGGTAGGACAATGAAGAAGATAAAACAGAATGATGTCATTGTGGGTGGGGGTGAGCCTACTTTGGACTGAGTATTCAGAAAAACCCTACACTAGAGATGTGTGTGCTAGCATGTGATGGGTAAAAGGAAGCCAGCTGTAAAAATATCTGCAGGAAAAATATTCTAGACCAGTGCTGTCCAATAGAAATTTCTGCAATGGTGAAAATACTCTGTCTGTGCTGTCCAATATGGTAACCACTAACCACAAGTAGCTATTATTTTAACTGTGTCCAGTGTGACTGAGGAGCTGATTTTTTTTTCTTGAGGGAAGGAGAGATAGAGGGGGTGAGCAGGAGAAGGGGCAGCAGAAGAGAGAGAGGGAGAATCCCAGGCAGGTTCCATGTTCAGCACGGAGTCTGTCATGGGACTTCATCTCATGACTGTGAGATCATAACCTGAGACCACATCAAGAGTTGATGCTTAACCAACTGAGTCACACAAGCACCTCCTGATTATGTAATTTAATTTTGATTTTAATTAATTTAATTAAAATAGTTATAGGCATATGCCAAACAGTACAAAACTCATAATTAAAAAGTAAAATTCTTAGAGAAGGGCGCCTGCGTAGCTCAGTCAGTTAAGTGTATGATTCTTGATTTTGGGGCGTGTCATAATCTCATGGTTTTGTGGGTTTGGCTCTGAGTCAGGTTCTGTGCACTGACCATGGAGAGCCTGCTTGAGATTCTCCCTCTCTCCCTCTCTTGGCTCCTCCCCCACTGGCACCCTCTCTGTCTCTCGCAAAATAGATAAATAAACTTAAAATTCATAGAGAAACCTGTTTACTAGGATACTCATGAATAAAAGAAAAAAGTTTAAATTAAATCTTTACTAAAAAATCTTCCCATGAAGAAAACAAAAAAGTAAATTTCAAATCCAATCTTCCACAAAATGTTCAAGAAAAGTAGATAAAAAGGAAATTCTTCACAAATTCCCTTGATAACAAAGGCAGACAAGACCCAAGTAAGAAGTTTTACAGACCAATTTCACCCATGAGCACTGAAACAAAAATTCTTAAACAAAATATTAGCAAACAAATCCACTCCTTCCCCTCTGCTAGGCATAGGTAAGTAAGCTGGTCTTCATTTATGTCTGCTCCTTCTTCCCAAAGTCATCGAATCTGAATAATAGTGTTGATTTAGCAAACATGTGTTGATTTCCTGTTGCTGGGAGATGGGAAGAGAGGCACAAAGATGAATGAGGCCCAGGTCCACCTGCAAAGTAACTCAGTGGGGACTGGGGGTGTGAGGAAAAGCCGTGAGGGAAAATGCAGCTCTAAGTCAGGTAATCACTCACCAATCCAAGTATTCATTTAACAGACTTTCATGTGCCAATCTCTGTGCGGGACCCGGTGCATAAAATGATAAATATTACATTGCCAATGCTTTCAAAGACTCATAATCCGGTTAAGGAGACAGACACTTAAACAGAAAGTTATCACACAACTGGTAAACCCGGTGATAAAATTTCTCAAAGAATGTTATAGAAATAGAGAACAGTATCTGATATGGCAAGGAAAGAGCTGAGAGTGGACATTGGAGGGAGATTTTGAGTGAAGCATTAGACAATACTAATCAAACATGAAGAATACAGGAACTGTATCCAGACAGCAGAGGCGTTGTGAAAAAGACATTGAGGCAAACGAACACCACCACTGCTACTTTGTATGTTGGAAATTGGGGGTGGGGCAGATCATGGTAGAGCTTGGCTTTCTGAAGAAAGTTGGATTTTTATCTTTTATATTTTTAAGTTGAAATATAATTAACATGCAGCATTATATTAGTTTCAGATGTTGTATATTTATTGCATGGTAAGGGAGAAACCATCGAAAGAGTTGGTGATGAAAACTGACATAACATGATCTGAGTTTTCCAATTAGTTCTCTGGAGACTAGCATGGAGAATGGTTTTGAAGAGATCAGAATGAAATCGGAGGAGCTAATGGAAGGCAGAGAAGAACAAGGTAGGGGTAAGAAGGAGTTCCATTCTGGATACTTTGTGTTTGAGGGACCTGAGACAGAAAACTCAGAAGTCAAATGGGCAGGAGGTAATCAGGTCTGAGGATGGATACAGTCACATGCAGATTCTAAACCAGTGGGAGGGGACTGAAGGGAAACGCTGCCTCCCTGCCGTGGCTGTGTGGGGCCTCCTCCAGAAAGCTGGACTGAGGGACCAAGAGGGAAGAAGAGACACAGTGGTCGGAGCAACACACGGCCAGTGTGGGTCCTGCATGCCTTCCTCAAGCTGGGTAAACCTGGTGGAAGCCATTTCTAACGTGTCCCGGTTCCTATTTTCTTGCTCCTCCAATGGAAAGTGGTTAGGAAAAAACATCGCATGTCTGAACTGGATGTAAATCAGATGGAAGGTGGTTCACAGGACATTTCAGTCCAAATAATAGGTCAGATCTTTTCAGGCTCCATAAAAAGAGTCATAAAGATCAGTATCTACAAAAATCTGAATTCCATATTCTGCTAAAGGAAATTTGAAATCACCTGGGGCCCTTGTCAAATTCATTTTCTTGGGGGACAAATGGGGAGAGAAGTGGATTGTATCTCATTCTCTCAGTAGGTTATAGAATCCAAAAATCATAGGATCTCATGGCTAAAGGGTATTTTGAGGTCAATTTACCTGACCGCCCTTAAGAAACTTGAAATAAATCTTCACCAGGAACACTTCAGGAAAGAATTCCTTCCATGGCCCTGGTAGGGATCAGGACAAGCTCATGTTGTGCAGCCCCTTTGGAGACGTGGAAGAGATGGAGTGGGGCCCGGAAAGTAGCACCAAAAAATAATGCATTGCATGATGTCATCGACCATAAAGCTTATCTTGGCAATAAGTCACTTCCAGTGTAAGCTGGGGTTACATGTGGACTTGGCAAGAAGAAAAGAAGGAAAGATTGCACATTAAGAAAAAGTTGAAAACATAAAAATAAGAATTAAAGGGTGTTATCAAAATATTGCACCCTTCCAACCTGCAATAATGAGGATCATCTGCACAGACAGTATATCATATATATTAACAAAAACCTATTGAATACTTGAACATTTAATCCTCTACAAATCATCTTTAAACCCACGATCGTGTCTGATAAAACTAAGACCCAGAAGAGGTAAATGACTTGCCCAAGTTTGACCAGTTGGTAAGCAGAAGAGTTTAGAAGTAAAACATGGTTTCCTTGTGGTAGAATTTTTTTTTCCAGAAGAGGAGTCTGCTTTTTATTGAGAATGTATTTTCTGAATCATTTTTTGTGATAAAATATATATAACCTAAAATTTGCCATTTCAACCATTTTAAGTAAATAATTTGATGGCATTTAATTACATTCATAATATTTTACAATTAGCACCACTACATATTTCCAGAACTTTTCATCTCCTCAAAACAGCACCTCTGTAACCATTGAGTGATGGTTTCATTCTCTGCTTTCTCTCCCAATTTTGCCTATTCTAGGTATTTTGTATCGAGGGAATCAGACAATATTTGTGAGTTTTTGTCTGGGTTATTTCAACTAGCATGATGTTTCAAAATTCGTCCATTTCTTAGCATGTATCAGAACTTCATTCCATTTTAATGGCTGAATAATATTCCATGGAATGTATACATCACATTATGTTTATTGATTTGTCTCTTTATGGACACTTGGGTGGCTTCCACCTTTTGGGTATTGTGTATAGTGCAGCACTGAGCACTGGTATACACACATCTGTTCAAATCCCCATTCTCATCCTTTTGGCTATACTCTTAGGAGTGGATTTGCTGGGTCATATATTCTATGTTTAGCTTTTTGAAGAACCACAGACCTGTGTCCCATGAGGGCTGCACCATTTTATAATCTTGGCAACAACATATAGGGGTTCAAATTTCTTCACATCTACTTATTTGTGGTTTTTGTTTTCTGATTGCCATCTTAGTAGGTGTGCTGTGGTCTCACTGTGACTTTGATCTGCACTTCCTTAGTGACCAACGATGCTGATTACCCTTTCAGGTGCTTATTGGCCAACTATATATCTTCTTTAGAGAAATGTTTATTCAAGTCCTTTGCCCAATTTGTTTTTAACGTTTATTTATTTATTTTTTGAGAAAGAGAGGGAGAGAGAGACAGACAGAAACAGAGAATCCCAGGCTAACAGCTCAGAGCCCAACGTGGGCTTGAACTCACTAACCGTGAGATTGTGACCTGAGCCCAAATCAAGAGTTGGACCCTTAGCCAAGTGAGTCACCCAAACACCCCAAGTCCTTTGCCCATTTTTAAACTGTATTATTTGCTGTTGATTATAGGAGTTCTTTCAGTATTTCAGATTCTGAATACTAACTCCTTATCATATATGATTGCAAATATTTTCTTCCATCCCATAGGTTGCCTTTTCACTCTGTTGATAGTGTCCTTTGATGCACAAAAATTTTTAATATTGATGAAGTCTCATTCATTCATTCATTCATTTTTCCTGCCTCTGCCTTTGGTGTGGTGTCCAAGAAATCATTGCTAAACCCAGTGTTCTGAAGCTTTTCCCCTATGATTTGTTTTTGTTTTTGTTTTCTAAATGAGTTATAGTTTTAGCTCTTACATTTAGGTCTTTGATCCGTATTGAGTTCATTGTTTATGTGGCATAAAGTAAAGATCTTTAACATGCTCTAGTGCTAGGAAAACTCACATTATGCGCCTGGTAAGACATTTTCAAATATAGTATCTCTCTTCCAGAATGGTGGTGTAGAGAGCTTCACAAACATGCACTCCAAGGATACAATCACAGCTGTTAAAAAAAACTAATGTTAAAAACAACCATTTAAAGTCTCCAGAAATTTTGTGAGGGCATACAGAAAATGAAGAAACATTTATTCAAGCAAACCTATTAAGTCACAGAACAGTGAGAGCCTATGATAGCTGAGCCACAGCCCCCTACCCGCTTTCCTCAGCTTGATTCTCTATGGGCAGGTGTGGCCAAGTAGATGGGACTCATTCTCCCCCATCGCCCAGCCAAAAGCACAGTATTTCCCTGATGAGAGCAGGTCACCATCATTTCTCAGCACCACCCAGGTCAGTGCTGCAGAGGATAAATTCCAGGTGAGTGTGGCTGAGAATTTGGAGGCTCCCTTCCTCCCCCCAGATGCCATTCTTCACCTACACAATGGAGGAGAGAGGTGGAAAAGGCTAATCATACCAGCTGATCTCTCTCTTCCTTCCATCCTTAATAAATTAAGGACTCTACTCAATGAACACTTCCTTCCAACCCTGAACTCCACTTCTATCTACCCCCTGCCAATTTCTTTCCAAAGAAAGCTTTAAATTCCTAGTTCAAAGGCATAGGAATGAGGAAGTCTTAAACTCTTTGCTAATTCCTAAGGTAAAAGCAGAAGATATGTCCTCCTCATCATCTCTCATCCTTCCCACACTTCTAATGACCAAGCCTTCCTCCTAGGACCATATCTGAGGGTATCCCTCATTAATACACCTCTGCAGAGGGATTTGGTGGTTTCCACAGTCAACTGAAGACAAAATTCAGCCAGGAAATTGAGTATATGACTCAGTCAGATGGACGCAAGGCTGACAATATAGGACCGCTTCACTGTCACCCAGTCACAGATGGCCAGACTGAAGGAAAGGAGCAGCTGTGTTATGAGGTGAGCAGAGACAAGTAAGCATCCAAACACATCCATCCCACGGTGCATGTGCACATCTGGTACTGATTCCCTACGTCCCATCCAGAGAGGTGTGAGTGCGTGTGTATGCACGTGCGTGTGCACATGCACATGCATGTGTGAGTGTGTAAGAGCAATCTAAGCAGGTGAGAAGTTCCAGCAAGCAGGTCACAGAGGAGACATTTAGGACCACTGAGACAAAGTGTAGTGGTACAACTTACGAGGAGGCTGCTAATAAAAGTGCTGTCCCAAGGCCGTGGCTGGAGGAAGAGGGCACATCACAGCTTTCCTCTTTGCCTTTCACAAACAATACATGTTTACTTTTGTAAAGAGTTTTGAGGAATGAACTTCTCACCCAAATTTGTGCAGGAGGTGAATCTGCCTCCGATTAAAGCTCAATTGCCTCCTCTGGATGGTAGAAGTTTGCTTCTTCCTCGTGGTCCTTTTTGAGAACTAATCATCTGTTATATTTCACCTTTGGCTTGCTCCGGGGCAAGGCTCATGCCCCCTTCCCCCCCCCCCACATGCACACCGTGAATTTCTTGCACTCTATACACCCTCCCACCTCCCTCGTTCCTGTTTTCTCCTCCCTTTTGGGTCCCCAGCTTGGCTGGCCACCTGTCTCCAAGCCCAGTGTCCCAGGCAGACATCCCCTCACTCTTCTCCCCCATCCTTACCGTTTTCATGGCTGTCTTGTGTTTTGGGCCCCATGGTCAGCTGAAGGTACACTTTGGGCTTAAAGAGAAGGATACTGTGCCATTGGTTCTGATTCGGTTTTCCAGACAATCCTTCAAGGGAGTTCATCAGCCTGCATGCTACTAACTGGCAGGGGCCCAGGCGTGCATTATCCTCTGGAATTTCACAGACAGGCCTTGTTGTGCCTTGGTACAGAGTTTGAGCATTTCTGGGCTTCTGTTATAAGACCATCTAAACTCATCAAAATATCACTGATTCCTAACAGGAATAACATCTGTGTGTGTGAGGTCACCCTTTATTGAGTGTGAAAGGAAGAAGCAAGGAAAGGCTGGCACCAAGTAAAACCATGCTGTCCAAGGCCAACCCTGTGCTTATACTTCATCTTTCAACACCTGCCATGGCTTCTATGCCATTGCCTTTGAAGTTTCATTCTTCTGGGATTGTGACCCTTACTAGAATATGAGCATCACAGGCCTTATGGTTAGATGAATTATAAGCATGATTCCTAATGTCAGAAAACTCAGGACTGAGTGGTGACCTAGACATGCAGTGTCTATGTTAACTGTGGACATGACACTTCCAGTCTGTTGGCCTCATTTTCTACACTTGCAAAAATGTGAATGTTAGAAGGAACTTGGAAGTTCACAACTGTTCCTTAAATACTTATCTTTCTATGAATCGAAGTTTAGGATGTAGTCCTAAGCATCTTTTTCTTTTGAACATCTTCCCAGGGTTTTATGGTGCTGACATAGGATATGCTTGCTATTTTGTTAAAGAAAGGACAATCTTTAAGCAAGTAACGCATTCATAAATCTGCATTGAAGATGCAGTAAAAAATGGTCCTGGGAGAAATAGCCCATTATTCCCAAAGTTTCCAGGGCCCAAAGGAAGGGCACAGGACCAGCTGGTTCAGTGGTCTATCTACACACAGAGACTCTATCTTCCTCCCACCAACAAAGCCTAGAGGTGCTGCATCAAGATGTCGCCCAGGGAAATCCAGCTCCTTCTCTGGCTTTAAGTCCTAGAAAATTCAGAAAAGAAGAAAATCTATGTGAGGGGTAGGAGGCAAGAATGTACCTTCATAAATTTCACTTGAATTCTTCTGAAAATGCTCAGTATATTTCTTATATAACTAAATATATATGAATAAGTTAAAGGAAGATCAAAGGCATCTCAGATCCTCCCTCTCTGTCTCCTTCTCTTCCTCCTTCTGCTTTTCTCTATCTTTCCAAGATAGTACTTCTGTTAGCACTTTTTCTAGTAAGATCGCATTAGGTTTCTTTACTGGGATAGGGGTAAAGGGAGGTTAAGATTAAGACCCACAATCTTCACCCCAAAGAGATACATACAGCAGGACCCTTGCCTCTCTGCTCTCACCTACCACCCTCTGACAGAGCCTCTGCAAGATCTCGCCCAGCCTCCAATCCATTCTCCTCTGTGAAGGGACCACAAGATGAGTCTCCTACATGCCTTCTTATTTATCCCCAGGGCTACACTTACAGTGGTTATAGGCCACCACCATTTGGACAATGTTTTACCCTTCAAACTCAAGATGCCCAAACTAAACCTGCCTTCTCCTTCCCCATCTCTGATATCTGTGAAGTCTGGCTCTATCATCTTCCCTTTGAAGCATCTCCAACATTTGCCAAGGTCACATAATGGGGGAAAGATCTCAAGGCCATTTGGCCTCCTTCCCTGCTGCCACACAGGTGGTCCAACAGGTGGTGCAACAGATCCTAGAGCCCCCAGATCAGGGAAGGTGTGCTCCACTGCTGAAAGCTTAAGGTGCGTGTGTTCGCTGGAATCACCACCTTCCTTCATGGTTTTTCACACCATCTGCCTTCTGGGCCCCATTGCGCAAATCAGATCTTTCCTCTAGATGACAGCCCTAAAGACATTTAAAGCACAATGTCTCATCTCTGAGGGGTCTGTCCCTTCCCAGCACTATTCATTCAAGCCTGCATATAACATTATTTAGTCCTTCCTTCCTGTGTCAACCCCCTCTGCACACACTTTCCATATGAAGGCCATCATTCAGGTGTGGTCTGTGAGCACAAGGTCCTGGGAGGTGGTCCCTCCCTGCACATTCCAGGGCCTCCTTCCCAGAGGCCTGAGGGCTGCAGCCAGGAAGCTGGTCTCCTCTGGGAAGCAGGTGCATGTACAACAAAAATGCCTTGGGTCTCAATGGCATTCAATAACAATTTAGATTACTACTGACTGGGCCCATTATTTTTTTTGCATTGTTATAATTTTATTTATTATTATTATTACTATTATTTGTTTTTAATATCATTTACTGTCAAGTTAGCTAACATACAGTGTATACAG
The DNA here is from genome assembly GCF_008692635.1 of Crocuta crocuta. NCBI lineage: Eukaryota > Metazoa > Chordata > Mammalia > Carnivora > Hyaenidae > Crocuta > Crocuta crocuta. Next base: position 10,129,135 of record NW_027527853.1, on the reverse strand, counting down.
TGTGCTCTTGGCTTCGGGAGTAGATCTCACAATTCATTTCTTACATACAACACCCAGCACTCGTCCCAATGAGTGCCCTCTTCAATGCCCATCACTCATTTTCTCCTCTCCCTCATGCCTTATCAATCCTCAGCTTGTTCTCTGTATTTAAAAGTCTCTTATAGTTTGCCTCCCTCTCTGTTTAAAACTATTTTTTCCCCTTCCATTTCCCCATGGTCTTCTGTTAAGTTTCTCAAATTCCACATATGAGTGAAAACATGTAGTATCTGTCTTTCTCTGCTTGACTTATTTCACTTAGCGTAATACCCTCCAGTTCCATCCACGTTATTGCAAATGGCAAGATTTCATCCTTTCTCGTTGCAAAGTAGTATTCCATTGTATATATAAACCACATCTTCTTATCCATTCATCAGTTGATGGACATTTAGGCTGTTTCCATGATTTGGCTATTATTGATAGTGCTGCTGTAAACATTGGGGTACATGTGCCCCTATGAATCATTTTTATAATTTTAAATCTTCCTGTGAAGGACAGTAATCTGAGAATTACCTGAGAATTCTGTAATATAACTGGGGTTTCTTTTTAAGTAGGGTAAGAAAAGTATTACTATCCGATCCCATACTGCCTATGATGGTTAATGTTATGTGCTAACTTTGGCTCGGCCACAGTATCAGGATGCTTTGGTCAAGCATCAGTCTGGATGTTGCTGTGAAGGTCCTTTTGAGATGAGATCGACATTTAAGTCAGGAGACTGAGTAAAACAGATTACCCTCCATAATGTGGGTGGGCCTCATCCCATCAGTCGAAAGCATTGAGATTAAAAAGTGGACTTTCCCAAGAAAGAGTGAATTCTGCCTCAAGACAGTCTTTGGAGTAGAGCTTCAACAGCCTGCCCTGCAGATTTTGGACATGCGAGCCTCCACAGTTGCATGAACCAATTCCTTAAAATAAATCTCTCTATTTCTCTGTCTCTCTCTGTCTCTTTTCATGCATAAACACAGATACAGATACAGATATACAAATGACTGCTTCTTTTTCTCTGGAGAACCCCAATATACTACCCTTGAGAAACCACTTGAATTACACTTAAAAAGTATATGCTCAACTTTTCCTTTATAATTGTATGTATTATAAAATAACCTTTTCCTTTGGGTTAATTGTTCTCCACTCCTACCTCTCTCTCCCCCTCATCCTTTTTGCTCTTTTCAACCTTGTAAAAGAGTTGAAGCTCAGGTAGGAACACTAGCAGGAGCTTATTACATATGCTCAATATCTCCATGGTCTTCCTTTATACCTTGCTTCGCTAACTTCTACCAGATCTTTGCAAGCCTGGCTCCCTCTCTTCCTTCAAGTCTTAACTTAAAGTTCATCTCCTTAGGACTCCTCTGACCACTGTCTTTATTTTTTAAATTATTTTTATTATTTTTTAATTTCTATTTATTTTTGAGAGAGAGAATGAGAGCGAGAGAGCTGGGAAGGAGCAGAGAGAGAGGGAGACAGAGGATCCAAAGCAGGCTCTGTGCTGACAGCAGCAAGCCTGATGTGGGACTCAAACTCATGAATCATGAGATCATAACCTGAGTGGAAGTCACATGTTCAACCAACCGAGCCACCCAGTGTCCCTGACCACTATCTTTCAAGTAACCATCACATCACCTACCATAATTACAGTTCTCTGCTTAGACATCCAATGGTTTGGTGCTTTTCTGAGTGAGGGATTAACTGTAGAGGTTTCCAAGGCCATTTTCTTTCTGCTCCCACGTGCAGCACTTTACTAGGGTGTATGCGCAGGAGGAAACTGTGGATGCATTGGTCAAACAGTCTTGTATGGAACACCATGTCTTTCTGGAATCATTTTAGAGTTTGCAGGCATTAAAGTTTGCAGGAGATTCCTCTGTTCACATATCCTGACATCCAGGAGGGCATAGATGCAGAAAAGGTGTTTAATAAAATTCAACATCCATTCATGGCAGACACTGTCAGCAATCTTAGGTAGAAAGGAAGACCCTCATTGTGAAAGTGTAGCTACAAAACTCCACAGAAAACATCATCTTTCAGGTAAATCATTGAAAGCCTTTGTTCTGAGACTGGGATAAGACAATGATTCTGTTTGTCACCACTTCAGTTGAACCTTATGATAGAAGTTGGCATATTGAGAGCAAGAAGTTGGCATGGTGGTCACTTGGAGGGGAGGGATGGATGCCTAGAAGGACATATTCTTGTGGAGTTCTATAAAGGCAGTTTCTTGAGCTGATTTGGTTAAAGGCAAGTTTCCTTTGTGGAAATTCTTTGAAATATACACTTATAATTTGTGCCCATTTTCATATGAACATTATACTTCAACAAGGTATTGACTTACAAATAATGGGAAGGGTTTGGATGTCTATCAACAGGCAAATGGATACGTGAAGATATATACATATTGCAACAATTTATTCCAGTTTGAAAAGAATAAGAAAGATCTGTAAGTACTGACTTGATTAAAAGAAAATTCTCCAAGACCTGTTAGCAGATGAATAAAGTGAATTGAAGACCATTACATACCACATGATCCCATTCCATGATGCGTGCCAATATTAAAATAAGGAAAAAGGTTTAGAAAGGAAGTAGACTGTGGTCAGCAAAAAGGAAAATTTTACTTTTCACTCTATTCTTATATTATTCAGTTTGTTTATAATGAAACTGCATTCATGTTTTACTTGTGTAAAATAAATGTCAATATTTTTAAATTAAAAAGTGTTTTAATGTTTAATCATTTTTTGAGAGCGAGAGAAAGAAAGTGTGAGTGGGGGAGGGGCAGAGAGAGAGGGAGACAGAATCTGAAGCAGGCTGCAAGCTCTGAGCTGTCAGCACACACAGAGCCCGAAGGGGGGCTCGAACCCGTGAACCGTGAGATCATAACCTGAGCCGAAGTCAGATGCTTAACTGACTGAGCCACCGAGGCACCCTTATAAATGCCAATATTTTGTAAATGGATGCAGAGGAGAGCCTATGCCGATTACATGGCACTACACAGGACAGGGTGGTGTGCCGGGGACACAGAGCCCTGCCTGTGCAGGAGACGCGCGGCAGTCGTGGCAGGGGTGGGCAGTGAGCCTGGGGTGCTAGGGTTCCAGTCCAGCCCCACATTCCAGTAGTTCCAGCAGCCAAGTGACTTCACAAGTGGCTTAACCATTGATTTGGCATCTTTGTCAGGAAGGAGGAAGTAGAAGGTGATGATTTTAACGACCCAGTTTTGAGGTGTAGAATCTGACTCTATCCACTTTTTTTTGCTGCCTCTTGCCCTTGGAGCGCCCATCTGTGTGGAACCCTGTATAGATGTTTGGAGGAAAACCAGACTGTTCAACTCAACTCTGACCTTCAGTCAATTTTTATTCTATCCTAAAGCCGTGAGAAAGCTAAGATCTTGAGAGGCATGGCTTTAAGAGGTGTTGACTGTCACACTTGGTGTGACAGAGAGCTGGTTCCTGCACACCATTTGGGGGGCAGGGTACCCCCCGTTCTTCATTTCCCTGATAGTGTTTCAAGACACAGTTACTGTTTGTCTTTTCGTGCCTGAATGGAGAGACAGAGTCTGACACCTTTACTTTAACTGGGAGGAACTACAAATAAACAGCAAGGAATAAATCCAAGTTTAAAAATAAACAGTCTACACAGACAGCTCTTCAGGGCTGCGTTTTGGTGAGTTAGCTGAGTGACAGATTACCCAGCTGCCTCCAGCCAGCAGGGCACCTATCTGTCAGGGTCACTAATGGCTCAGATGGAGATAGAATGCATCTCCCTCCAGAATGGATCTCTCCCTCCAGAATGGATCTGCTCAGCCGAGGTTCAAGCTGATTTCGTAATCTAGCTTATATTTATCTAATCTTCCTCCCTCCTTGGCAGACAGTTCCAAACCTGCCCTCCCAACCAGCACCCCGGACCACACTAGCATCTGTCCCTCTCCGTGGCTGCCTGGAGCTGCGAGCGTCACATCACCAAGATTGCCTGAGTAGCCTTGGCTACAGCTGAGATAAATGGGGTCTGGGAGAGCCGAAGCCTCTGCAGAAGTCGGCAGGAGCCATGAAGGAGCAGATTCCTCCCCGCAAAGCCACACATCGCTGCGTTCAGGCCAAGCCTCTGGTAAATTGTCAGAAGGCATCACTACCTCTCGTTCCTATGGGTCCTTGTTAATCCTTTATTGGAGATTTAATTGGCACCACCTTGGGAGCGCCTTGTGTTTATAAAATGATATACAACTCCAGACATTCATTAGCACTGTCAGTGCCTTTGGAATGATAAATAGCGGGAAGGCTCGGTCAAAATGCTTCTGGAGCTAATCCCAAATTAACTTTCCTGTACCCTGCCAAAAAGAAATATGAGAGCAGTGAAGGTTTTATGATAGTCCATAATCTCACGATTAAACAATCGACTGGAAAAAAAAAATGGGACGATGCATTAATGCTCTAATTGCAACAGAGGAACCAAAATAAACAGCAGAGCCTCGGAGCCCTTTTGGCGACAAGACCTAACACGCCTTCACTGTAACACCAAGTCCAGCACCACACGCCGTGTGTGGTGTCCGGCAGTGGAACGCGCTCAGCCCAGCACAGGGTTGGCATTTGCGTGTTTATTTTTTGATCCGTGTCCATGGGCTGTCTCCAAGGCTGTTTTCACAGGTCCCCTTCGCTCCAACAGTTACCCAGATTAAACCAGTGGAATTGTACGGGCAATTGAGTTAACGTTTAACCTTCCCTCCAAGAGAATAACTTCGTTCTGCTGGCAGAACACCCCCCAGGCTGGAGAAAATATGAAAGGGAACAGAGGGCCTTCAGCTGAATGGCCATGGAGGTGGGGAAGGAAAGGTAGGAAGGGCTCTTGTTTGCACTCTGGAGAGTTATGTAAACTAGAGCTTAACTTCTCCTCCAGACCACCCAGTTTTATCTTTTTAAAAAAACATTAGCACGTTCGAAATGCCTGGAGTAGCTGTGGAGGCCCCTGTGGAGTTAGCTGGGGCTCCCGACTCCCTGTGACCATTAACAGAAGGAAGCACCAGGATACTTGCAATTCACCAAAGCAATTGCCCCAAACAGTTCACATAAATATTTAAAAATTACATCCTAAGGTCAAATCACTCTTTTCCTTTTACCTCTTTTTAACTTAAATTTTAAAAACCCATGTCGACAGCCCGAGTCTGTAAGAACTTCGGAATCGATATCTTGGGCTGTGAAATATCTCTTGCCCTTTGCTTTCATTTTCTATATTCAAGTTTTTATAAATGTTTTTTCTTTGAAAAAGAAGTCTGGGTGGTGGGCAGTGCTCTGAGAAGGCCACGGTTGCTGGCCCATTTGCCTTGTCTGCGGCACAGGCAACTGTCCTGGACCCTGTGTGTGAGGCCACAGACACAGATGCTGCTTCCACCACAGCCTTCCAGGCTACCGTCCGGTCAAGGTCACTCTTGTATCTATCTAGATGGGTGGGCTAGTTACACAGGGAGGTCCATTTTCCTGGAGACCTGCAGACCCTCGGCCTGGAAAGATCTAAGCCTGCCCATATGCCTGTGTGCCTTCCTGTGCTTGTGGTCCGAGGCACTAGAGGCACTAGAGGCACTAGGCTTTTCCACCCCAGATGATCGCTTAACCAGAGCAACCGCTCGGTAGCCCTTCCACAGCAGCCCCAAGCTCCTCTCGTCCCACAGCAGCTCTCTATACATATATATAGACTCCGAATATTTAGCATCCGGATCCACTTCTTGGTGTCACTTCATATATTCAGACCCGGACCTCGGCCACAGCACTTAGTATGTTTTTGTAAGATGATAAACTCAATTCCCCCTTCCCCCCATCCTTAGTTTTGTACATGTTCTTACAACAGGTGATTTGTTACCTGCTTATCTCCAGGCTGCCAGCCAACCCCGGCTGTCCTGAGTGGGGGAGGAGCAATGCAGAGCGGCAGTGCCAGAAAAATGTTCGCCCGGGGATTACCAGACATCGCAGAACAGACGGCAAGGGCTTCAGGAAGCCCAGAGCTTCCTAAGGAAACAACCCCCAAAAGATGTCTGGACAGCGTCTGCGCCCTCTGCCTTGACAGCAGCCCCCTGTGAGAGCCATCTTATGTGGATGGCCACACTCTGTCCGCAGGTTAGGATGGGTCTCCACCTGTGCTTCTCATACCTAGAGCTCCTATTCTGGGGACGGTCCCCGGAGCTGCGCCCCTCCTCTGGTAGGAACAGAGAGCAGTGGATGATTCAGTCCTGCACGCCCGTGCCTTTGAGTGCAGGGCATGGCAACCATGTGAGCTGGACCTCCGAGGCCTGAGAAAGAACGGATGCACAGCGTGGCAGTGAGGTGGGAGGGGCACCAGCTTATCTCCTCTCCTCACACAGAGTTAAAACAGAAGGAACTGTCACGATAGAACTAATTCTAGAATGCACAGGCAGAGGTAGGGGTGGGGTGTTGAAAGAAAGGTAGGCTCTGTGTAAAATGGTCACCTCACTTCCCCTACATGGTCATACGAGGAGGCTTGAGTGTGGCTCTGAAGAGGCAAGGGACACCTCCTCAGGGCTGTCTCCGCCCATCATGACAGTCCTGGGAAGGGAAGCAGCCCATACTGAAAGCACAGCAGGGTGGTCACATAGTGATGGTCACCATGTCCCCTACTGTCCCTGCCCCTGGAAATGACCCAGCCCCTTAGGCACCTTCCTGATTCTGGCTACTCAAAATATTGATTATGTGTGGGCTGGGGGCACAGCAGAGAACAGAGACAGAGGAGTAGAACTGAATGAAATTCACCCAGAATTCTCCCATCAAAATATCTACATATAAATTACATAAGGTTTAGCGTAGATGAGAATCATTTTGGAGAAACAGAAGTTTATTTGAAATTCCAGAGTGCGATGGGGAAATAGAACAAGGTCTTTACCGCCTTAGTTCAGCCTGATCTGAGCATGTGTGCTGTAGTGGTTACAGCTAGGCTGTGAGCTAGGCTGGGGCAAGGGACCCAGCTGCCCCCAAGTGCCCCGGTGAGAATCAGGTCTGTCGGCTGGGATGTGGGTCCAGCTCTGCACTTCCTCACTGGCTGTTACATCTTGGGTAGCTGCTTACCTTCTGGGGACAATGATACCTCCTGGAAATTTGTGCTGACAACTAAGAAGATGTATCTTAGTGGTGTTTGGTGAACCCAAAACAACAGAACATGGAAAGGGTACCTGGTAGAAGGACTAATCTACTGATCATCCACTGGGCTGTGTGGAGGGGCTTCTATCAGTGCTGGTGAGAGCTATGGAACACCGCTGAACAGTAGTTCTCAACCTTCAGTATTTATTTAAGTCATCTGGACTAGGGGGGGGAGCTTGGTAAAGGACACAGGACCAGGCCCCACCCCCAAAAATTCTGATTCAGTGGATCTGGGTGAGCATCTGAGAACGTGCACTTCCAACAAGTTCTCGAAAGATGCTGGAAGACCACACTTTGAGAACCTAAAATACTCGCCTGCCTACCTGATAGTGCCAATGACCTCTGCTTCCACAGCATTTCCTAATCAAGCACTGCTTTTGTGTGGAAAGTCTATCATTTAAAACACTGGTTTAATACAAATGATTTACTCTCAGAAAGTTGACAATCTTGAGCCTAGCTCCATGCTGACGTCAAATAATAAACATTTGAGTGTTCTATTTCAAGATGATCTTTTTATTTATATTTTAGATCTGATTTGATTGATTTCCAAGTAAATGTAAAATCATCAGCGTGGTAGGTAAACTACCCTGTTCTCTTTCCTTTTTTGAAGAACTACATAATGATTCACTTGTACAAGTATAATGTTTACGAGAGTGAATGGCTAAAAGATGTGTTCTTTCTTACCTTTCAACAACTTTTTTTAGAATGAAAACGTGGTTGTTGATTTTCGTTATATGATTTCAGCATCTTTATGACTTTACTTACATTCAACTTTGTACATCTTGATACTAACCTTTTGTTCTTGGTATATGTCATGCGTGGTTCTGGCGAATGATAAATTTCATGTATTGTAAGATTCAAGTTTCCTCAATGGAAACCTTTTTCCATTAAGGTTTTTGCGTCTACAGGAGACACTTGAAAACTGCAAGGTGTGTCATAGATCCCCATATATTCCGTACACAATACAGCCAAAAGGCACTTACGGACTTATATCACTTATTTCTCAATAATGTTAGTATGACTTCTTGGCTTTCTTATGAATTGTATATGAATTTTATAGCATTTGTTAACACATTCTCAGATGGGGTCGCTGTCCTTGTTTGAGCTCCTGAAAGCAGGGTCTGAGTTGAGGATCTGACTGTAGATAAAGGTCTGGGACATAATTCCAGGTAGCCAGGGCAGGACCTGAGGGGGGAGACAGGGAAAGCAGAAAAATCAGGGAAGGGGGAATTAAGGTTTAGGCTATTGGTGTGGACAACCAGGGCATAATCCAGCTGGGAGCCCTCTGAGACATAGGTAGAACACACCTGGGAAGGGGTCTGTAGAGAGGTGGAGAAGGATTGCTTGAGGGCTGTCCTGGGGACATGAAATCCAGCTTCTCTATTCTGTTTGCGCTACCTGCAGGCGCAATGAGCACCCAGGACCTTGGCACCAGAGACCCCTGGGGGAAAAACCGCACCATTATGTGGGAGCCACTTCATGAGTGGGAGCCACTGCCAGAGACGAGCCCAGGAGACGCATAACAGCATCAAATCAAATCGTGTGCTACACCAGCATTCCCAGGGTGGCTTTTTCAAAGTTTAATCCCCCATTTTATGAGAGATCTTTGCATCAGTGAAAGTACTCATTAAACATTCGCCCAGTAGCTTCTGCCAAATTATCTACAGACTGGAGGGTGAAGTGGTTCTGGTCAATGAAGCAAAAGAAAAGAGAATGTAATGGAGAAAGTAACCAGTTCCTGGAATGCCTTCATTCCTAACATCCTGAAGTTCTGCATGTGACCACAGGTAACTGTAAAACAGCTTCTGTTTCCCCCAGAGACACATCGGGAGCCAGTGCTTTCTACATGCTGTGGTCCTAATGCTGCCTATCCCAGCCTCTCAACCAGCGCACAGCCCTGCCAGAATGGACATGCAGCTTCCCTCCATCTGTCACTGATTCTGCGCAGTCCCTGAGTCTCACCTCCCAGGTGCAGTAAGGTATGGAATAATATCAGGAAAGAAAATGTGGCTTTGGCAACTTGCATTACTTGCTAATGAAACTGGTTGTAGATTTAATAGTCGAGACTTTGGAGTCCTGCCAGGATGTCCCCAAAGTGTCTGGGATACGTTCTCCTAAAAGCCCTTTGTAGCTTTGGAAACTTAGAAGATGTCGCCCAAACATCAACTCTGGGTGTGGATCCGCCCTGCTGTGGGTGCCCAGGGTCACATCTGATCACATGGTCCCAAGCAGGGCTTTGTGTGTGAGGGACAGGCTCCAGATTATCCGTCTCTTGGTCCTATCTGCATAGAGTGATGTCCAGCACAGAGAGCATCATTAAAAGAGCCCTTGGAATTTTAGTAACCTAGCCCACCCAGATACCTGCATGGCTCTTTCCCTCACCTCTGGAGTGCTCGATATCAGCTTCTCAGGAAAGGCTTCACTGACCGCCTTTCTTAAAATAGCAAACCCTCTTCAGATGCCCCCTTAACTGATTCTCTGCTATAGTTCTTCAATAACATTTATTGCTGTAGCACGCTCTACATATTTTGCCCACCTGTGGTCTGTCTGTCGTCTCCAGAATGTAAACTCTACTTGGCTGAATTATTTTTTTTTTTTGCTAGTTATGGTCATTATTGTGTTTTCTTAAAGTTTATATCCAAGCTAGTAAACATATAGTGTAATAAAGATTTCAGGAATAGAATTTAGTGATTCATCACTTACATACAACACCCAGTTACATCAGTTAGGGTCACTGTGGAAGCCCCAGTGTGTAAGGCAAGGTTTGGATCATATAAACGCTGCATAATTTTTGGAGAATAAAGAAAAGAGTAAATAAACGAATGAGCTAAAACTGACTGTCTCTAGACTGCGACCACACTTTTCTCAGCTGATACTCAGAGACATAAATAGTGAAAATGCCAGAAAACTCTTGTGAGGCAAAGCAGCAAGTTGTATATAAGTTAGAATAGGGTTAAAGACCAATGAAATAATTACAGGATGTTAAACTCTTCTCTTGATCTAACACAAAGGCTAGAAAAGATAAAACAATGAACACCCACTGCAAAGACACGAAGCCCTGACAGACAGTGTCAGGCAACGCAGGCCTCTGGTGTGCTGGCTCAATGCTCGTCACAGGAAATCCTGCCTGAGAAGTCAAGGGGGCTCCTTCCTCCCCAGAGCACAGCAAGGGGTTTATGAGCTGACATGGTGCAGCTGGACCATGAGATTCAGCTCAAAAAGATTCTGGCAGGGCCGTCCAGGGTATATGGGACTTTGGGCAAAGATTGTTCGCCGGGTCCTTATCTATCCATATATAATCAAAGGTACAGAGAGAGACCTGGGTTTGCTCAGTCTTCTCCACAACTCCTTTTCTGGAAATGCCACCTCTTTTCTGGTGTTTTTCTGTCCAACTCCTTTTCTGGAAATTGACAGCCCCACACCCCAGCAGCTGCTCTGTTGACTAGGACATCTTGGGGGGAGGGGCTCCTATGGAGTCCACAGCTCCCCGCCTTCTCATAAGCTGGCTGAACTAAGATGTGCTCAAGATGTCTGTACAGCACACCTGCCTCCCGTGACCCCCCCCAAAACCAAAGCATGGGAACCAAAATCAAATTAGCAAATCGATAATCATTGTCTGAATGAAATAAAAAAAAAATTGAATTTGCTAAACAGGATACTTATAGGTGCAATCCGTATTCATCTGCGCACCTGGCACTCCAGCAGGCACTTGTCAATAAGCAGGCAGACATGCTTTCTCCACTTTGTGTGTGTGTGTGTGGTTATTTCTTCACTTAAACAAAAAATTGTGTTTCCCGTTGCTTTAAAGTGAAATTTTAGAAAGAGAGTTCCAGAATTTAGGGTTGAGGCCAAACCTCACAATTTCATAACAGTCTTGCCATTTCTTCCCAGGAATGACGGATATTTGCAGAACTCTCCTCATTTAGAAAAGCATCCTACTTCACTTCAATTTTCTTCTCTCATAATCCTGGGAGGAAGGGAGGAACTAAGGCAGAGATTCATATCATTAGCTGAAAGAATCCCTTTTTACATGGGGTGGGGGGGGTGGGGAGGTAACGTTTAAATCTCAGAGGGATAAGTGACTGGCCTGGAGTCACCCAGCCCAAACCCATTATCCAAGTGACCCCACGGATAGAGCCCGCTCCGGCCGTAGCACCTGTCTGTGCCCTGCCGGGCCCTTCTCAAACTGTCCCCAGACCTCTTGGTTTTCTGTATCCTTGGAACCGCATCATCTTGCATCTTTGTCTGTAACTGATTCTGAGATTAGGTCAGGGTACATATGCAGACAGGGAAAGTGGGAAGACAAAGAAGTTGTGGAGAGCACCGCCCTGTGCAGCCACCAAATGAGGGCATGGGCTCCAGATATTGCTGGCTTCGAGGCTCCATAGAAATCAACAATACTGCAATTCATGCTTTTTGCCTCTGAAAATCAAAAGGCATTGACCATAAATGAGAATTACTGAAGTTTTCCAAATCATGGAAGGCAAGTTCAAGGTTGCCTGGCCACCTGCCTTCTTACGGCGCAGACATAAGTAGACACTCCACAGTGTCACCACCCTAAGAAGCAGTTAACAGAACCCTCTTGGTCCTTGCCAAGTTGAGGTGAACATCTTTCTCCCTCCAGAAAGCAAGCCACTCACTCAGTGCTTCTAGAAGATTCTATGGTGACAATCCTACCTTCAATTACCATGGCTGATGGGACCAAGTGGAGGAAGGCCCAGAATCTGGACTTGATCCTGCAAGCAGCACAGGGCCAGGGATCACTGGGGAGGTTCAAGATCCTAGGCCTGAAAGTGTCAGATGCCTCTGTGATGATTATGAGGTCCATCTCTGGATAGTGATGCCCACAGTGCTGGTTCTCTGCTCAGATATCTGCAGGCAGTCCCCAGAGTCTGCATAAGCATGGCCAAGGCTCCCCAGGAAGTCCCGCTCACACATGTTACTTGCAGGCGTGGAAGTGTGTCTCCTACCCATGACTGCACTGGCTTCATGCTCCAGGATCTCAGCCTTGCTATGGATGAGCCCACCCCCAGCCCTCTCCCCTGCAGGGGACCTGAGCAGGAGAGCTACCAGTCAACAGGCCTGGGTGGTGCCGTGGTCCAACAAGGGGTTTTGGGTCACATTAATGGTTCAGATCTTGCTTCGCTCTACCCCTCATGCTCTAGGCAGGCATTAGCAAAGATCCTGGCTGTGCACACACTTCTATTTGCAGCACTGACACGTGGTCCTCAGAACTGGCATGGGCACAGGCCTTAAGGCAGGGAGCTGAGCTACTCCACATGAGAGCAGGGCCTGGAAGACCTCGAGTGGCTGGTTACCAGAGCGCAGGATTTCTAGATCCTGCACTATGAGCTGAGTCAAGCCATGCTTGACATTGTGGGAGCTGTAAAAACTGAACAGATCTCCATAGTCCCTGGCCACCATCCCCAACACGAGACTTCAGGACGGCCACTGATAACAGGCCTCCATGCCCCACTGGCCTGTCAGCATCATGTACAGAGGGTGCAGGGACAGTTGCAAAGTGACAGGTTCTGATGTCAGACAGGACAGTGCTTGTTCCTCTGTCTCTCCCTTCCCCTCTGGCCCTGTGATCTGGAGCAAGTCACTAAAACCCCAGCTGAGTGTTGGTTTCCTAACCCACATGGACCTCATAAGGCAGTTCTGTAAATTAAAGGAACTGTCTATATAAATAACGTGCTGGCCCAGGGCCTGGCACAGAGTGTGTGGACTACAGAAGACATATGTTCTACTGCTATAGCCCTTGTTGCAGCTGCAAGTGGGCATGATCCTCCCACAGGAAACATGGATTTCCAGATGCTGTGGGCTAGGCCTGCTCATCCTCCCCCCTCGGCTGTGCTGTGCAAGCAGAAACATCTCGGTGGGTGCTAAGATGCCCACTCCTCAGCTCCCTGGCTGTGGATGGCCAGGGCTCACAGCTCTATGTGTTGAAACCAATTGTTTGTCCTGAGGTCATGCATTCTCTTCGAGGGCATCCTGCCTCCACTGCCTGGTTAGAGGGTGAGGGGCACTAAGGTCCAGCCCCTGTGGGGCAAAGGCTCCAGGCTCCCTGTGGGTTCAGCAAGTCCCCTGTTGCATCAGTTTATACCTCTGCCCAGCCTACCTCCTCTCACTCCCAAGCTATTCCTGAAACCTCGTCTCTCTCTCTCTCTCTCTCTCTCTCTCTCACACACACACACACACACACCTCTTTCCCAACTCTGCATCCAGCTCCTGATGCCATGCTGCATGTTAGATCCCCAGAACTTACCTTGTAACTGACAGTTTGTACCCTTTGATCAATATCTCCTCATCTCCTGGCCTAGGACAAGCATCTTTTCATTACAATCTGTCTAGAACCACAAGAAAGAACAGAGTTCTTGATCTACAGGGAAGGAAATGAAAAGGACAGGATGAGAAAGAAGTCTTGTCTTCTCCCCATTCTAAAAATGATGAGCATCATACTTGAGTCCTTGCTGTGTCCCCTCCAGTCCTGGCCTTGGAACGGACACCAGGCTCCCTCAGGGCAAGTCTATCAAACTGGACAGTTCCATGTGCAACCTCGGTATTGTCACTCAGAAAACGACCCTGGTGGCCCTCCCCTTCTTCTCCCCCAATCTCCTCCTAAGCATGACACCTCTAGATGGTAGAGGAGAATCACCCAATGCTGTGTGTTTTCTCCATCCCAGGTACCTGAGAAAACATCGAGCCTCCTAGAAACCATCATCCTGGAGTCAGAATGATAAACTGGGCTTGACTTTTCCATTGAAAGATGTATATCTGTGAATCCAGGAGCTGCCTGGAAGAGCACTGTCTTGTACAACCCAATGGATACCTCAGAATGGCTTCTCTAAATGGCACAGCTCTACATGGCCTCTCGGCCCCTTTCCCTGGGTGTCCACAGCAAGACAGTCAACAAAGCTGGTAACTTGTGAGGGTCAGATAGCACAGCAGGGCGGAAGCATCAGAAAAGCATGTGGTAGGGGGTTCTGGGTCCTCTGAGATGGAGCAGCAGGCCTAGAAATGGGAGCAGAGGCACCTGGAAGCCAGGAGGTGAAGGCAGCACTAAGTCTGTGAACTCTAGGAGCATCTGGGTGGCTCAGCTAGTTAAGCATCTGATTCTTGGTTTTGGCTCAGATCAGCTTGGAGGCTACTTGAGATTCTCTCTCCCTCGTTCTCTGCCCCTCCCCCACTTGTGCTGTCTCTGTCTCACATAAATAAATAAATAAACTTCTTTTAAAAAAGTGTGAACCCTATTCTGTTTGCCAAGCACCAGAGACTTTTAAAAAGAGAATGTGCCTGATCACATCTCCTGTTCAGAAAGACCATCTGGAGCATAGGTCTATAGAAGCGATGAGCTAGGCATGGGGGAAGAGAGATACCAGAGGCACATATTTGCTTATGAGCCTGGTGCAACAGATCAGGGGACATGCACTAGGGTCCACTGATACTTCCTGCTGATTTAGACAGAGTCACACATCAATCCACCCTTAAACGAAGTGTTTACCTTGAGGAGGTTGGCACACTCTCTCCTCTCCACTTTGGAGGCTGCTCAGTGGAGATATGGGTTATGCAAAAAAAATCTGTGTTTGCTGAATGTCTCAGAGGATGATGTGATGTGCCACTTGGTGGAATGACCAGAGTCTCCACATAGAAACCAGGCCTGGAGGATATTCTTTTTATAGGCAGCATGTTGTTTCTTTGAGACCAGAAATCAATGCTATTTGAAAGGCCACACTTCTTCGAAACTTCCCAGCCCAGAGACTTGATACTGTGATGTTTCTTCTCCTTTTTGAACTGGAGCTGGTTTCCTGAGTCAAGATTCCTTCATTTACAAGTGACAAGATCTTAAATCAAAATGGCTTAATCACAAAAGGAATATACAGTCTCCTAGACTTCAGGCATACCTGGATCCAGGCATTCAAACAATGTCATCATGAATCTACCTCTTAATTCTCCTTTCACTCTATGCTTCCAGAATCAGAACTTCAGACTTACATCCAACTGATTTAGCAACAAGAGCCAATGAGAACTTCTCTTCTAAGAATTCTCACAAAAATGCTATGTTCAATCTCATTCCATTAGTATAACCATGGCTCCATTCTTAAATAAGGCAGTGTGGTCAGGGGGATGAACTATACTGATTGGTTACTCCTGGAGGTAAGGGACAGGTAGGAGTGGAGGGGGGAGGCAAGAAGCCCATATGGATAGAGATTAGGATAGAAAATATTTCCTCAAAGGAAA
The DNA here is from genome assembly GCF_008692635.1 of Crocuta crocuta. Lineage (NCBI taxonomy): Eukaryota > Metazoa > Chordata > Mammalia > Carnivora > Hyaenidae > Crocuta > Crocuta crocuta. The sequence goes on along the minus strand of NW_027527853.1, from coordinate 10,113,740 downwards.
ACCAAGATGCTAGTAGCAAAAGGAAAGATAATAAACTCTAAGCAAATGAAATAAATGGCCACCATATGCATCCTGGGAATTCCCATCCCTTTACAGACTGAGGGAGTTTTGAGTCCTTGACTCTTTTAACACCCTGCTTTTTCCATTGAGCCAAAACTTAACCTCTTTCTTATCACTTTGCTTCTAATGGCATTTATAAACTTTGGACTTATTTTAGGCAAATATAATGTATGGGACCATGAACTACTTTGGAGCTAGATCATATCTGATTTGCTACTCCTTCCCCATTTTCTATGGCACTGTAGCCTTTCAGACAGTTACGCTGGATTAAATGTTAGACTGATAATGTATTTCTGGTACCAATATGCCTTGTTTTGATAGAGGGGATAAAAGAGCATACACACCCACTCTCCTGCCTCAATCCACTTAGGGGCATAAGCAGGGAAGTCATTCTAGTCAACTGAACCCTCAAGAGTTGGATCTTAACAGCCACTCACATCTGGGATGACAGTCATATATGCAGAGGCTTCTGACATGATCACAAAAGTTGCATCCACATGGGCCCTGTGGTTTATATTGTCTCTGCAAAGCTTTATGTCTCACCAGAGGACCTACCTCCTCTCCCGTGTGATGGTGAGTCCAGAGCCCAAAGAGGAGCTAGCGTGTTGATGAGCCCCCATCAGGGCAACTTGGCATTAACATGTCTTGCTCCCACAGGACAGCATCTCCATGCACAAGACTTGAAATGACAAAACTATTATGTGCCATGGAACTTTGGGGTCACTTGGGAATGGTAGAATAGATACTAAATTCACTCATGCCAGATCTATACTCCAAGATCCCGAAGGGCTGCCTGTGGACTCTTCTAGTCAGCACTCAGATCTGTTTGGAGGAAGCATTGAAAGCAAGGACAGCCATTTTTTTTTTCTTAAATAGTTTATTGTCAAGTTGGTTTCCATATAACACCCAGTGCTCATTCCAACAAGTGCCCTCTTCCATGCCCACCCATTCTTAAGCAGAACGCCTTATTCACTGATAACTCAAGGAGGGATGTGTGTGGTGTGCGTGTGTGTGTGTGTGAGTTCCTTCTAGCAGGAATGCCAGACACAGATGCCCTGAGCCACAGAATTAGGGAGAGAATTCCCAAATCGTCCATGTGATGGGTTCTAGGGCTGGGGCCTCACTGGAAAGAACTGAAACCAACCAGCCTTTCTTCAGCAAAAGCTTGCATAGCTACCAAGGGCACGTAAAGAACAATGCAGATCTTGTCCCTTCAGACTGATAGTCACCAATGGAGAAACTGCTTGTACAGTGGACAGAGCAGAGCACTATGGGAGCACAGAAGAGGGACTTAAACCAATGGTGGTTGGGGGGGAGGGTTTGGTCAGTGACAGTTTCCTGAAGACAGAAGACAAGCATGAACACAGAGTGCATATGGGGGTCTGTGGAGTTACAGTCACCACCCTGAGGGAGGGGTGCAGCCTGGTGGGCGGGGTCCACAACTGAGCCGGAAGATGACACTGTCTTGCTCACCTCTCTTCTCCTTCTCCCTGAGTCCCTCTCACTTGGGCCTTCCCAACCTACACAGAAGGGGTCCATAGTTCAGTTTAGGGCAGGCTCACACTCAGCTGTGCAGGGGTCCTTTGGTCACCTGGGGACCTGTGTATGACACAGAGAGGCCACTACTTTGAGAAAAAGAACCCTGGTGTTGGAGTCAGGAAGGCAGCCCCATCTCTGGCCTGTGCTCACAGACTTGGACAAGTCACTGCTTCCCTTCTCTAGCCCCATCTCCCGTCCTCTGTAGGGCAGGGGCTGAGCGTCCTTCCCTCCTTATTCTGCGGTTCCACACACTTAACTCCTTCAGTCCAGAGGCTTAGGCCTTGTGCCAAATTAGATGTTGCTAATCACTCGCAGCCACAGAATTGGAAAGCAGCGGCATCAGGGACAGGCTACTCCCTCACCTCAACCACGAATAAACACTTCTTATTCTGAGCCCATTTTCAACCAGAACACTTGCTCTGAGCAAAATGATCTTCCTTCCCTTGCTCAACCCAGCCATAATTTTTCTAACCACATGGCAAACTTCAGCCACTCCGGTTTCCAGAAAGACCCCTTATCTTTACAGAACATACCAGATTATCTCTTGGTGTTTGGTCCCTATTGATGACTTTGTCAGTGGTCTCCAGGAATTCAGAGACACTCCTGTAGCTCAGGCCAAATGCTTTTCTCTGGATAGAATTGTTCTGTAAATTTGTGACCATGCTGGCCACCTCATATGCTAAAGGAAGAAGCCAGTGGACCACCAAGGAAATGAAAGTTTATTACTCCGTGTCAGGTGCTATACTAGACATGGCATTCTCAATTATGCATGTGGTCCCCACACTGAGGAGGACCCTGAGGTATGCTAAGTGATTCACCCCAAGACAAACAGCTAGAAAGTGATGGAATAAGGATTTGAATGCAGATCTGACTCCAAAATCCATATTCTTCCTATTACCCCAGAGGTATATGTCTACCAAAGCATGTAGATGCTAAAAAGAAAATGTCACTGTATCCAAAGGCTCTCCAGCAAAGATTAAACAAAGCAGATGTTCCTTCAACTGTCCAGTTTATGAATGCATTCATATACACACACACGTGCGCGCGCACACACACACACACACACACACACAGAAGGAGAGAGACAATACACACACTGAGTGCATAGTGCCTTTCAGCTTACAAGGCAATTTCATATGTTATCACATCTAACCCTCATTTCAAGTATTAAGGGAACACCATCACTTTACAAAAATTTTTTAAACCTTTATTTTGAAATAATTGTAGAGTCACAGGAAGTTTCAGAGACAGTAGAGAGAGGTCCCCTGTACCTTTCACCCAGCTTCCCCTAGTGGTTACATCTTCTGTAACTATAGGACAATATCAAAACTAGGAAACTAACATTAGCATAAAGTGTGCCTGTACAGTTCTGTGTCAGTCCGTCACATGGGTAGTGTCATGTAACCACCATGGCAGAAAAGCCAACATCATATGATCACATACTACTTGATTTCATGAAGTCTGCCCCTAGCCTGGCAGCCCCACAGCTGGCTTGGCTCAGCCTGAGAGCAGAGCACAGGCTGACTTCCAACAGCAAGTTCTCCTGTCGGGTCTGGGACAACAGTGATCTCACAGTGTTGCCACTTGTGCTGCTATAGTTTTGAGAAGGCCTCACCCAGGTCTCAGTTCGGGATTCCAGCTCAGCTACCCCCACAGAGCTCCTAGGGAGGCTTGTCATAACATAGTAAGCAATCGGGCATTTCCTGAGCATTTGTCCCAAGCACTATGCTTTTTACAAGGGAGGAATGTGTGCTCAGAGTTCTTGATTGCCTAAGAATCCTGCAAGTGTGATTTGACCAAGCTAGTATTCTCGGTATATGACATTTAAGGGAGGAAATTTTCTGCCATTGTTGGCCTGATTCAGGCGTTCATCATATCTTCTTGGACAATTAGAAATTTTTCTAGTAGTTCCTCTGCTCTAAATCTTGCTTTGCTCCAATCTTTCTTTCTCTCATCTTTCTGGAATCATGACTGTATTAACAATAACCGATGTGTCAGGCACTGCAGTGAATGCTTTAGGCTTACGATCCCATTTATTTCCCACAAACATCCTACAAGTAGATTGAGCTGTTCCCCCTACTTCACTGATAAGAAACACTCCCAGAGAGGCTTCCACAATACCCTGGGTGACAGAGAGTGAGCAAACATGTTGGTATTGAATGCAGACCCAACTGACCCCAGATCCCCGCCTCTCATTTCCAAAACTCAAATCTAACCTTGTTATCTCCCTCCTTAAAGGATGGGGTAGACTTGTCTTTCTGCTCTCCCCTGCGAAATATGACTATGAGCCCTAGACATTGACATAAGAGGAAAAGATATTCAACATCAGTAGCCATTTGAAAAATGCAAATAAAAGCAAAAGCAAGATATGACTACATGCCTAGTGTAACGGTAGAATAAAAGTAATGATGTCACCTAATACTGGTAAGAGTGCAGAAAAACCAGTTCACTCATTCCTTGTTGGCAGGAATGTAACACGTGAAGCCACTTAGGAAGGGAGTATTAAAGTTTCTTACAAGCTGAACCTGCAGCTACTATACAACCCAGCAATTGCACTCTTGGGCATTTATCCCAGAAAAATAAAAAGCTAAGTGTATGTAAAAACCTATACATGAATGGTCATAGCAGCTTTATTCATAATAGCCAAAAGCTGGAAACAGCCCAGACGACCCCCTCCCATGGGGAATGGGTAAACAAACAGCATTTCACCCATGTCATGTGTATTAGGCAGGGGTCTCCAGAGATAATAGTATATAGACAATAATATATAATAATACAATAATATAGTGCATATAGTATATGTATTTTTAATATATGCAATGATATATAATATATAATAATACATGTATATATGTAAAGAGAGAGAGAAAATTTATTACTTTAAAAAATATTTCTTAATGTTTATTTATTTTAGAGACAGAGAGAGCACAGGGGAGGGGGCAGAGAGAAGGAGAGACACAGGATCTGAACTTCAGGGCAGAGCCTCATATGGGGCTCGAATTCACAGACTACGAGATCATGACCTGAGCTGAAGCCGGACGCTTAACCAACTGAACCACCCAGGCACCCCTAGAAAAATTATTATAAGGAATTGGCCCATGTGGTTATGGAGGCTGGCAAAGTCCCAAGATCTGTAGAGAATTTTGGCAAGCTGGAAACCCAGGAGAGCTGATGGTTGAGCTACAAGTATGAAGGCCTTAAAATCAGGGGATCTGATGTTGCAATCCTGGTTCAAAAATCAGTGGGCTCTAGACCCAGGAAGAGCTGATGTGTTTCAGTTGAAGTTCAAAAGCAGGGGAAACACTATTTGTCCCAGTCTGAAGGCCATCAGGCAGAGGATTTCTCTCCTACTTGGGGAGGAGTCAGGCTTTTCGTTCTGTTCAGGTATTCAACTGATTGGATGGGGCCCACCCTTATTATGGAGGTTAATCTGCTTTACTCAGTCTACCAATTTAATGTTAATCTCATCTAACAACACCCTCACAGACACCCCCTGAATAATGCTTGACCAAATATTTGGCCCATGTCTCAGTCAAGTTGACACAGAAAGGTAACCATCACACGATGGAAAACTACTCAGCACTGAAAAGGGAGGAACTATTAACTCATAATGGCTTAGGTGAAGCTTGAGGAAATCTTGCTGAGTGAAACAAAAAACAATCACAAAAGATTACATACTTTATGATTCCATTCATATGACATTCTTGAAGTAAACTCTGCAGATGTAGAACAGATGAGTGGTTGCCCAGGGTTAAGATCAATTGGTGCTACGTATAGGAGGATTAGGAGGAACTTGGAGGAACAAGGGGGAGAAGAAGGGCGGAAATGGTGGGGGAAAGGGAGAGAGGCAAACCATGAGAGACTCTTGAATGCTGACAAAAACTGAGGACTGATGGATGTGGGGGGGAGGAGGGATGGGCATGGAGGAGGGCACTAGTGGGGATGAGCACTGGGTGTTATGTGGAAACTAATTTGACAATAAACTATTTGTAAAAAAAAAAATCAATTGGTGCTAGGAACAAGAGACAATGGGGGTCATTACACAAGAGTAATTCGAAAGATGCCTATCTCTGATCAGATTTTTATATATCTTGGCTGCCATGGTTGATACAAGAACTTACATCTGTGATAAAATTACATTGAACTAAACACTCCCTCTCCAGACACACGTGGGTACAAGTAAAATGGTAATCTGAGTAAGAATAGTGTATTGGGTCAATGTTAATATCACAATTTCAATATCACCCCATGATTTTGTAAGCTGTTAATCACTGGAGAAAATTGGGTGAAGAGTATCAGCATCTTTCTGTGTTATTTCTCACAACTGCATGTGGATCTATAAAGATCTCAAAATAAAATGTTAATGAAAAACAAATGATTAGCATAAAGAATGGCTCTGTAATAATGGGCTTTTGAGTATTCAGGATTCAACCCTGAGCTGGGGTTTAATCTCCTCCCATGAGAACATGGTCACACAAAATGAAAGCTCCAATATCAAGGAAGAAAGGAGGATGGATATTGGGTGGGCAACCAAAGGTATCTGCTGCAACTTATTTCTATTTCTTTTATTCTTCCTAGGCTTATCCCATCTTTTCTCAGACTAGGTGAATCCAGTTGTCAATTGGATATACCCACCTGAATAGACAAATATTTCAAGTTTAAGATGTTATTAATGGAATTCCTTTTCCTCCCCAAATTTTCCTTTCCATCTGATTTTCTCTAAATTAACTGGGGACATCAGGGGCATCTGGGTGGCTCAGTCGGTTAAGGGCCTGATGTTGATCTCATGGTTTGTGAGACGGAGCCCGGATTGGGCTCTGTGCTGACAGTGTAGAGTGTGCTTGGGATTCTCTCTCCTCTTCTCTCTCTGCCCCTCCCCCGCTTATTTTTTCTCTGTCTCCCTCAAAATAAATAAACTTAATAAAATTATTAATTAACTGGTGGCATCAACTCGCCTTTGTCACTTACTCTAGGAGACGTTTCCTTCTTTATGCCTCCTCTTATGCTCTAATCTATCATCTCCCTGTGCCTCACATTCTTCCTCACACTTCTAAACCATCTGTCACTCCCTGACCATACATCGCATCTCTGTAGCTCCTGCTTCTTTCTCAGATCTTAGCTTAGCTGTAATTCCTTCCTGCTATACTTGAGTGGCATGTGCTACCATGTTCTATCAGCATACCCTGTATGACCTGGCAAAGGTGCTATCTCATTTCACTTCACTCATCTGTTTCTTCTCTAGACTGTAAGTTCTAAAGCCAATAATCTCAGACTCAGCTACACAGAGGAATCACCTGGAGAGCTTTAAAAAGCAGTAATGTCTTGGCCTGCCACCAGGTTTTTTTCTGGTTTAAGTGGTCTCGTGAGTAGCCTGGGCACTGGAATATATTTAAAAGCTCCCCTGGTGATTCCTCTGTGTAGGCAATTTTGAGAAGCACTGTTCTAAACCTTCCAAGTCTACCTGTCCACCACTGTGGACACACCCACTCCCAAAACAGAGCTGCACACATAGAAAGTCCACAGATCCAAGTAAATTCATGCATCGACTGAATGTGGCAAGAAGTGAAATAGATCACTATCTCCCTGGAAAGCCTTAGGTCCCAAGGTCTGTGAACCTCCTGAGATATAGGATGACTTACCTCTGAAGAGGAGTGGAGCTCAGCAGCCTTGTGGTTGCAGCCAGACCTCCCTGGGAGCTGGGCCACACTCCCCTCCGCCCCACACTGTCGCCTGAGTAGCCTGCATCCCAGGGCAGAGGCCCCAGCATTCTGGGCTGGCTGGCACCCCTTTCTTTCATGCCCTGAAACACAGCAGACTAAGCCACCGGAGCCTGGGGTTGGCAAAGTTAAACCTTTTGCATCAGGGCATGAGCCAGAATGTGAGATTCGGTGATTTGCAAACGGCATCGACATTCTAAAGATGCCAGCTCATGTGTTCACAGTCCAGCGGCGGAGTTGCTTGCTGCCAGCTGTGTGTCTGAGGCAGCAGCACAAAAGCCCTGCTGTTGAAGACAATCAAGTCACAAAACACTGGAAAACTGCACACAGTTTCTTTCTGCTCCAGCTTCGCTTACTCCAGGCAGATGTTCATATTGTCCCAAGTCATTCAGAAAATGCTTTCAAAGATGCAAACCAGAAGGTCAGCTTATTTCCTCCCTCCGAAATGAGCTAAAATGTATTTTCTGGATGGACAGAGTTGAGATCATTTGACAGGGAGCCCAGAATAGCAGGTTTTTAGGACTCAGAAACATTACTTAGCCCGGTGACCTCATTCAACTTCTAAGGATACTTACACATGAACAGAAAGGAGTTAAATGTTCAAGGTTCAGGGTTAAATGCCTATTTCCTGGCAGCAGCAGGAATAGAAGCCATAACGATTGGAATAGAATTAAAGAAGTGACTTCAAGCTCTTAGCACTTTTCAACAGATAAATAACCACCATTCATTTATTCACGTGTTCAAAAGCATTCATCGAACACTACTATAAACTAAATATAAACACCAAGGCACCAGGGATTCAACGATGCAAAGAGGAATCCTACTCTTAAGGAGGAGGAGAAAAAATGAATAAACTGGAAACAAAACAGAGTCGTGATGGTGTGATAGTGGCGAGAGGATGGTACTACTGAGGCCTGGTGGAGAGGCCCCTGAACCAGGGGTGCAGGTGGGGGAGGAGGAGGCAGAAAATGACGTGAGGAGCGTACAGAAATAGAGGGAATGGGAAGTGTAACTGCAGGGCTTATGAGAGGTAAAGTCAAGAAAAAAATACTAAAAAAAAAAAAAAGCATAGGTAAATCAATCACCTTATAACTTTTAAATGGAGAAAACATTACTTACTGTATATGATTCAAAATCCAAAAGCAATAGAAGAAAGATTGATAAGTCTGACTGCATTATTCTTTACAAAAATAAGAAACAACATCATAAGCAAGGTGAAAAGACAAGATAAACTGGGGAAGAGACAACCGGGGCAGTGCAGGTAATATGCACCGGGCCTGGTTAAAGCTTAGATTTGTTCTTGAAAAAATGAGAAGCCATTGAAGGTCCACAGGCACTGAAGTCAGCTCACAGCTAAACCTAGGTTTTCTGACTTTTCTGCGTTTTATGGGTGTCTCACCTGAGCAGCACAGCTACACTTTAGAATCACTTGTAGAATATGTATGTAAGCATTCCGTATACCTGGGTCCTAACTTCCAGAAACTTTGGCTTCTTTGGTCTGGAGGCTCCGTACTTTCTGTTGCGGTTGTTATTGTTGCTGGCTAGGTGGTTTTAACATGGGCTCAAGATGAAAAACTCCTCACCCTCTGAGCTTTCATCAGCCCACCAAGTGTTCTTTGTTTTGGGAATTTTTCAGATAGCTTGCCTGTCTTTTCTTTTAAATCTTTTTGGGCCCTAGCAAAGAGGGGATCAAGGTGTCCACACTCCCAGCTACCTGCCCAGGGGGCAATTGTAACACGAAGTCCCTGCTTTCTTACGCATCCAGGATTCTCAGGTAGGTCCCCTTGGCCCAGAGGCCCAGGAGGGTGCTGTTGGCAGATAACAGAGAGGGGATAACATTTCAATGGCAGAAATAATGAGGTCAGGGAGACTCCTCCACCTGCTGCAGGGAGATGAGGTGCCTTGGTTTTGTCTTAAGAACCTCAAATTTCATCTTGATGGAAAGAATTTTCCTGAATGATGCCTTTACAACTCTCTCTTTGGAGGTTCCCTTTCTTCCCCCTCCATCACTGCCCATGTTCAGCCATGACCATGTCCTGTACCATCTAGTCCCCACGTGGCTCCCCAAACCATCCCACTCTCTCCATCTGCACCCTTACCCTCAAGCCCAGTGATGGAAGTGGTCGGGCTGGTGTAGCCTACAAAGTGGCCTGATGAATTTAAAAACAATAATAAAACAATCTTAGACTCATCAGCAATTTCAGACGTCAGTGATAAAATACTCCTTTCCTTAAAAAATCGTTCATTATTTTAAGTTCTAAACAATTGAGACAGTCAATTTTATTACGTATATTTTCATAACGATCATATTTTATATGCACCTAAATTTGGAAACTTTCAGTTGTACAGTTGGCCTTTGACTCTGCTAGACTTGGCCACATGGCTCCATTTCAAGAGTAGGCTTGTAACAATTAAAAAAAATTTTTTTATTTAATTTTTTTTTTATTTCTGAGAGAGAGAGAGAGGGAGAGACAGCATGAGCAGGGAGAGGATCAGACAGAGAGAGGGAGACACAGAATCCGAAGCAGCCTCCAGGCTCTGAGCTAGCTGTCAGCACAGAGCCCGACACAGGGCTCGAACCCACGAACCATGAGATCATGACCTGAGCTGAAGTCGGACGCTTAACCTACTGAGTCACCCAGGCGTCCCGGCTTGTAACAATTTAAACCCATCTGAACTTGTTTCAGGTGCTATGTGTTTCTCAAACCTTGTTTCCATATATACTCCTGAATTTAAGTGATAGCTTTGAAGCACATGATGTTGGCCCAGTGATTTCAGGCCAGAGGAAATAGAACACACTCTCTTTTGTTTCTGTTATTTGTGTCCTTGATGTGGTCACTTGGAATTTGTACTTGTATATAAAATTTAGAACAATGAAGCAGGAGCGTTGAGTGTGAGGTTTAATATTTTTGTTTGCTAAGTACAAATTTTAGTTCATTCATAAAATATTTTATTGAATTTGAAAAATATTTAAAAAGGTCAAGTATTATTTTTAAATTGTCAATTGTTTGAAAACTAAAGAATAGATTAAGAAAATGATAAGTATCAGTAGTTAAGATATGATTATTGCTAAAAAAACAGTTTTTTCGTACAGAGGAAGGGGAGTGTTCAAATCTGCCCCACACTGGGTATCAAACATCAGAATCCACTCCAGAACCACACTTTATTGTGTTTTCTCTCATCTGACAGCAGTGGCCTCCTCACTTAACCTCCTACTTCCCCTCACTCTTCTTGAATGCTTACTTGATATCACCCCTAATGTAATTTTTCTAAAAACCTAATTTTATCACCTACATGCAAATCCCATCCTCTTGATGTAGAGATCCCTCAAAATATGGCCTGACATCCTTTTAAAAAAAGAGTAAAATCAATCAATCTGCACAAGATGGAGGGAAGCAGATGGGGTGCAGACATGGAGAGAGGGACAGAGAGGCATGGTTCTGGGAGCCACTTAGGGGCTAGAATGTGAAGGACTCGGTCACGGCTAGTGTGGGCAGTGACAGGTTGGGAGGCTCAGAGTGGGCCCTGTGGCTGTCCAGCAATGCATTTAAGAGACAGGATGGTAGTGTTCTGAGGAGAGACAGCCTGAGGTGGCATCTCAGCTCCAGATCAACCACCCAGCAGGGCTTGAGCACCTTCACCCCTTGTCCTTATCTCCTACCTGCTCTTAAGGGTGTTGTGATGATTAATACGTGTGGTGCCGGAGCACAAATGCCTTACCAGTAGTTATGAGCCCTAACTGCTGCCCTGGGAAAGGCTGTTATGTAAATTCTCTAAGACCAGTGCCCTCCCTTGAGGAGCTTGGGTGTGGACAGGCCATGTCTTGGTAGCGCAGGTAATGGCAAGGGGGAAAAGCACAACTAGAGGACCAGAGCTGGGTTTGAGTTCTGATTGCTTGGCCTACTGATCTGATGGTGGGCAAGGGACTCATCCTCCCTGGGTATCAGATTTCTCTCCTCGGTGGGAAAAAATCCAGGCCAAATATAACATCCCCTATAGATGAGATATAACTTCCAGAACCCCTAGCATGCACCCTAGGTCCCAGCCACATGGTGGTGTTCACTGCTGTCCATCATCCCAGATGCTCAATCCTCCTAACTTTGCCCATATCAAAGTCTTTTCCTCTTTGTGGTCTGTTATTTCTATAATGATCTGGGTACATGTCAAGGTCCTTCTGGGATGAGTGAACCCCACAGGAAGGGATTTTCCTTATTTATCAGTGTACCAGTGGGTGTAGCCTAGAACCCGTTGGGTGATAGGTGCTTTTAATAAATGGTGTTATCAATGGTGCATTGTAATATAATATTACAGAGTATTATCAAAGTAGCTTCACATGAATGTCACTTCAGTCAATATTTAAGTTTACTGAGTCTGTGTTAGGGTGCTCCTGAAATAAAGGTCTTTGATATTTCGAAGGACTCCCATAACTTAATTGTCACCCCAAGAGTAAACTTCCAGAATAAGATAAACATTAAGTCAGCTTTCTAACACTTAACGGCTGTCTTTCTAACACTTACGGCTGTCTTTCAGTGGTTTTTCCCGGAAGGCATGAATTCTGTTTCTGTAGAGGGATTGAGCAGAAGCTGGACAAGGAGCAAGGGACAGCAGCCCCTGGATAAGTGAATGCATTAGACAAAAGGTAGTTAAAGGTCTTCAAGGTCACTTCTTTCCCACCCTGAGATCCATTAACTTGACACTACCTCATCCTCATAGTGGCTACAGGAAGACTGAACCCAGAGTCACAGGAGGGTGACTTCAAAGGCAGGAGGTTCCATTGGTAGAAAATCCAGGGCAAGGCCTTCATGTTCCTGTGAATTCGCCTTGTCTTACCTCAGTTTCAGCACTGGCCTGATGCTGCCCATCTGTGTCAGGCCATCCAAGTGACTAGAACGTGGGCAAAGGCCTTCAAGGATGGCCCTCTTTCCCACCTGCCTCTTTCCAGGAAGGATGCTTTACCATGTGGCAATGCTCCCTAATCTTTGTCCATTGGGTTTTCCAGTCTCAAGGCAAGGAGCACTCGGTAACCTTATCTAGAGCTCATTACCATCTTCATAGCAGAAATTGAGGTAGCCTTGTTAAAGACAAACCCAAACAGGCCCTAGATTCCCCACATCCCCTTCATGGAGGATGAGCTGCAAGAGGACAGTGAACTTCCTCCAGCTGGAAAAGCCGGAAGACCTCACTCACTCTGGTCTGTACCCTCCATTAGGCTCTGTGCATTGAGGCAGGCCCAGGTCAAGGCCTCCCCTGTAATGTCCTCACCTCCTGACTGCAGACAGGATCCACCTGCCCTGTACTTACAAGCCTTGCTGCCTAGACTACACTTATAATCCCCTTCCCCTCCATTAAGCCCACTGCTATCAGCTTCTGCCTACCAGTCCTTAGAAGTGCTGCCCACTGAAATCACCAGTGACGTCCTCATCACCAAATTCACAGCCTCTGTCAGCTTCTACGGCAGATGCAGACTGCATCCTCACACTCAGTTACTGCTCTTCCTGAGCACACAGGTACACTGTATTTCTGTGGTCATGAGACAGTTCTGGCCAGTGAAGTGCAAGCATCACTTCCAGACAGGTACATGACTCCCAGATGTGACCTCCCGAAGCTCTTCCTTCTGCTGGCTTGCTACAGACTAATGTGATGTCCTTGAAAACCAGGTGTTGAATGGGGGCAGAGTGCAGGAGGGGACACAAGATCAGAGGAGCCTGAGTCCCCGAATGGTCACCTGGAGGTGTGAGCCAACTGCCCACATATTAGACTTCCTATGAACAAGAAATGCATTCTGTATTCAGGTCCTGAAATTTGGGGGATTACCCACTATTTCACATAGTGTTAAAGTTCCATTCCTTGAGGGCCTCTGTGCCATCTGATACTCTTGATTCAGATCACTGTGCTTGTCTCCCTGGTCCTGAATTTTACCTTCTCAGCCAAGGTCGTTCTCCTCTGGTCACAATCCTTCCCAAGCACTAGGCAGAATTGGTCCCTAAACAGGGCTGGGGGACCCCGAGGTGAGCAGCACAGCATCATGGCTAACCTGGCTCACTGTGAGTCCCTGCTGATGTCCACTGCCTATACCAATGGCGATAAGCTTGGCTGACTTGGACATTTGAGATAAATAGAAGATCTGAAGTCCCTGTGAGGGGAATCCAGATGTATATTTATTTGGTTATTCTAATGTCATTTTTACATTTATTTATTTATGTTGATAGAGATAGAACCAGTGGGAGAGGGGTAGAGAGAGGAGGACAGAAGATCCGAAGTGGCTCTGTGCTGATGGCAGAAAGCCCCATGCGGGGCTTGAACTCACAAACCATGAGATCATTACTGAGGCAAAGTCATATGCTCAACTGACTGAGCCACCCAGGGGCTCCTCTAATGTCATTTTTGAGGGCTAGAAAGTGACTGGGTGCTAATAAATGGTAACTGAAGATTTGGCTATATGGTTGATGGAACTATTCGTGATTTCTCTTTGGTAAGGTAATTGAGTTCCAACAGGAATCAATGTTTATAGAGAACAATGGATTGTGTCCCTTCTGAATTCTTACATCCTTGTTCTGAGCATGTGCTTTGAGGAGGAAGGGTTGCTGGCATGGTAGACGCCTAAGTTATGTCTCAGATGTGGTATAGCTTCTCACAGAGCCCATGGCTGGGTCCCACTTGAACTGCGCCTGTAGGGAGTATGCCAGGCCAGTCTCACATATCCCAGGGAGAGTCCAGGAATATCAAGTTCTCAGTGTCTTCAACTCTCTAAGGAGCCTTGGCCAGACTCTTAGCTCTGGGCAACATGGAGCCAGCCTTTCACAAACATGGCACACCTATCAGGGCATGGGTGTGGCAAGGCACACTGTGGTCGGTCTGAATGCTCTGTGCTCAGGGAGCCCAGGCCTGCATGAAACATGGGGCCAGCCATATAGGGCTAACCTAGGCAGGCAAATTTGCCCTAGAGTACACTGGTGCAGCTGGTTCAGGAAGTGGGAGGCCAAAGAAGGACTCCATCAGGACGAGGCCTGGTCACCCATACAAGACAAGAGTAAGCAGAGTGTGCCAGGAGACCATGCAGGGCGTCTCATGAGGCCCGGAGCGCTGAGCCCACACTGTGTGCTCCACACTGGCCTGTAGTGGCACATTTAAACAAGGCCACATGTGTTCTTGTGCCTATGGGCACATCCTGGATAAGAAAAGCTCTGTTCAGCCTGACCCTTGTTTATAGCACTCAATGGGGAGCATGTTACCTGAAAGCCAGGTCCCCAGAGTTGGTCCAGAGACACTGGGGTCCAGCTGTGTCATGTCACAAGTGAGGAAACTTGTGAGCATAGGTCCTGCAAAGAAGGCTAACGTCAGGTCAGATGGAGGTCTGTGCATCCCCATGCCAGTGCACACCCCAGCGATGCCCCTAGGACAGCAGTGCTGAGAGCTGCTGGGGTTACAGACCGTGGACAAACATCAGAAGGGCTCATACAGGCCTCTGCCTAGCTATGGAGGCATCTGGAAAGAATTGTGGTCTGGGCTGGAAGCCGTGTTGAGAATGACATTTTCCTGTAATATCCCCGTTTTAAATAGGCACATCATGGCAGCTCTGAGTCTGATTTCAATTCTAAAATTTGTTCAAATTCACATTGACTTGGGAAAAAAAATATTGTGGGAGGGAGCAAACAGTGCCGAGTGGTACAGCCCGTCCCCAGGCACTGGCAGACAGCAGGCGTGGCAGACGCTCCTGGCCTCTGTGGAAGAGCAACAGGACTTTGGCAAGGCTCCTGAAGGGGGCGCCTGCTCAAGCTCAGTCACCCTGTATTTATACACAAATGCAGGCTGTCTTCCCTTCCTCCACTGAAGGGGCCTTGCTCCTGTTTCCTTTCCCATCCCAGGCAGAAGCAGAGGGAGCAGCAGCTCTGTAATCAGAGAAGCTGGTATCTCTAAGGGAAGGATGTTACCAGAAAGCAAGCCCTACTGAGGCAGACCACACATTCATGGACGTTTGGAAGACAATGCTAAGTGAGAGTTCTTCTTTTTCCCAATACATCACCTGTCATTCTGTAGAGTCCCCCAGGATGGGTGGCTGGGAATCACTTCTCTCTGGTCCCTCTCTTTGTTGATGTTCCTGCCCTCAAGAGGAGAGAAAGCCCTCTGAGTCTCCCCACAGATCAGGCCGGCTCGTGCTCCTTCCCACCAAGCTGCAGGTGTGGACGAATTCAGAATGAATCCTCTAGAGGAAGGAAAGTAAGCCTTCTCTGTTCACTATCAACTCTCCCTTTGTACTTTGTGGACCGTGCTTTAAAGCTCATTTTAAATGAATTTCTATCTACCATCTCCCTCCATTTTGCCACAGAGCAGCCACAGGGAGGGGAGAAGTTTCTCTGCCAAGTGTTCCTTCCCCAGGGCAGTGCTGTTTCCTCACCCCTACCCTAGGGGAAAAGGGGGGGCCTCTCCAAGCCCACAGTGCATACCCGTCTCCTCAATGCCATGCCAGCTCTGATCTGGAGCAGGCCTTCTGGAGCTGTCTGACTCCCTTGTTCTGGTGTTGAGAGTTTCACCTCACCCCTACCTCACATGCACATGTGTGCGTGTGCACATACTGGTGGTGGGCATCACAGCTCCTTTCTCAAGTCTGCAGTCTGATGTTCATTTTGAATATATGTCTGGGTCCTAGACTTTGGCCGCTAAGATCTGCTGAAGAAAATATAACAATTTGTGCCAGTATGGTGGTGGATGTGACCTCAGGCTCCATGTCGCCTAATCCTTACTTCCAGGTGTCTTTACCCTCTTTCTGCTCATTTTGCATCTCCTGGGAAGGAAGTGCAAACAGCTCTTTGGGCCCAGTTGGTGCATATCTAGAGCATCCAGGCATGGTTGTTGAAGTTGGCACTCCAGGTTGGGTTTAGTCCCCTCCTTGCTGGTCCTCTGATGGCTGAGCTATGCTTCTGTGTGTTGTCCTCACAGCTCTGACTGTGGCTTCCAGCTACACCCAGCACACTGGTGAAGATTCTGATAGGGCTGTGACAGAACATGGTGCCCATTCACATGGACTGTGTCTAACTGATACTTCTGAATTTTGTGGTAATACCCATGTCAGGCCCCAGCTGTTGCTATTGTACCTCAATGTCAAGGTGGTGGGCTTGACTTGGAGAACTGAAGCCACCCTCCACTATAATTCTCAATAGCCTTGATGTTCTCCTCTTATACCAAATTAACTGAAAAGAAAAATGAAACCCAGGTGTTTTTAGCACACTCTAGCCAACCAACATTTGCCGCCGGAGATTGGCTGAAAGCATTTCCCGTGAGCAATCCTTGTCTCTTTCTTACCTATCACTCCATTCTCTCCCCACTGGTTTAGGTAAAGAGGTCTTTAATCTCCTCACAAAACTGGGAGTCTTTTTATGCTCATTCTTTCTCAGTTTCAAGGTCAAAAACTTAGCGCATGTCTCTTAGCAAGTCTATTCTGCCAAAGACTCAAAGGAAAGCCAGCAGTCAGTCATGGCCTCCAGTCTCCCTGGGGAGGTACCACTCTGGTGGGGCCCCTCTGCTTTTCCCATGCTGCCTGCAGCGCTGCCCAAGTCCTTCAACTCTGCAGGTTTCTCTAACATGTGGCAAAATCCTTTCTTTCTTGCACCTGCTCTCAGCTTTCCCTACCCAGATACCAGCGGCTTTTCCAGCGCTTTACATGGGCTGCTCGTCCTAGGTTTTTGTGGCTCTCCTGCTCCCTCTGCCATATTTCTTATGGGCTGTCTTTCCTTCTATAGCAACAACCCAGCTTTGTCCTTTCAAAGTCTTTATTAGAACACACAGTTGTTTGGGGCCCTTATACTCAGTATCACCTTCAAGAAGTCTGTCATGTAAATTCCCATGGTCAAGTGTGACTCCACCTTTATGTCTGAACCAGGCATTTTCAGTACGACTTTCACCCCAGGAAACGGCATAGTCTCCACCAAGTTCCCTCTCACTAAAAGTCATTGCTTTTGTTGGCGCCATTCAGTAATGGTAGAAATTCACTCAACTCCACTGGGCTCTAAGAAATACTGAGAAATCGCCCTTTAACAGCCTAGAAAACAACACCCAAAATGTTTCTGCTTAATACGTTAAGCAGACAATACCTTAATATCATTGGCAGCTGAGAGAAAACATCACTGTTGAACATCACAAATACATAGAGGCACCAGAAGGTGATAAACTATCTTCTTCCCATGAGACCACAGAGAATTCTTTGTGGGTAGGCATGAGATCTGTTATCTCTGTGGTCTCCATTCCTGTCTCCTTCCATCACAAACCCTAGAATATGTGTGCTTGTCTAGCTCTCTCTAGGGTTGGACAATCTACTTCTTCCAATTTTCTCCTTAGTGAAACCAGAGGGGGGAGTTTCATCTTCCAGATCTTCTAGAAAAAATACTCTACAGTGAAGGAAACTTTTCCTTGACAATATGGAAAACTTCTTCCAACATACTCTGGGACATTCTTTGATATTTCTGTACCTTTTATACCCCACTTTTCTATCTATGAAGGGCTGATATAGAGAAGAAAACCTCACCCAGCTCATAAATATAGATTTGAATCAGAGCTCTACCACTTACTAAGTCAATGACTTTGAGAAAACCAACCAACTTCTTTGATTGTCAGTTTACCCATCTATAAAATGGAGGGGTTAGTACCCACCCCATGGGGGTTTCTGAGAATTATACAGAATAGGTGATGGGGGCATTCTGGTTTCACCAACCCACAGTGCAAATTAGGTCACATTGTCACTGACACCATAAATTTTAAGAGCTCTGAATTGCCATCCGTTCCTGTGGGACCTCAGTGCCCCTAATGTTCCCACCTTGAGTGTCCTTGGAGTAAGCTCAGGGCTTTTCATCTCTTCTCAGCAGACTTAACCTCCAGCCTTCTTGAAGTTGTGAGCTCTCACCTCCCTCAGAGGTCCTGGGGGCAAACCCTGCCCTCCCTCTACTTCTCTGTTCCTAGTATTCTCGTCAGCAACTTAGCAAATGTTTTGGGTGAGTTTGACAACATTGTGCTGAAGATTTGTGAGTAGAGGGAATCTAATGTGCAAGGAATGACTTTGACTCTATATGTGCCCTTCTTAGTTCCCACTGCCCCAGGCTCGTTGTCCATAGGTCCTGTCTAGCATTCACTGTCCACCCACCATCCAGCCTGCCTCCCTGTACCAGGGATCATATGTGTCCCAACACCTTAGATTATTCCACGTACTGCCTGTGAAGGCACTGTCAAAGTTCACATTTGCCCTAGGCCATTCTTTGTTTACATTGTTCCTTCTGCATGAAGGAACATGGCCTTCCTATAGTCTGCTGTACTGAGGGTTCTCATCTTGTCCACATCTGGCAAAAATCGAAAAATACTTACAGTTTTAAAGTAGCATTCTCCCCCCCAAAATCTTATCTGTTCTATGCTCATTAAAGGAAAGCCAAATGAATAAAAGAAAACAAAAGCCATAGCAGCTCAGTCAGGGCACCCTGTTTCATACAGATGGAGTAAACAACGTTGGGAAAATACAAATAATTCTTAACTGACTGTGCAGGGGATGGATTGCCTGTTTAAAAATCATAATAGACCATGTGTTTAAAGAAAATTGCGAATTTCCATCCATCAGAAGAACTTCTGGAACTACACAAGAAGCACCATCTTGTGTGTCTTCGGCTCCATCAGAATGTCATGGGAACAAGGAAGGAACAGGGAAAAGGCAGAAATGTTAACCAATTATCACTATATCATGGTGTTTCATCTCTGTGAGTTAGAAGTGCACATCCCAAATTCAGCCCAGACTGAGTCAGTCACCCCTCCAATGGGCACGGTCCACGCAGAACAGAAGGGGAAAGAGAGAGGCTGTAGCTGAAAAAAATAAAATCATGAATTTACACTTATTTCACATTCTCATCAACAATGACCACAGAACTAAGTCTTTTGGCAGAAAAGGAGTGAATGAGAAGGCAGGGAGAACTCACAAAACAAGGGTATGATGAGCCATACCCTTACTCACCAGACCATCTGCGGGCCTGTTGGAGAGTGAGGACGACAGGCCACTGAGTGCCAGATTCTTGTTGCGTAGGTTTCATTTTTCACATTTTAAAATAAAGGGCTTAGCTGAGCAACAGAAAACAATAGCAGATTGCTTTAATTGAGTCTAAACTTTTGCCCGTTTTTTCTGTCCCAACGTGTAATCTTTTGTGTGCTTAAATTGTGCTTCTTTGTTTTTTGGGTTTTTTTTACACTTGAAAATCACATCTGGAGCACAGTCATTTTATTCTAAATAGTTAATTTAGGATTAATGTGAAATTAGATTTGAATCATGCTTTGACAAGATTTACTTGATCTCCAATAACAGTAGCCTTTTCCCCTTGTTGTTGAATTTATTGTAAATGGGTAGAAATAGGCACTTGATGTGCCATTGCTAAAGAATGAGCAAAGACCAGAAAATCCCCCAGGAGCCCCTCCCAATGCTAATTAGCATCAGTCTGATAGTCAGCAATGTCATCCTCACCCATATTCTTTCCCTTTTGCTTGAGCACCCTTGAATTTCACCCACGTTGCTCTTGTTTCTTGAAAATGTGTAGGTTGGCGGGAGAAGGGTCTCAGGTACATGGATGCCAGGCTGACGTGAGAAGACCCCTGACGAGATAGTGCTTCACAGGGAATTTCCATTAGGACACGGGTTGTGTACAATGAATGGGGATAACATCCTCAGAGCAATGAAAAATGTTGAGAGGACCACCTCCAAAAAGGAAGTGAAGCATGAAGTAACAGTGAAATAAGTGACTTTAACCACTCACATAAGAGGTTGTTTTAAGGGAAACTTACTAAATGCCATGATGGAAATAGACATTGGTTTCCATGAAATCTCCCCAAGGAAAGTAAACTGAGTCATGCTTTATAGCTATTACATCATTTGATCTTGGCAACAGTCTGAAACGTAGGCGGTACCCTTTACATTTTTTTATACAGAAGGCAAAGATCGAAGGAAAAATCTTGAGTTTCTTCCTCAGAAAACCTGAGACTGCACCCAGATTTTATCCTTAACTTGATTTCTCTCTCTACACCCTTCCAAGTCACTGATTTTGAAATGCATGTTTTGAGGGGCACCTGGTTGGCTTAGTTGGTTAAGAATCTGACTTCGGCTCAGGTCATGATCCCATGGTTCATGGGTTTGAGCTTGCATCGGGATCTGTGTTGATAGCTCAGAGCCTAAAGCCTGCTTCAGATTCTGTGTCTCTCACTCTCTCTCTTCCCCTTCCCTGCGCTCTCTCTCTCAAAATAAATAAAAATTGAAAAAATTTATGAAATGAAAATTTTGATAATCACTGGGTTGTTGAGGAGTAAATAAAGCAATTAGAACAATACCCAGAACTTAATGGAACACACACACACACACACACACACACACACACACACCCCACACATGCACACATACACACACACGTGAATGGCTATTATTACAACAGATTTGTGAAAACTGGAGTCTAGAGGGATAATTTAGCTTGGTCTAGAATATACTGAAAGTAAGCTGCTGGTGCAAGTATTATCTTCACTAAGGCCAAAACCCCAAACCTTCTCAGTATGTCAGTTTCAACTACCAAAATATATATNACTTGCATACCCTTCGGTAAGCCATCCTGGAGATAGTAGTATAATAAAATGTAAGTTTAGGTACAAGGTTATTCACTATGTATCTGGAATATTAGTATAAAAAAGACTGAAACAAACACCCATGGCTGTCAATAAGGAACTGGCAGAAAAAATTTTGGTTCAGTCACACAGAAGATCCATCTGAAGCAATAAAAAGAAATAAGGAATAGGCCCACATATTGTGTGCTCCTCAAAATATAGTTTGAAGAGAACAAAGCAAGATGGAGAAGAAAGTATGTATATTATCTACCACTCATTTATGAACAAAAGAAAGACACATGGATGCAGATTTCTCCATATTAAACAAGTATAAGAGATTTCCACTTTTGGAAAGATGGAGTACCTGTACTTTTTTCTTATTCTTCTTGTTAAGTACAACTAAAATATTTGACAGCACATATAGAGCAAACGTTAGGTGGACTATAAAATAGAGAGAAGAAAGAGCACCTAGGAAACTTGGGAACCAAGGACCACATCGTGGTTAGCCCTTTGGGTTTTCATTTTCCTCATATTTTCTCAACATGGAGCTGAAGAAGAAGCTAGCTACCGAGAAGTGTCAATGGTCAGAGACAAAAACAAAAACAAAACTAACAAAATCTTACTCTCCTAAGCCAGATGGCTATGAAAGAAGCTGCCCAGTGAGACAGAATAATGACTCTACTCCAGTCAAACACCCCAAATAAAAAAGTGACCTCATCTACCAGCAAAAGCCTAGGCTTCACCACTCTGTCAGGGGGCACCCCAACACCTTTGTTGATGTAGTGTCAGAGAAGGCCCAGTGGGGAGCCAAGACTTTCATCTCTACCAGATTAGAGAGCCTCTCTCTATGCATAGAGTCATGGAAACCATATGTGGAGCCTGGACTTCCATTTTTACCATGCAGTAATGAGGCACCTTCCCTTCCCCACTGGGGTGGTGACAGAGGAGGTGATAGAGGGAAGTCTGGACTCTCACCACCACTCAGTAGTAATGAGGCCACACCATCTGTGATATCAGTGGGTCCATGTGGAGAGCAGTAACCAGGTGTATCTATCACTCCCAGACAGGGAGGTACCAGTGGACACCAAGCGGGGACACAGAACTCCTGTCCCTGTCCAGCAGTAATGAGAAGCTTCCCTCATCTTGGGTACCAATGGAGGCCAAGTGAGAAAAACAGATTTATAAATCCATCTGGTCATAATGACATAACAAATCTCCCTTTCTCTGGTGGAGCACTGTCAGAAAAAGCCAGCAAACCAGATGGTTTAGATAAGATGCAAAATCTCAAGACATAATATGCAAACTGACAAAAATTCAATAAAAAATCACTCATCATACTGAAAACCAGGAAGATCTTAAACTGAATGTAAAAAAGATAATCAATAGTTACCAAAGCCGAGATGTCAGAAATGTTAGTTATTTTAAAAGGATTTTTAAATCAGTCATCACAGAAGTGCTTCAACAAGCAATTATGAACATGCTTAAAACAAATGAAAAAAGAGAAAGTCTTAGCAAAGAAACAGAAAGCATAAAGAAAAACCAAATAGAATGGAAATTTTCTAATTTTCTGAAATAGAAAAACCAAAATGAAAAGCAAATAAGTAAACGAAGTCAATGGATTTGGCTCAACAGCATAATGGAGAATCTGAGGCAAGAATCAGTGAATGGACAGAAAAATAGAAAGTATCCAGTCTTTATAATAGAAACAACATAAGCTGAAAAATGATTAATAAAGCCTGTAACAAAAGAGCTAACATTTGTGTCACTGGAGTCCCGGAAGAAGAAGAGAAATAGAATAGGGCTACAAAAGTACTCAAAAGAAAAATGGCTGAAACATCCCAAATTTGGGGAAAAAGGATATAAATCTATAGATTCAAGAATCAGGGCAAACATCAAATAAGGTAAGCCTTAAGAATATACATGGAGAGACGTCATAGTTAAACTTTTATAAATTAAAGACAAAGCAAATATCATGAAGGAAGCAGGAGTATATATTACTTACAGGCAAAAGCAATTCAGGTGACAGTGGATTTCTCATCAAAAACCATGGAGGTCAGAAAGAAGGGGAACACACTTTTTAAATACTGAAAGAAAAGAACTGTCAACCTCAAATTCCATACTCAGTAAAAATATCATTCAGGAATGAGGGGAAAGCAAGATCGCTTCAAAGGAAAATTAAGAGTTTATCACCAGCAGATCTAACCTAAAAGAATGGGTAAAGAGAAAGGAAGAAGAAAGGGTGCCTGGGTGGCTCAGTCAGTTAAGCATCCGACTTCAGCTCAGGTCATGATCTCACAGCTCTTAGGTTGGAGCCCCGCATCAGACTCTGTGCTGACAGCTCAGAGCCTGGATTCTGCTTTGGATTCAGTGTCTCCCTCTCTCTCTGCCCTTCCCCTTCTGGCACTCTGTCTCTCTCTCAAAAATAAATAAACATTTAAAAAGGAGAGAGAGAGAGAGAGAATGGAAGAAGGAGTCTCAGAACATTACGAAGGAAAAAATGAACACATAAGAGAAACTACTGGTAAATGAAATAGTAATACTCTGTAATATCACAGTACTTTAATACTCCATAATACTCAAGTCTTCTAAATTAGGATTGATGAGTGGAAAAAATTATAACACTATCTGATGTGGTTCTAAGTGTAAAAATGGGGGACAGTAGAGGAACATAACGGAATTACATTTCACTTGAGTTAGCCAAATATGACACCAATAGACTATGATACATATATATGCATAAATGTGTAGAACGATGACTAAAACAGCTATATAAAGATATGTATTCAAGGGTGCCTGGGTGGCTCAGTCAGCTAAGCATCTGACTCTTGATTTCAGCACAGGTCATGATCTCATAGTTCATGAATTCAAGCCCTTGTTGGTCTCTATGCTGTCAGTGCAGAGTCTGCTTGGGATTCTCTCTCTCTTTCTCTCTGCCCCTCCCTTGCTCTTTCTCATTCAAAATAATAAATAAACTTTAAAAAGTATTTTTAAAAAAGATAGGTACTCACAAATATTGCAGATAAATCAAAATGGAATTCTAAAAAGAATATTCAAATAACCCACAGGAAGGTAGAAAAAGAAACAACAACAAAAAGGAGAAAATAAAACGAAAAACAAAATTTCAGGTTTAATCCCTAACACATCAATAACTGTATTAGGAGGTCAAAACACATTCTTTAAAAGACAGAGATTAGCAAAGTGGATTAAAATATGCCACCCAACTATATAATGTCTATAAAAAACCCACTTCAAATATAATGATACAGGCAGATGGAAAGTAAAAAGATGAGAAAAATGTATATGCAAATTTTAATCAAGAAAAACAAGAGTGACTATATTGATATTAGATAGACTTCAAAGCAAAGAAAATTACTACAGACAGGAAGACACAACTATATAATGATTAAAGGATATATCCAGAAGGTGTAACAATCTTAAAATGTATATAACAAACAATAAATCTGCAAATTATGTGAAGCAAAAGCTGATAGAACTGAAAAGAGAGATATGAAAATCCACAATGATGGTAGGTATTTTCAGCATCTCTCTCACACACAATTGCTAGAAAATCTAGACAAAACATCAGGGGGAATATTGAACAACTTAGTAACAATATTAACCAATGGGACCTCTGGGACATGTAGGAAACATTCCACTCAGGAACAGCAGAATACACATTTTTTTTTTCATGGACTCACAATGCATATTCCAAGGGAGGTCATAATCTGGGCAATAAAGCAAAAATTAACAAATTTTAAAGAACTAAAACTACAGCAATTGTTCTCTGAACCCAGTGGAACCAAATTAAAAATCAATAAAAGAAAAGTTTAAAAATTTTCAAGCAGCTGAAAACTTAACAAAACACTTAATTTTTTTAAATGTTTACTTACTTTTGAGAGAGAGAGAGAGAGCATAAAACGTGGAAGGGCAGAAAGAGAGGGAGACAGAGTCCAAAGCAGGCTGCAGGCTCTGAGCTGTCAGCACAGAGCTGAGGTGGGGCTTGAACTCACTGAGGATGAGATCATGACCTGAGCCAAAGTCAGAGGCTCAACAGACTGAGCCACCCAGGTACACCTTAACAGAACACTTTTAAATAATACATGGGTCAAAGAATAAGTATCAAGGAACTAAAAAATTATGTTGAATTGAATGAAAATTAGGATATAATATTATCAAAATTCAGGGGGCTTCACTGAAGCAGTACTGTGACTGTGATGGAAATGTATACACCAAAACATGTATTAGAGGGGCACCTGTGTGGCTTAGTTGGTTAAGTACTTAGTTGGCTAAGAGTACAGATCTCTTGGTTTTGGCTCAGGTCATGATCTCACGATTCATGAGTTTGAGCCCACATCCTGCTTGGGATTTTTCTCTTTCTCCCTCTCTCTTTGCTCCTGTTCTGCTCTCTCTCTTTCTCTCAAAATAAATAAACCTAAAAAAAAAAAAAAAAAGACATTAGGAAAGAGAAAAAATCTCAAATCAATAATCTAAGTTTCTACTTCAAAGATCTAGAAATACAAGACCAATGTAAGCCAGAAGCATTTAGAGGGGACAAATAATAATGATAAGAGTAGAAATCATGGGAAGAAAAAGCAGAAAAGTGGTAAATAAAATCAATAACTCAAAACACTTGTTTGAAAACATCAATAAAATTGACAAACTTCTAATAAGACTGGCAAAGCAGAAGAACAGATGGTACAAATTACCAATATTAGGAATTAACCAAGGAATATGACTTGAGACTCTGCATACAAAAAAACCTAATGTGAAAATGTTATGAATAACCCTATATGTATAAACTTGAAAATGGGGCTGAACTACACCAGCTCCTTGGAAAGGGCAAACTATTATAACTCATCAAATATGAAGTAAATCATTTTAATAGCTTTAAAACTATAAGGAAGTTAAATTCATAATTAATACTCCCCCAAAAAGAAACAGATCCAGATGGTTTCACTAGAGGATTCTACCAAAGTTCTAAAAAGTTGACACCAATTCTACACAATTTATTCCAAAAATATGTTGTATGAAGGACATTTCCTAATTTATTTTATGAAGCAGATATAATCTGGATACCTAAATCAGGCAAATACAGTACAAAAATACAATTATAGACCAATATCTCTCATTAATATAGATGTAAAAAATCATTAACAGAATACTAGCAAATAAAATCCAGCAATATATGAACAAAAATTAGACACCACAGCCAAATAAGGTTTATTTCAAAAATGCCTGGTTCATTCAGTAGTTTAAAAATCAGTCAATGCAATCTACCACATCATTAAGCTAAAGTAGAAAAATCACATAATTATATTAATTAATGTAGAAAAACTATTTGAAAATATCTAGAATTTATTCATTTAAAAATTCTCAAAAAACTAGGAATACAGAAGAAATTCTTCAGCTTGATGAAGGGCAGCTACAAAAACCCCACAGCTAATTTCATATTAGTGATAAAAGGCTTCATATTGTCCCTACAAGTGTGGGGAGAAGGCAAGGATGTTATTATATTTTACTGCAATATAGTACTAGAAGTTCTGGTCAGTGGAATAAGGCAAGGGAAGAAAATAAAAGAAATGTAGATTTTAATGGAATAAATAAGATTTACACATAGCATGATCATCTACATAAAAATTTTTAAAAAACTCAGAAAATTCCTAGAATGAAAAAATGTTCACAAGTTCACAAGATACAAGATATAAAAATCAATTGTATTTCTACATCCTAATAATTAACATGTGAAAACCAAAATTAAAAATACATACCACTTACAATTGCTTAAAAAATTACACAGGAATGAAATCAATAAAATACATATGGAGCTGTGTGCTGAAAACCACAAAACTCTGGTGAAAGAAATCAAAGATCTAAGCAAATGGAGAGCCGTATAATGTTCCTGGATTGAAAGGTTTCGCATAGTAAAAATGTCAATCCCCCTCCAACTGAGATACAGTTTTAATACCATTCTTATCAAAACCATAAGAAATTTAAATATAAGAAAACTTATTCTAAAATTTATTTGGAAAAGCAAGGGAACTAGAATAGCTAATAATTTTGAAAAAGAAGAATAAAGTGGGAGGAATCTGCTTACCTGCCTACTCTTAAGACTTATATAGCTCACAGTGATCAAGACTCTGGTATTATCAGAGAAGCAGAGACATAGACCAATGGACCAGAAGAGGTTAGCCAGAAATATGTCCACATAAATATGCCCAATTGATTTGTGGCAAAGGTACAAAAGTAATTCCATTGAGAAAAGATAGCCTTTTTAACAAACAGTGCTGAAAGAAGTAGACGTTTATAGATAAATAAGGAACCTTCATATAAACCTCACACCTTATACAAAAATTAACTCAACATGGATCACAGACTTAAATTTAAAGTGTACAGTGATAACATTTTCCAAAAAAATAAATTGAAAAGATTCGAAGTCTAGTGCTAGGCAAATACCTGAGGCTGAAAGCACAATGCACAATTAAAAGGAGTAATTAATAAATGCTTGCTCTGTGAAAGACCCTGTTTAAAATAGAGAAAGACAAGCTATGGCGTTGAGTAACATATTTGAGAACCACATATCTGACAAAGGACTAATATCTGGACTCTCAAAACTCAATGTTAAAAAAAAACAACCTAATTTAGAAAATGAGGAACATTTTACTAAAGAGAATAAACAGATGGAAAATGAGCACATGGAAGTATATTCAACATCATTAGCCACCTTTAAATAGGCAGATTACAATCTCATTGAGATAACACCACACTCCTATCAGATTAGCTAAAATAATAAATAATGACACCACCAAAAGTCGAGAACCCAGAGAAATTGGATTACTCAGTGCTTATGGGAATAAAAAATTATACAGTTCTTCTGGAAAACAAGTTGTTAGTTTCTTATAGAATTAAACATACAACTACGACACAACCAAGAAATCATACTCTTTGGCATTATCTCAGAGAAATAGAAATTAATGTGCATTCAAAATTTGCATATAGATTTTCACTGCAGTATAATGGCCAGAAAAAATTGGAAATGCCAGATGCCCTTCGGTAAGTGAATAGTTAAACAAATAGTGGTATATCCATGTCATGGAGTACTACTCAGCAAAAACAAAACAAAACAAGACTTCTATTGATACGTGCAACAATTTGGATGACTCTCAAGGTCGTTATGCTAAACTAAAGAAGTCAATCTCATAATGTTATATGCAGTATAAGTCCATTTATATAATACTCATGAAATGACAAAATTATAGAGCTGGAAAAGAGATTAGTGGTTTCTAGGAATATAGGACAGGTAGAGCTGAAGGGGAATATATAAGGGTGATGTGAGGGATCCTTGTGGTCATGGAAATATTCTGTATCGTGACTGTATCAATATCAGTATCCTTGTGATATTGTAGAATATTGTACTGCATTTTGCATGCTATATTGGATTTTATATCACAGTACAACATTGTGTGCATTGCATTATATAGGATCCTGGTTGTGACTTATAAGATGTTATCTTGGAAAAGACCTAAAGAAAGAGTACACAGGATTTCTTATAACTACATGAGAATCTACAACTATCTTTAGTGAAAAGTTTAATATTCACAACAGCAAAACAATGAAAACAATCCAGGGGTGCCTGCATGGCTCAGTTGCTTAAGCATCTGATTCTTGGTTTTGGCTCAGGTCATAATCTCACAGTTCATGTGTTCGAGCTCCACAATAGGCTCTGTGTGCTGTTAGCACAGAGCCTGGTTGGAATTCTCTCTCCCTCTCTCTGCACCTCCCCTGCTCACTCACTTTCTTTTTCTCTCAAAATATGTAAATACACTTTAAAAAATAAAAGAAACCATCCAAATGTCCATTGGTGGATGAACAGATAAACAATATGTGATATACTCATACAATGAAATATCAGCATGGAAAAGGAATAAAGAACTGATGTCTGCTACAATATGACTGAGAAACAAGTACATTATATCAAGTAAAACAAGCCATACACAGAAAGACAAATACTTTATAATTCCACTTACATAAAGTATACAGAGGAGTCAAAATTCACAAAGACAGAAAGTAGAACAACAGTGACCAGATGTTGGGATGAGGGCAATGTGGAATTTGTGCTTAATAGGCACAGTTTAAGTATCAGATGATGAAGTGGTCCTGGAGATGGAGAGTGGTGGAGAGTGGTTGTAAAACAGTGCTTATATAATTAGTGCCAATGAACTATACATTTAAAAATGGTTAAAATGGGTCACCTGGATGGCTCAGTTGATTAAGTGCCTGACCACCTCAGGTCATGATTTCATGGCTCCTGAGTTCAAGCCCCACTTCAGGCTCTGTGCTGACAGCTAAGAGCATGGAGTCTGCTTTGGATTCTGTGTCTCCCTGTCTTTCTGCCCCTACCCCACTCATGCTGTGTCTCTCTCTGTCTCTCAAAAATGAATAATTAAAAAATTTTTAATAGTTAGAATGGTCAATTTTATGTTGCATGTATTTTACTAATAAAAAAGGGAAAGAGTACTGCGGTGGCTCAGTCAGATAAGCATCTGACTCTTGATTTCAGCTCAGGTCATGATTCCAGGGTCATGAGATCAAGTCCCATGTCAGGCTCCAAGCTGAGCGTTGAGCCTCCTTG
The DNA here is from genome assembly GCF_008692635.1 of Crocuta crocuta. Lineage (NCBI taxonomy): Eukaryota > Metazoa > Chordata > Mammalia > Carnivora > Hyaenidae > Crocuta > Crocuta crocuta. The sequence continues at coordinate 10,084,190 of NW_027527853.1, read as the reverse complement.
GGATTCTCTCCTTCCCGCTCTCTCTCTGCCCCTCCCCCATCAAAATAAATAAATTCACACATACACACACACACACACACACACACACACACACACAAAGGGAAGAACCCCAAACAAAACAATAACAAAACCAAAGTTACATGTGGAAGAGGAAGAGACCATGATGGAAAGAATGATGATATAGCAGCTGGATTTCTTTCAGCATCCTTTCTTTTGGTGGATTTAACTCTGTAAATCTTTTATATAAGTATAATACAATTAAATTTAAAATATGAAATCCTTAAAAAGGAAAAGCTGGTGGAAAGAAACAAGACATCTAACTATATTGACTTGTGGCAGAAACACAAATAAAAATTGGAAAATACAAATATTTTCAGTGATTATATTGTTGGAGATAGCTTTGGTGTTGTTATTGAGACTTTTCCTGTGTCTTTAATTGCAAGATAAAGCAAATAAGTAATTTTTTAAATGTTTTCAATTTATTTTTTGAGAGAGAGAGCATGTGTACATACAAAGGGGGAGGATCAGAGAGAGAGGGGGACAGAGGACCAGAAGTGGGCTCTGTGCTGACAGGCTTACAGCAGGGAGCCTGATGTGGCACTCCAATTCACAAACTGAGATCATGACCTGATCTAAAATCAAGAGTTGGGCGCTCAACTGACTGAGCTACCCAGGTGCCCCGCAAATAAGTCATTTTGTTGAAGTTGCAAGGAATTGAGAATTTTAGCATGACAGAAAGAAGACACAAGTGTAAGATGAATGAAATTAAGTAAACAGTGTGTCGACACCACCTCCATGCTGCCCACAGCAGCAGCACAGGCATACACTGGTGGAGAATCCTATTCCTGTCCATCACCGAGCAGCAGGATGCTGCTGTCTGTGCTGGAAATGGTGTCAGGTGAAGACAGGGTGGGGACTATCATCTCCTACCCATCCACCCATGAATGGTGTAAGCAGAAACAGAGCCAGGAGTCCCTTCTTCTGTCTCCTATGCAAGGACAGCAGGAGCGCCTGCCCACCAGCTGCACCAGCAAACCTAACGTCTCCAATCCAGCTGTAGAAGGTGACCGAGACTCACCCCCATCAGTCCTGGTGTCTCTTGTTCCTTTAGTCATGGGCTAAAGATGACCTGGCCTCGGGGTTCTCTAAACTTCCACTCCAGTGGCATAAAGCAACATAAATACTTTCGTCCCCCGGTGGCACCAGCAGAGATCCAGCTGAGGCTTTCAGCATCAGGAGAACCAGAGAGCAGGCCCAAGGAAACTGTATTCATCCTGCGGGCTTGCCCCCCCCTCGCCCCCCCCGCCAACTTCTGCCTAGAAGCACTGGGAGGCCCAGAGAATCCCTTCTATTCCTGTCGGCAACATCTTCAGGGATTGAGTGGAATTCCCACCACCACAAGCAGCCAGACACTAAATGTTATGCACTGTATGATCCATCCATATGACATCATCAGAGTAGGTAAATCCAGAGATGGGTCACAGGTAGGTGGTTACTAGAGGCTGGGAGGTGGGAGAAAATGGAGAGGAACTCTTTGATGGATAAAAAAGTTTAATTTTGGGTCCATGAACATTATTTGGGCCTAGATACAGCTGATGGGTGCACAGAATTCTGAATGCACTAAATACCACTGAGCTGTATTTGTATTATGTGAATCTCACCTCAATAAAGGAAATAAAATACTTAACATTGGAAAAATTAAAAAAAAATCTAATTAAAAAAGGGAAAAATAGGAGCAAAACTTTTAGCAAAGTAGGTCTGTAGATGGCAAATAAACACATGAAGAGATGCTCAACATTGTTAGCCACCAGGGAGACATGAATTACAACCAAAATGATATATCACACCCCCATCAGAATGGCTAAAAAGGAAGTAGTGATAATAAAAGACACTGATGAGGACAAGTTTCATACATTGCTATGGGAATGTGGAAGGGTAAATAGCCTCTTAGGAAAAGAGCTAACCAGTTTCTTATAAAACTACACATACACTTATCATACAACTCAGTAATGACACTCGTAGGCATCTGTCCCAGACAAATGAAAACCTGTCCACATAAAAACCGATATGCAATGGTTTATAGCAGCTTTCCTTATAGAAGCCTTTGGAGAGGAGCTGCCTGAGAGAGCTGCCTGGCCCAAACCAGTCTGTAACATTAAGATAAATATTTATTTGTACTTCAAGGCTGGGTCTCCCCCCCGCCCCATCTCCCTTGGTGTCTCCTTCCCAGTGGACAAATCCATGGCTCCTCCCTTGCTCATGTCTCACTTTCTGTCTGGTTTGCTTTTTCTTGACAAAGAGAGAAGATTCAAACTATCCCACGCCTGTCTGTCTTGGAATAGGGTCTTCTTTATGCCTATCTTGTTTTCATATTTTACTGGTATTGATACACCTTACTATTTATTTTTAATGGCTGCATGACAAATATTGATAATAGAAGTACCTATAGTGGGAAGGAAGATGAAAATAGAAGAAAAGGAAAATATTGTCTTCCAAATGTCACCTTATAGCTTTCTCCTTGTGCTAGACTATTACTTAAATAATGGCAATGAACCATCAGGTCAAGTTCCCCTCCACACTGTCACAGACCGGGCCTGTGGATGCTCTGACCCATAGAACACTAGTTCTGGAGATGGCTCTTATTTGGTCTGGTAGCTTCTGCTTCCTCTTCTTGGAACATGTTTCTTGGAATCCAGCCTCCATGCCATGAGGCAGCCCAAGTAGCTATTTTGAGAACCAAGGAAACAAAGAACTGGGCTGATGGCACCTGATGGAAATAGTGGTCAAGGTCTCCCAATGCCTCAGATAACAGCTCACACTACCAAGAAAAGAAAGGCTACCAGGTCAACCCATTCAATGGTAAGAGATAAACAAATGGTCTTTTAAGCCACTAAGTTGATCTGTGACCCAATAATGGATAACTGAAACACCCTTCCATAAGGCCTTCCCTGGTCTTTACAACTGGCAGTAACCCCTTCCTCCTGTGACCATCATTGTGCATTACTCTCACCACTGATGCATTTCTAATGTACTGCTGTATTACAGTTATCTGTTTATATGCCCCACTTTAGTCACAAAATAGGAGCTGCCAGGAGCAGGACCTGTGTCAGATTAGATACTGGAGGCACTATAAGATAGTGGGTAAGAGTACAAGCTTTGAGGATGAGCTAGTTCAAACTTGGATTCTACCATTTACCACCTGTGTGACCCTGGGCAGTTCATCAGATTCTTCATCTGTAAAAGAGTTATTGCAAGAATGAAGAATGAAATGAGTCAGTGTATGTAAAGCACTTATATCTGTGCCTGGCATATAATAAACATTCAACATATGTTAGTGTTATCATAATGTTCCTTATCATCTATCTCAGCATCTGATCTACTGGTAAGGACTCAATAAATGATGAAAGAACAAATAAATAATGAGTGGGAAGGTGGATGTGGCAGATTCAGGATGCCCGCAAATTCTCTAATACTCCTCCTTCTGAGAGGGAGATTTCTGTCCCCAGCCCTTGAATTTGGGTTAGCCTGTGACCACTTTTACCAACCAAGTATGGTATAAGTGACACGCACCAGCTCTGGGAGCCCTAATCCACCGTGTGAGAAATCCATCTAAACTGTGGGAGAGGGAGACGGTCCCAGCTGGACTCACCCTTCCATTCGACTCCTCCAACACACCAGCCATGTGAGTAAAGATTTTTGGGGCCTTTAAGACAATCCAGCTACCAGTTGACAACCACCAAGTGAATCCAGTCCGTCCACACATGAGATAAAATTGTCAACTCTGACCAAATTCTGACTTAAAACATCATGTAATATTATAAAGTGGTTGTTAATCTTAAGCCCAAGTTTTGGGGCAGCTTGTTATAGAACAGTGGGTCTTGTTGGGCTTATCGCTTCCTTCTCCAATACCCTGGAGGAGACTGCTGTGAGGAAGCCCCATCAGGGCAAGGAGGGTGTGCTCATGTCTTCCTCCAGGGGGCACCAGAAATGTTAGATGATGACCATCGCATCTTTCCCCAACTCAGGGACTATATGGATAAGAAGCTAGTCACTGGAGAGTGACAGTAGAGCCTGTGACCAGTCCATCCATGGGGCCCTACGGAAATCCCTTGCCCCTGGTGTCCAGGCCACTTTCCCTCCAGGCAAGCCTATAGGGCACCCCTATCACAACCATCATGACCTGCAGCACATGAAGCCAACAGTCTTCAGGCCTGGCTCTGTCTGCAGCCCTTGACCTATTCTCTCTATACCTTCATTGGAGCTGGTCACCCCACAAATCATGCTTCCTATGCTGTGGTCTCCAAAGGACCCTCTTCCCAGAGGTCAGCTGTGTTCTCACTTCATCATTGTGCTGCCTGGAGGACTGGGCTTAGGGAGGGGGCAGAGGGGATGAGAACACTGGCTTACAGAGATTGCCCAGGACACTTAAATCAGTCACAGTTCCCGATGAGCTGCCTCTGATGGCCAATTCTCTTGCTTCACTCAGACAGGCTCTCGGATCTTATTTTATAGAATTTTGTGGTCTGAAATACTCAGTAAATCTCTACGAGCCTTTCAGAGTCCTGCTCTGTGTTTCATTCGCACATCCTGACAGTTCCTGTTCAAGTGAGGGGCTCTGTGTAGAGGCTGGCTGCAGCCAGGCTAGTCCCCTGAGCTCTGAGGGATAAATCTGTCAGTAGCCTGGCAGGACAGTGCCCCTTCCCCAAGCTCTGAGATGTGTGCACAGGGCTAGGCCCTGGGTGGTTCAAAAGTCTGGGAATGTTTAATGACACCAACACTCTCCAAAAGCATGAGAAGAAAAGCATGTTTCAGGCTTTTCCCTTACATCTTTAAGATAAACATTGGTTGCAGTGATGATGGTAAAGCCAATCTACATTTTCTTGACTTTCATGCAAAGTCTGGTCTTATATACTAGCAGGCCCAAGACAAAAGACCTAACTTGAGATTTAGTTAGACTGGACCTTGGAGCTGGCATCAAGCTGAGGCCCAGGATGCAGGTGCAAGATGAGAAGGGGAGAGGCCACCACTGATGAAACTCCTACTATGTGCTGCCCTCCCTGGAGACACACCTACTCACTGGTTCATCATACCTTGCCAGGTGCATGCCATAGAAGTGCCTGCTTTCTGATGTGGGCACAGGGTCTGAGGATGAGCAGATGCTATACTCTTGCACCTGTATGTGTAGGATTTGGGAGGATGGGCCCAGTGGAGGAGAGCTAGACGCACACGGACAGGCTAGAGTGGGAAGCACTCCCCACCGGGGTCCCTAGTACCCTAGAGCATCTGAAAGTTGCTCTGAGACAGACAGTGCATTTATCTCCTACACTGCCTCTGCTGAGGACCAGGACAAGCCATATGAAACCCCTGGTGAGCTTTAAATAAAACCCACTGTGACTTTCTCTTTGTGTTTCCTCCCAACCCCTGCCCTCAGCTAGAAATCATGAACACGTTGATGTGAAGTCCTAATCTGTGTCAGCATTGAAATGACTAATACAGTCTCTTAGATTGTCTTAAATAATATAAAACAATATTCAGAGATTCGGTCATTTTTTATCGAATAAATCTACTTCTAAAGGTGGAATGTCAGACACTGTAGCAGGCAGGTCATATGAAGATATACCAAAAGGCCAATCATTTGAACAGGCAGGTTTCTATTCGAAGTATAAACTGGCCCCCTTCTCTCTCCCTTAGAAGCTCACACATATTCTCTATGTCCTTATTTTCTTGGGAGCCAGATTCCTCCAGTTAAGCTCTAGTGCGGATTCTCCCATGAAGGTGTCCACCTTACATCTGCTCCTGACCTTGTCTTTTCAGTGCCCGCTGTCTCTTCTCAGCTATAGCATGATGCCAGAGCAGTTACCCTGGGCTCCATTGCCTAGCTGTGTGACCTGGGGTACCTTGTATAAACTCTCTGTCCCTCAAGTTCCCCATTTGTAAAATGAGTCTGATAATGGCTTGCCTCTTAGGTTTCTCGTAAAGGTAAAATAAGATACTGGTAAAGCATGTTGAATAACACCTGTTACATGGGGAAGCATGCAGCTGATGTTGGCTATTGCTGACCTGAGCTCCAGCAATTTATATGGGTTTGATTATCTTGAAGATATGTTTTCATCTGGAGTCATAGTCGTGGACTTAGAAAGACTCAGATGATCATCTTTAGTGGTTCTTCCAGCTGCTGGAGTTTTGTCTCCCAAACTACCTGTGGAATATCCTTGAACCTGGAACGTTCATCCTCCATCATGTTGTACAACAGGTGGGTGTACACGCCTTGAAAGATGTTAGGTTATCAAGCCAATAGGTGACAGTGCATTCTATCTTCTTCCCAAGAAAGTTGGATGTTAAGACACATGCCTCACTTGGTTTAAGTTAATATTTCTAACATTTAATTTTCCTAGAATGTTCTCTAAGAAGCAACTAGTACTATCATATGGAACATCAGTTTTGTGAAAAGCAGAGATTGAAAAACACAATGTTGGGGCACTCAGTTGGTTAGGCATCCAACTCTTAATTTCGGCTCAGGTCATGATCTCATGGTTTGTGAGATCAAGCCCCATGTTGGGCTATGCACTGAACCTGCTTGGGATTCTCTCTCTCTGCCCTCCCTTGCTCTCGCGGTCTCAAAATAAATAAATAAAATTTTTAAAATAGAAAAAAGTAGAACACAATGTTATTTCTTTCATATGACTATCCAACTTATACTTGAAGATTTTCATGGGACTCCCACGATGCCATCCACAGAAGAACTATTCTTCACGTTAAGCAGCTCTCTGTAGCCTCCTCTTCCTGGTGATGCTAACTCTTCACAAAAATCCCCACAAAAGATGCTATCTCTCCCTTCTACCTTCATGTAGCTGTCAAGACCCCACACATTCTGACCAAAATAAGATTTTAAATAGATTTTCATCATCTTGCCCTTGGACCTCCAGTTGCAGGCATGGTTTATTAGTTGGTTGGTGCAGTTTATTGATTTGTCACTGAGAGCTCACTTGACATGATTTTTAATCTCCTTTACCATTCCAGTCACTCTCCTCACAATACATTCCAATTTATCTATGTGTTCCTCAATGTGAGATTTGGACCTTCTCTGTCCTGAATACCATAATTTCGTTAATCCAATTTTAAGAACATAGCTGCATCTGTAACACCGATGCCACAGCTGGTATAACACATAATGTGGTCAAACTGAATTCTCTACAGTCATATAAACCTCAAGTGACAGAGAAAGCTGCCATACTGGCCCTTCCCTGACTCTGCATTTTTTTATGGATGGGCATGCCATAAGCCCACAACTTTGGGTTAAATTCCACTTTCATCCCCAATGTGTAGTGTAACTAACTGACCAAATCAAAGAAAATAAAACCAAAGAATTGCATAAATATGCCCCCACTTGTGGAAAAAATAGAGATGTAAATATACACACATACACATATGCATTTACATCTTTGTATTTGCATATGCATAAAAATTTTTGGAAGAATACACAAGAAACTGTTAATAATTGCTATCTTAAGCAAGCATGATTAGAGGATCTAGAATGTGATATTGAATACTTTTAATATTGTTTGAATATTACCAGGTTTACATATTTCTTCTTTGATAAAATAGGAACTAACTAGATAGAAATAATCTGTTTCCCTGGAATCAACCCATCAGTCTTGCCTATAAACTGCTTTTTCCCCCACAAACAAACTTTATGAACTTGGCTTCTCAACCTTCATCCAACATCTTTTTTATGTTTAAAATGTAGGACATGGGTAGATGTCTTGGTCAGTTGAGTGTCTGGCTCTTGATTTCAGCTCAGGTCATGATCTCAGAGTCATGGGATCAAGCCCCACACCGGGCTCTGTGCTAAGTATAGAGCCTGCTTAAGATTCTCTCTCTTTCTCTCTCTTCTTTTACCCCTCTCCCCCACATGTGGTCTCTCTCCTTCTCTAAAATATAAACAAACAAACAAACAAACAAAAATAAACAAATAAAATGAAGGACAAAAGAGTGAGCCAGCGGCACACTCTGTAAGGCCCTCCCTCAACAGCAGCCTCCTACAGGACCTATATTAGAATATCCTTCTAGCTTGGTTTCTCCTAAAAGCACTTTCATACAGAGTACATTTCTCTGTCTTTCTCTTGATAAAGACTCCTCTCTTCAAGAATGAAAATTGCAGCAAGAATTCAGGATGGAAGTGAGAGTGTGAATGTCACGTACATGCAGATGGCTGGGGGAGGTCTCAAGCGTGCACTGCAGAGAAACATGCTTTCTCCATATGTTCTGTGCTGGCTGTACACATACCTCATGGAGCCTGTGATCCACTGAGCAGACTACTTTATTTTCTGCCTTGCATGTCACTCAGGATCTGTTCAGTCCAGGAAAGTGTAAAGAATGACTCCAACCAGAGGTCCCTTGGGCAGAAAACGTCCTCTGTTACTTGCCCAAGCAGAGCAGATGGACCCTATGGTCACAAGGGAGGAGCATTCGAGAAGAGGTCCCAACGATGTTTCCCACAGACCCTGCTGTGGGGATGCTGGGGTGTAGCTCTCAGGGGTACATGAGATGGCTGAGCAAGGCCAGGACAGAGTGGAGCCTACAAGCTTTCCTCTCCAGCTTGTCCACATGCTCCCACACCGCCCTGAATTCTATAATATATTCATCTTCCTATTCTCAGCAAGTGGCATTGAGCCCAATGGCCACATGTCCATGAGCACTGAGGGAATCAGTGTGTGTTCTCTTCTGTGGGTCACTCTATATTCTCTCTGCCTTGGAGATGATCCATAATTGGCTCCCAAATCCAGCCCCATTCGGTTCATCCATTCCACAGCTTCGATGTAATAACCTCCAAGGGAACTCCCCAGAGAGAGGCTTGCTATGCATTCACTCCTAATTACCCTCCGCATCACAGGACATATTATCCAGGGTAACATGAAATCCTGCACTGGAAACACTCATCACTTGGACAAAATTTATACAAAATATTGCTCTAACTGTGGTGTTATTTGAAAGTGGAGGGCGACTTGCTAGAATTTAGTGAGAGGAAAGCTATATATAACTCGTTTGGATGGAGTTAACCTCTGCATGGACTTCCTTGGGGACCCACTGCGTTTATCACACACCGAAACTATTAATGCCACGGCAGATTGCTGTAATATAACACACACGTGCTGTCATCATCTTGCAATAACGCAAAACCAAGACATTCACTGGGGCCCTTCATTTTGACAGTTCCAGCTCAGTGCCCACTGAACTTGCCGTGCAAATCCACATATTATTTCTCGACTTTGATTCACATTTGCAGCTACATGAGGCCAAATATCCATGAAAAAACTGAAAAGCTCCATTAAAAATCTTGCTTTTTAAATATCCAGATGTTTAGCTTTGCCTAGCAAACACATCTAGAATATTTCCTGCTTTGTTTCTCAGTGTTTAACCTGTGTTTGGAAGTCCATAGACCTTGTTGAGACATCTGGCCAAAACTCAGACCTGAGGCTTAAACTTGAAAATGGCCGATAAACAACTCGAAGGCGTGTGGAGCTGCTCCTTCCTTTCCCAGGCCACTCAGAGCATTTGCCAGGAGCCCAGTAACACACGTGACACAGCTGTCTAGACGGTTGGAGCCATCCAGGGACATGGAGGTCAGGCTCTCGGTGAGATCTCAGCAACAACGTGTCTGATGCATATTGAGTATCGTGTGGCAAAGTCTTGTTCTCCGATGGTTTTTAATGTCAACCCTGTGTCCTACAAAGAGAAGGATGTATCAAAACATTCCAGGAGGTCAGAGCTGGCCAGCTGGTCTGCCTAACACCAACAATAAAAAGCAGAAGTGCTGCTTTCAAATTCTGTCTCTATGATGGAAACTCCTCCCCCAGGAATCCCCAGGGAATCCCATTCCTAAGAGGTGTTCCATATTATCCATCTAACTCTCCAGACCCACTGTGTCTCAGTGAAACAACACCACTCCATACCCTGCCATCTCTTTACCACCATCCGCATGACACTCTCAGCTACTGGGTGTCTATGCCACCTTCCCTGGAGTTCTTTCTCCACTCTAAGCCTTAGTCTCCCCATCTGTAAAATGGGGAGACATTTTCCTAGGATTTTTAAAGAATTCTGCGTGATCACTTATGTAAGGGGCTCAGTCTTGTACATGGTAAGCCCTCAATAAATATAGCATCAGCATTCTGTATGGGCCCACACAGAACAAAGATTTCAAAGTCAGACGGGGTCTCTGGCTTGAGCAAGTTAGGAGCTCACCACATAAGACAGTTAGATCAAATGAGTTAGTCACATAAATCACCCTGAGTAATGCTTGGCACCTAGAAAATAGTTGGTAAATGTTAGCCATTGGGATTCTTGTCCTCTCCAGGGAAGACCCGCTCTCTCTCCTTTGCCATGACCCCTCAAGAGAGATGTTAGTCTCACATACTGAGTACTTCGGAGATGACATCATTTGGTTCTTTCCTGTTTCTTGGGTATGTTATTTTCACTTTGGGAAAACTCACCCTTTGTCTTTCCAGTAAGTGCTCCAATATAAGTGAAGGACTGTTTGAGTGGTGATGGACTATTACCTGGTACCATGCACCCTTTCAGACCCCCCATTCCCTGCCCCACATGCCCTCAGGGCTGAAGTGGACATCCCCTGTGAGCAACCAGCCCAGGCCAGGAGGATTTCCAGCCCCCACCCCTACCACCATGGCCAGTGGAGGAAGCCAGGGGCCTCAGAGCAGTTGCTGGAGGGTAAAGGGAAAGGCTGGGTCAGGGCAGTCTCTGGGTTTGTTGACAGCTCTCTACTCACTGGCCTGGTGTCCAGGAGGAAACTGCTTCCTCTGTGGAGGGACCATTCTCAGGGTCTGTTCTCACTGACCCAAAGAGCTGATGGGTGAGAAGATGCCCTCAAAGGTGCCTATAAACTGTGAACCCATTTGATCTGCCCCCCCCCAGTCTTTTTATTCTTGTCTTTCCATTTGGGGGGCATAAGTAATTTATTGGTTAAGATAGAAACAATTTCCTAAGTTAGCAGGGAAAACAATCTCAATGACTTGCACTAGTCGACATATAATTACACATCCACATGACCTTGCCATGCTCAGTGACTGGTCAGGACTCAGGGTACCGAGGCCCATGAGGAGCCACCCAACTATGAGCTCAGAGGAGGCCATGTGCCCACAGGAGCAGAGGACACTGGTGAGTTGCTGAGGCTATGCCCTAATTTCACTTGACAAATTCCTCTGTCTCTGCACTGAGAGGGGGAAGAAGAGCCCATGCCTGCTGCTACCTCCAATGGGGACCACTTCTCACCTTGCTTCAGGGAGGCCCTGCTGGCTCCTGGGACATGTACACCTTCAAGGAACTGCCTCACCAGACTCAGAGCTTCCTGGGTGGATACTAGACATCCATCACTTTCTAATCACTGGCTTTCTCCTGCTTAATGCCAATCTGGATGTCTTTTAAATTAAAAAGGAATTATAAAGATAAGGAAGAAACTCCAAAAGTTTTGAAGCCCTCATTTTGATGGAGTGCCAGAAGGACAGAGTTGCCAGTAGGCAGCTAAGAAGGCATGGAGTCCCTGGGGAGGGGGATGGCCATGTGGCCCCAGCTGGGTGGTGCCCAGGACCCTCCATCATCCCCAGTGGAAGCTGAGGCAGGAGGGCCCAGCCATCGACTGTACACCCCCTGCCCGGTCTCATTCCTTCTCTCCCCTAATCCCAGCTTCGCATCAGCCTCTAACCACCTGCACCCCTATGTCCCAGGGACAGCATTTCTCTCTCACTTCCAGCATCTACTACCCAGACCAGACCTCATCACCTCTTCTCTGCCTGTGAGAGCCAGCTTTGGTTACATCTCTGCATGTTCTTGAGGGTCCTCCCTAGTTAAGGACAAACACCTGAGGTGACCAAGCTCTGAGATCCCGCTGGGTGGCAGTATTTCTGTCCACCCCCACAGGCAGCCTCAGCACCTGCTACCCTGACCACCAGCCCTATGCTTCCTGCTTCACTCCTGCAGTCTCCATTCCCACATCACCACCCACAGAATCCCTTCCCTCCCCCAGGCCTGCCCATATGCCACCTCCTCCATGAAGCCTCCCTTACCTCCCTACCGAGTGTGTGTCTTCCCTCAGTTAGCCTATCAGGTTCACTCTGTAGCTCACAAATCCCTGTTCTAATCTGTGTAGTGATGATTTTGGACACCTATCTGTTCTACCACACAGAATGCTTTCTGAGGCTGATGACTGAAAGGCACCCGTGGGTGGAACATGAAATGTTAGTTCTCCCATGGGATTTGGAATACCGAGGAGAGATCACAGTAGGAAAAAACCATAGCCAGTGACGCCCCCAGATGCTGGGCCCAAGCCGGGCACTTGACCCTGACCATGGCCTGGGATCCTGTACTGACATCTTGGTGGACACACATGTGTATACACACAACCACCAATTGACTCAAGTAGACAAAGAAGGCACCAAGTCCCTGGAGGAGACCCATGCCACATGGAGGAAAGGCTGCCCCTGGGGCCGGGGAGCCAGATCCACAAACTACTGGTGGGTTTCAGCCAGCAGACTGGTTCTGCCAACAGCCCCAGGCCTGCCTCAACTGGGCCCTCTGCTCAGCTATACGGGGCCTCTGAGGACCATGTGGCCTTAGCCTGGGATGTTGTCTGGCCACTGCTGTCAGTCTATTATATGCCTTTACTGGGGATGCACAGCTTATTTATTAGAAAGCTATTTGGGGTTATATGGGGGAAAAACAGAAGAAAACCAAAAAGAACCCTATTTCCATAGGATGCCACTTCTCATCACATAGCTTATCCCAAAAGTCCTGCCCAAATCTTTGCTAATGGGAAAGCCTACAGCTTATCAAGATCATGAAGGCCCTGGAATTCCTCTTGGTCCCAGACAACAGTAGGGGATGGTAAGTGTTTTATCCAGCTATGGTTACCCCTATACCTGGGTCTAGGATGTCACAATTCATGGTTAAATGAGCCTAGAGCTGGTGACAGTTACCAGACATCTTGTGACAGATAACTCTAATGAAGGGAAATCCACCCAGGCTTCTGTGGTCTTTACACTGACCTTGCCTTTCTTTCTGATGGACAATATCCTCTGCTTCTCTCTTGGTTACATCCAGATCAGAGAGGTAAATCTCCAGCCATGTTTCTCTGGTCCTTGTCTGGTCAGCACTGACCTCACAGGAAGTTCATGTCGAGGGCTCTGACCGTCCTCCAGGAGAGGAAGCAAAAAGGGCCAGAGAAGGAAGCCAGAGGGCAGGCCTGATGGACAAGCCCGGAAGAAGTCTGGGGGAGAGGCGGGAATACTGCCTGTGCCAGGGAGAGAGACAGAGCCTTACAGATCTCCAGAAAATAACTAGAAAACAGAGCCTGTGGCGTCCCATCCTCCTCCTTCTCCTCTTCACTCCCCTCTTACTTTTCCTGGAAAGAGCAGAGCTGTCAGTTTCTTCTGGTTCTCCTCACTGTCTCCCTGACTTCTTCAAAAGTCATTCCCAGACTCACCTCCTCCAAGGCAGCCTTCCCTAAGTTTGCCTTATCTGTACTGGGGCTTCTCTGCCATGGAGTGTCAGTGATGCTATTCAGTGGTTATCAGCTCCCAGTTCTCTTGCCCATGGGATTGTGAGCCCACTGACGCAGTTCGTTTCATCAGTGCCCAGAGTTTCTGTGTCATCAGTGCCCAGAGCCCCGCCTGACTCAAGTGAGCCTCTGCAGAAGGCTAACCATCGTACATCCCGTGTCTGTCTCCAGCTCCCTTTCACCCCTCCACTACCATTGCCCTAGCTCACACCCACATCATCTTGTGTCCAGGCAGCCCCCATGGTCATCCACTCCCCCAACTCTTCTCTCTGCCTCCACCCAGCCAGTTCATGCTTACCTGTCACCAAAGGGGCATCTCAAAAGAAGCAGGGAGACCTGGATTCAAATCCCAGCCGTACCACTTTCTAGCCATGTGACCTTGATTAAGGATTTGAATATTTCTAAAACTCAAATCTCTTGTGTCCATAATGGTGCTAAGACGTCTTCGATGACAAAAGCAGGATCATGTGTTAGAAGACACCAGTCATTGAGTCCTCCTCTCCATAACATGGAAAGTTAAATAAGACAATAAGGCCCTCTCTCCTGTCTCAGAAGGAAGTAGAACAGAGCAGTCCAGAGCCACATCCACCTGGTTTCTCGTCCACTAGATGGCAGGTGCTTCAGGGACAGCAGCACTACAACTTTCCTTTCCCAGAGGCTCAGCACAGTCCATGGCTTATAGGAGTCACTGGGTTGGCATTTATAGATTAACCACAGAGTGTTTCCTTGTGTTTTGGATCAACCTCTATCATGCCTCTGCTTTGTGTGGGCTTCCCTTCTGATTACCACCTTCAGTATACCTTCAGCCCCAACTCCTGGCACAGAAACACACCCTCATGGGGATCAGAGATCAGGGAGAAGAGCCCCAGCACCCAGCCCTCTACCAGCACACACAGTGGGAGCTCATGTACCACGAAGGCTTGTAGAGATGCTTTCACTTGCATCCTTAGCTGAGCAGCTGCTGTGACGAGGGAGGTTTCCTGAGAAGGTAACTGTTAGGGGGGAACCTGTGAGCATGTGGGGTGAAGGTGGAAGACTAGAAGAAGTGCAAAGAATCAGAGAATTGGGTGAGGATGGTGAAAGAAACACAGTGCGGGACAACCCTGAGGGAATGTAAAAGAAGGACAAGTTAGAAGATTCTTGGGGGTTAGGGATGGCCTCCTGTCTGAGCCCCAGAAACTGGGGGAAAGAAGAAAAAGATGGCAGCAAGTGGACGATGCAGAAAATAAACCTGTGCCCAAGAAACCACATTTACCAGTGGATTTGGATATCACCACAGCTGATTTGGGAAGACGTGCCTATAGGCCTGGGGCATCCTGAGCCCAGGGTCAGATGTCCATCTGCAGTCAGCCTGGCTGGAGGCTGCCTCTCCACAGAACTGACCTTAAGGTCCAGCTGCCTCCTTAATCCTGTCCTTCTTCACAGAGCACAGCCTGTCACCAAAAGACTCCCACTCAGGTCTCTCAGAACATGTGCACTGTGTGTCACACTGTGTGGACAGTGTGCTCTAAATCAGGCCAAGGCTCAGCCTCTAAGCAGGACTTCCTGCTCTGCCGGGCTTTGTCCTCAGCCTCTCTTCCAGGTCCCAGGGAAAGATTCCTCCACTGCTTCTCTGACTCTAAGCTAGCTGTGGACTCAGAGGCCAGATACTGGCAAGTAACTACCTAGCCCTAAGCTTACCTGAGTCCCTGCTCTATGGGAGATATTGTCCTAAGTCCTTTACAATGCCTCTGAGGCAGAACCCATCAGTGTCCCCATCTCATTGGTGAGGTCACACTGAGTGAAAGTTCCGGTATCCATCTGGGGTGGGTGGATTCCAGAACTATGAACTTCTCTCTGCACTATATTGACCACCCCAAACTTGGAAACCTCTCCCTGCCCTGGTCCCCATTTTAACCCTTTACCCATTGACTTGTCAAGAATGTCACTTTACCACTTCCAGAGCAGAACTGACTCAACTCCACTAATAAAATCATTCCCAAAAGGGACAGAAAATCGAGTCATGTCTAACCCCCACCCTTGCCTCTGTCATGGGCTGTGTGGTCACCCAAGGCTCAGGGTTTGGACTCCAGAATCCCAACGAGTACAGGTGAGTAATCATGCTCTCTTTCCAAGTTCTTTGGAGAGAAGGGAGGCTCAGGAACATCATTCTGCTTCATTGAAAATCTAAGCCTACTCCTAATATCCAGAGGAATATCAACCTTGGTGGTAGCTCACCTAAAATTGGTGAGCTAAGAAAGCATCCTAAGAAAGCAAGATGGAAATCAGTTACTGAATTTTCCCCAAGTTTGGCCCCATTTCTAGGCAACAACTTTCTCCCCCAACTATGCAGGATACTGGGCCCTAAAATCTCCATGGTCAAATGACAGCTGCTAGGGGTGGGGGTGCCTCTCTGAACAGTATGGGGTCCACGGAGGCCCATAGAGAGGCACATGGGACTGAGTTCAGAGTAAATGGAAGTAGGAAGCATGACCTACAATCTTATTTTTTTCCCAGAATAATGCACTTGAAATATGTTTTATTTTGTCCTTTTCATCAAAACCTCTTGACTTCATCTTTCTACTTATTACTCTCTGGATTCTTCCCCTACAATTTCCACCTTTTCCTTGGTCTTTGTTGTTGTTGTTTTTAATATAAAGTTTTACTGAGGTAGCTATATATTTACATGCAGTTGTAAGAAATAACACAGAGAGATCCCACGTAGTGTTAATACGATTTCCCCCAGTGGTGGCACTTTGCAGAACTATAGTATCGTATCATAAACATGATATTGACATTGATACAATCCCTGAATCTCATTCAGATTTCACTAGTTTTTACTTTTACTCATTTGTGTGTGTGTGTCTAGTTTCATACAATTTTATCACATGTATAGGTTTGTTTATTCACGACCAGGGTCAAAATATAGAACAATTCCATCTGTTCTGGATCCAGTGCTGCCCTTTTATGACCACATCCACCTCCCTCCTCCATCCTCTGTTTCTAGCTCCAGATGACCACCAATCTATTCTCCACCCCGATAATTTCATCACTGTGAGCATGTTATATAAACATAATCATACAGTATGCAATTCTTGAGGATTGGCTTTTTTCATTCAGCACAATTCTCTTGAGACCCATCCAAGCTGTTGCATGTGTCAATAGTTGTTTCCTTCTTATTGCTGAGTAATATATTCATGGTATGGATAAACCATGGTTTGTTTAATCATTCATCCATTGAAGGGTATCTGGGCTCTTTCCAGTTTTCGACTATTATGAATAAAGCCACTTTGCACATTTGGATACAGATTTTTACATGCACATAAGTTTCCACTTCTCTGGAATAAATGCCCAAGAATGCAATTGTTGGGTTGTATGTTAGTTGTATGGTTAGTTTTATATGAAACTGCCAGGGTGTTTTTTCAGAGTGCCTATCACATTTTACATTTCTACAAGTAATATAAGAGTCATACCTCTCAGGTATGTGGTGTTACTACAATCACTATTTTTAATTTTCACCATTCTGATAGATATGTAATTATTATCTCATTGTGAGTTTCAGTTTGTATTTCCCTAATAACCAATGATGTTGAACAGATTTTTATATGATAATTTGCCATCCATATATGCTCTTCAGTGAAATGTCTCTTCATATCCTTTGCCCATTTTCTAATTAGATTGTGGGGGTTTTTTTACTGGTAGGTTTTGAGAGCTTTCTGTGTTCTAGATATTAGCTCTTTATGAGATATGTGGTTTGCAAACATTTTTTCCCCAATGTGTAGCTTGTCTTTTACATCCACACAAAGCAAAAGATTTTGTTTTGGATGTGGTTCAGCATGCAGTTTTCTTCTATTATGAGTCATACATCTGGTGTCAAATCTAAGAACTATTCCTCTATTCTTAGATCCTGAAGATTTTCTCCTCTGCTGTACTTTATTTCAAAAGTTTAATAGTTTTTCATTTTTCATTTTCAACTCTGAGATTCATTTTGACTTAATTTTTGTATAAAATGTGAGGTTTAGCTCAAGGTTCATCTTGCAGTTTTGTTCATTTGGATTTATACATTTCTTCTTTCAGCTTTATTGGTTTTGCTTTATGTATTTTGAGGCTCCATTGTTTGGTATTTACATACGTAGTTTTGTTATGTCTTCCTGGTAGACTGTTATTTTTATTGCCACGTAACCTTCCTCTTTATCTCTAATGCTTTTCTTTGTGCTGAAGTCTACTCTACCAGATATTAATATAGTCATTATTTTTATTAATATTTGCATGGCATAGTTTTCTATCATTTTACTTTCATTCTGCCTAAGGCAGTCATTGCAATTTAAGTCTATTCCTTGAAAACAGGATTTACTTTGGTTATTATTTTATTCATTTTCTCAATCTCTCTCTTTTGACTGATGTGTTGATATCATTTATATTCAAGGTAAGTATTGACAAATTAGCACTTAAACGCTGCATCATTTTATTATTTATTTTCTCTTTGTTTCTTATGGTATTGATGTTTCTGTTAGGTGTTTTAGAATGAGACTTATGGAGCACCTGGGAGACTGAATCAGTTGAGCTTCTTACTTCGGCTCAGGTTATGATCTCGGCTCAGGTCATGATCTCACAGTTTGTGGGTTCAAACCCTACATCGTGCAGAAGCTGGAACCTGCTTCAGATTCTATATCTCTCTCTCTGCCCCTCCCTCACTTATGCTCTCTCTCAAAAATAAATGAACATTAAAAAATAGAATAAGACTTACATTTAAATTAGTGGTCCTTGAGTAAGACAATTGCCCTCCATAATGTGGGTGGGCCTCACCCAGTCAGTTGAAGGTCTTAATAGAAAAAAAGCCGACCTCTCAAAGCAAGAGGGAATTCTGCAGCCGGCTTTCAGACTTGAACTGCCACTTTGTCTCTTCAGTATCTCCAGCCTGCCAGCTTACCCTGCAGATTTTTGAACTTGAATAGATGTACTGCCTCTGTTTATCATTCATCACTTGTTTACGTTTTACGCTGTTCAAATTTGTTTTTTTTCTAATTTATCATGTAATTCCTTCTTTAACCTATTGATTGTTTAGAAATATGTTGGTTAATTTAGACAAATTTGGGGATTTCCCAATTTTTTTTCTGTTAGTCATTTCTAATTTCATTCATTTGAGGTGGAGAAAATAATATGTATGATTGCAAGTCTTTTAAATTTATAAAGACTTGTTTTGTGGGCTGGCATATGGAAAATAGTTCATGTGAATTTACACGTTTTATAGTGATTTTTTTTCAATGTGCATTTATTTGGTTTATAGTGTTATTCAAGAGTTTGCTGCTGAACTTCTGTCCAGTTGTTCTATTCCTTACTGATGTTTGGGTATTGAAATCTCCAACTATTATTGTTGAATTATCTACTTCTCTCTTCAATTCTGTCAGTTTTTGCTTCACATATTTTGAGTCTCTCTTGTTACATGGATATATGTTTATAATCATTATTTTTCCAGATGGATTAACTCTGATATTATTATAAAGTCTTTATTTGTATCTAATAATGATTTTTTTCTTAAAGTTTTTTGTATGCTGTTTGCATGGTATACCTTTTTCTGATCCTTATTTGTGTCTTTGAATATAAAATTTGTCTCTTTTAGACAGCATATAGTTGGATAATTTTTTTGTTTNTAGGAATTTACCCAAGGGATACAGAAATGCTGAGGCATAGGAGCACGTGTACCCCAATGTTCATAGCAGCACTCTCCACAATAGCTAAAACATGGAAAGAGCCTAAGTGTCCATTAACTGACGTATAGTTGGATAATTTTTAATACATTCTTCCAATCTCTGTCTTTTGGAGTATTTAATTCGTTTACAAGGAATTTAATTCCTTATAAGGTAGGATTTATTTTTGATATTTTGCCATTTGTTTTATATGTGTCCCATATCTTTCGTTGTAGTTTCTCTATTGCTTTGTGTATTTCTCCCTCTTTGTGGGGTTAAAGAGACAGTTTCTAGAGCAGCATTTTAATTCTTTTGTTGTTTCTTTTCCTGGACTTTTCGGTTATTTTCTCAGTCATTGCCCTAGGGATTGCAAGTAACATTTTAACACTGTATAAAAATGTTGTTCCACTATTACTTCATTCCCTTTCTTATTGTTGATACTATTATTTTCATAAAAATTGTATTTTACACATTTATATGATATAAGTTTAAATATGTTTTATGTGTATATGGTACAGTTTTATAGTTATTTTAATGCAGTATTTTAAGACAGACAAATACAAAAAGATTTACAAACAAAAATGCTTATATTGTCTTTCATAATACATAGTTATTTTTACTGCTGCTTATGTGTGTGTGTATGTGTGTGTGCATGCATGTGCATTTGGATTTGAATGACTGTCTAGTGTTCTTTTATTTTAGTCTGAAGAACTCCAGGTAGTAGTTGTTGTTTTTATTTTCCAGCAAGTCTAGTAGCAACTAATTGTCTTGGTTTTTGGAACTATTTGGAAATACCTTAACTTCCCTTTCTTTCCTGAAGGAGAGTTCAGCTGGATAAAGAGGTTTTGATTGGTAGGCTTTTTCTTTCAACACTTCAATGATGTCATCCCACTATTTTCTGACCTCTTGTTTCTGATGAGAAGCCAGCTGTTAATATTATTGACTTTTCCTTATGCTTGATAAGCTGCTTTTCTTTTACTGTTTTCAATATTTTCCCTTCATCTTTGAATTTCATTAATTTGATTAGCATATGTCTACAGCAGATCTTTTTGAGTTTGTTCTATTTGGATGTATAGATTCATGTTT
This sequence comes from Crocuta crocuta, assembly GCF_008692635.1. Lineage (NCBI taxonomy): Eukaryota > Metazoa > Chordata > Mammalia > Carnivora > Hyaenidae > Crocuta > Crocuta crocuta. Next base: position 10,063,871 of record NW_027527853.1, on the reverse strand, counting down.
TTAATCAAGGTTTGGAAGTTTCCAGATATTTTATTAAATATTTTTTCTGTCTCTTTTCTCATCTCTGTCCCATTATGGATATGTTGGTATGTTCTCTGGTGTCCCACAGACCTGTGAGGTTCTATTCATTTTTCTTCATTATTCTTTCTGCTCCTCAGACTGGGATAATCTTGATTGACCAATCTCTAATTTTCTTGATTCTTTACTTTTCCAACTCAGATATACTGGTCAGTTCCTCTGGTGACTTTTTAAAAAAATTTTAACATTTATTTATTTTTGAGAGACAGAGGTATTAGCAGGGGAGGGGCAGAGAGAGGGCGACAGAGAATCTGAAGCAGGCTCTAGGCTCTGAGCTGTTTGTCAGCACAGAGCCTAATGTGGGGGTCAAACTCACAAACCATGAGATCATGACCTGAGCTGAAGTCAGACACTCAGCCAACTGGCCATCCAAGTGGCCCCCATCTTGTCATGCTTTTAATTCTTTACATATGTTTTTTTAAATTATTTGAATATATGTATAATAACTGATACAAATTCTATGCATGGTAAGTACAAGACCTGTGCCCTCTCAAGGACATTTTCTATTGGCAGCTTTGTCTTTTCTTTTCTGTGTTTGTAGCATACTTTTTTGCATCTTGGTATGTCTCATAACTTTTTTGTTGTAAAATGGACTGGTGACTTCTCCTTTCCTCAGCTTTTCCTGTGCATGCACACAGGCTTTTAGATCTCCAGGAATATGTCAGTGCTTTTGAAAATTCCCTATGGTCTCCTAGTTCTCCAGGCTTTCTTTTTAAATTCCCTATCAGGTTCTAGTTTTTCTTAAATGAAATCACAGCCTTAAGTAGCTGAGATGTTGCCAGCATTCTGGTATTGGTTCAATACTGTCCTGGGAGTAGCTTTCCTCTGTGTCCTCCCTATTTCTCATCCCCAGCCGAGCTTAGATGAGCTCTGAGTCAAATCAAATAGCCACCACATTCTGTAAATAGAGATTTACCAGGGAGCTAAAAGTTCTGACAAAATATTGACTGTTCTCTGGAAGACTACTCTGTCTCTGTCTCCCTTGAGGACTTTTCCTCCCCAGAACATCTGCTAGCAGTAGGTGTGCCTTTGGTCCTGTCCTAAAATAACTTTTCATCTCACTGGACCTAGTCTCTCTGAATGCACTCATCCATTCATGGATCATGTATCCTCTCATGACTTTAAATATAAATCTCCCTCCCAGCACTCTGAGGATTTAAGCTCTCTCAATTGGACAGTTTCTCTTAAACATTCCTCTAGCAAGAACAAAAAAAAAATAATTTAAGAACTGAACATGAATTTTATGAACAAGATTTTTATGAACTCTTCCCTGCCCTGAGTCCTGAAATGGTTCATCTTCCTGTTTCTTCTATCAGTGACAGGAATTTCTTTACAAGGCAGTCCAAACAGGGTCTCCCTGTGCTTTTTCCTCCCACATCTCTGCCACTTCACATCCACATAGTTAAGGTTCCAAGCAGTGCTGTCCCTAAACTGTGTTTCAGGCTTCCTCTCCCTCTATCCACACTCTCATTGCCCCAGACTAGGCCACTTGCCTCAATTTCCCAGGCTGGGATAGAGACACCCCTGGCTTGTACTCTTGTGGTGCTCTGTAATGAACCCATCTAGAGTTCTTTCTTACCACTCTGAATTCTAATTATTCCTTGGTGATCTATCTTCCACCACAGAACATAATCTCCAGGAAAAGATGAGGTGTCATCTGTCCTTCTTCCCTTGGCTATGGAGGTTGGTAGGTACTCTAAAATATATGATAAATAAGTGAACATTAGTAGCAGTGACTGAAATTAATGACATTCAGTCAAATTATAAGTTTGGGTTATGGGCAGGGGTGGGGGGCGCGGGAGAGAATGGATGCTGGTTAATAAACACAATGAGTGATCCCCAAAATGCTTCTGAAAGTAATCAAATGTTCACCCCTGAGGTGTTCCCCAAATGCTTGTGAAAGAAAGGGCTCTGAGAACACCGTGAAACACTTGGCAATCATTCTCCACTCTGCAGAGTAACTTTGTGGTTCAGATGTAATTTTTAAAAAGATGTGACTAGACAGCTCAGGACCGCCATCTTTTTGGACTCCAAATCCTTGTTAGTTGGCTAGAAAACCCACAGAGACTTGACTTCAGTTTTCTTGAGAGTAGAAATGTGTTTCTTCCAGTTAATGGTAGGCCAAAGTATTTCTTTGCAAGATTTGAGCAAACTCTGCCTTAACAGTACCCAGAAAAACAGATAACCTTGACCACTGGGAATTTTAAATTTGAATTTGAAATTTCATTGGAAAAATAAAACATTCAAAGTACAAACACCTTTAAAAGGCATCTATCTGCACAATCTGGAATTTGCAGATAGACAGACTCTCCCACACTTGCACCCAAGGCTTGCTTTCTAGCAAGGCCTGAGAATAATATATTTATTTATCCCATCATACTGAATTGGATAGTGTCCTACTAAAATTCACATTGAGCTTAAAAAATAGAACATCATCCTTACTTTTGAAGACCCTAAGCATCCCTCCTCTACAACCAGAAGACCAATTTTAAAGGAAGAAATCTTGACAGAAATGCTACCTGTTGACAGAGTCTCTCTCCTCCCCATCACCCCCTAAGGAATCCCAAAGACTGGCTATTCCTTCCTGCTTTCTATCACCTAAAGTTCAGGCACATAGCCTGGATTTGGCAATCGGTTCCTTCCATTTAATACATTGGCTCTTGAGGGAGTGACACAAACACTCAGGGACACTCGAGAAAATATTTACAACAGCCAAAGGCCCAGTTGTGTCATCTGAAAAAATAGTTCCTGTGGCTGCTTTTTAGCCTGCTTTTTAGCCTCCTTTGGTTCTAGTCAGTTCTCCAAAATCTGCTCACCAACATTCTCATGAATTCCGGGAGTGTCTCCATATACAGCCAACAAATTCTTTTGCTGCTTACGCTAGCCAGAATCAATATCTGTTGCTTGTTATTAAACCTCTGCTCCCGTGCTCTCTCATAGTGGAAAATCCATTGCAACATGGCGGCTCCTATAGGACGAATCTCTGAGCTCCAGTCCTTGGCCCAACCCTGGACTAACCCTGGAATCAGCACCAGGAAATAGCTGTTGGCTAAATGGGGGCTGAGGGTTAAAAAAAAAAAAAAAAAATCTTGGGACTTAGACGGAAGGAATTCAGGAGAAGCCTTCCCAGCTCCGGGAACTCTGCCTGTCACAAGAGACGCCATTGTGTCTATTGATTTGGAGTCTCTGGCTTGGAATAAGGAGCACGAGTCACTTGTCTTTCTCTTCAGTAATACTGAACAGCTGCTCAGAAGTGAACACCAGAGGAAGCGCTTATAACCCCCTTCTCTAAATAAATGCAATAAAGATGACTTTCCCTTCATAAACCATGGTTAGGAAACATGCCAAAAGATCATTGTCTTCTCCCTGCTCTGGCAGCTCTCTGGCATCCTAGACAGCAAAGCAAGGGCACGTGTTCCCTGGGCAGCCCCAGCCCCACTCCAGACAGCTGCCATTCCTCTACCCCTGGGGCTGCAAGGTCGGGTGCTGTCAGGTTTGAAGCCCTCTGCCCCTCCGCAGAGGCAGGTCAGTCCCATCCTGCCAATTAATCCTTCCAAGGAGTAGTAACTGAGGGCTGAGGTCAGGCCGGGGTTCTGCAGTCTAATTAGTGCAACGGGCACAAGAACCCATTTGCCCAGCAGGTGGCCAAGGCTTTTGTTTGATGCCTGCTCACACCAAGTGCAAGGGGTAAAGGGGAGTACAGTGGAGGTACCAGAAGGGGTCAGAGAAGACCCACTGAACAGGTGTTCCTGGAGCTGAGTCTTGATGTCAGATCAATGGGAAATGCAGGCTGGATGTTTCAGATTGAAACACAATTTGAGCAAAGACACAATGGCCAGGAAGGAGTCAGGATGAGAAGGCAGAATTGCAAGTTGTCTGTGATTGAAGCAAGTCTTCCGTCAGTGGACCAGGAGTGGGCCTTCCTTTCTGAGAGATCTGGGGGACCAAGCCTGAGTCAGTCTCCACTTGGAAACACTGGAGTGGAAGGACCCCTTGCCCAGGGGAGAATCTTCGACATGGGAGCCATGACTCTAGCCAGTGCCTGATGCTTTCCCACAAGGCTGGACACAGGCCTTTCTTTACAGGACTGGGCTGAGACAAGTGAAATGCCCAATAAAGAGACTCATCAGGCATGGTAGCCCTCAGCCGGGCAACAGAGCTTCATCAGTTCATTCGCCCAACATTTATTGCGTACCCATGGTGTACTGTGTCAAGGGTAGCTGGTCCAAAAGTAACTGATACACATTCTTTACAGAAATGTCACTAAATATATGTGACTAGAAAAGATATGGAAAGAACATTTAATGATTTAGAGAAGAAATATACTCCATAGGAGAAGGCAAGTTACAAATATGTTGTACACAGAATAATGGTATTTTCTGTAAGAGAAAAGCTTCCTTGGGCACCTGGCTGACTTAGTCAGTTGATCATCTGACTCTTGGTTTTGGCTCAGGTAATGACCTCATGCTTCATGGGTTCAAACCCTGCATCAGGCTCTGTGCTGACAGCATAGAGCCTGCTTAGTATTTTGCCTCCCTCTCTCTTTGCCCCTCCCCCGCTTAGTCGCAATCTTTCTGTCTCTCAAAAATAAGTAAATAAACATTAAAAAACATTATTTAAAAGAGAAAATCTTCCTTTCTACATATAAAGACATGGATATTGGAACGATATATAGATAATAACAATACACACACACTACATGCATTTTCTCTGAGTGGGAGTATTACAGGTGATTTACAATTTCTTCACTATATCCATCTTCCAGATTTTCTACAATGCATGTGTATAATTTTGAATATGGAAAAAAAATAAAAGAAAAAATTTAAGAACAACAACAACAACAACAACAACAAAACACAGCCCTGAGTTGCCAGAAATGCTCAGTGTCAGGGTTGGACTCAGTCACACCCACATAGAAGTGGGTTGATGGATAGTAAAAGACTCTGGAACCTATTTCAATCTTTTATTTATGAGGCAGTTACCCTATTTAGTTTTAGCACACAGCTACTAGCCTATTTTGTGGGCTGTGGTTCCAATGACAGTTTAATTGTCAGGGCTTTTGCTGTCTCATTTAGGTCTGTTTGTTTATCTGGTGCTTCTGGGGCTCCCACTGAGCCTTGCTGGTGCTACCTGAGGAGACAGGTGTGTCTCCAGATGGGACACCGATGTCTCCTGGCAGGTAGGGGAGTTCACGTCCAAGGGGACAAGAGGTTTCTTTGGCCAGATGCTTATTATGACAAGATTCCTTTATTGTGATAGTGACTCCCAGTTGCCCTAGGGTTTCTAGTGGTAGAACAGGGTCTTAGCCTTCTGGGGACAAAGAAGGTAGCTGTGTGTGTGTGTGGGGGGGGTCCCTCTTGCCTAAGCCCCCAGATCCGGGAAGCCTATCAGTGGAGGAGCTACTTCTCAAGGGTGGGGTAGAGAGCTCTGACCTTGGCTGTTTATTGAAAACGGGGCTCCTGATTGATCTCCCTGGCATGTGGTGTTATAGGAACCCTCCTTCCACACAGGAAGAGAAGAGCCCACTGGGTGCCTCCTGTGTTAGGTGGGGAGTGGGAAACACTGGGTCTGGGTCTCCTTCTTCGGCTGGAGGGGATGGGGACCTAAGACGCTGTGCCACTGAGTTCTTCCCCAGTCCTGGGGCCTCACTTCTCCTTCTTCCCACCTGTCAGTGTGCTGGGTGACTGCCTGCTGTGTTAGTTCCAGAGCCCAAAGCCTTGCTTAGCAGAGAGGACAGGGAGAGCTGGGTCTTTGCCATCTCCTCCAAAACACAAGCCCTTCCCGCTCAGTCTCCTTCACTTCTTCTTTTTCCTTCATCTAATCCTGTATACTCTCCGTTGAGGTATAGTTCACCTACTGGAAAGGTCACCCATCTAACGTGAACAGTTTGGTGACTTTAGTACAGTTACCAGCTTGTGCAGCCAGCACCTCGTGTCATTCTGGAGCATTTTCATCAGCCCAGAAGGGAAGCCAGTATCTATTAGCAGTCACTGGGTCCCCTTCCCACCACCCTCCCCCCGCCCCGGCAACCACAAATCTACCTTCTGTCTATTGGGATTTGTCTTTTCTGGGCATTTCACATAAATGGAATCATAGAATGAGCGGTGTTTTGTGATGGGCTTCTTTTGCTTTGCATAATATCTTCAAGGTTCGCCCATATCATAGCACATAATACTTCATTCTTTTTATTTGCAAATAATATTCCATTAAATAGATTCCATTTTGTGTGTCCATTCATCACTTGGATTTTTAAGTTGTTTCTGCTTTGGGGCTATTATCAATAATGCTGCTATGGGCACGCATGCACAAGTTTCTGTGTGGACGTATATTCTTATTTTTCTTGGTTTTATGCCTAGGAACAGAATTGCTAGCACATATGGATGCAGTACTGACATATGCTACAACATGGATGAACCTTAAAAGCATTATACCAATTGTGAGAAGCCCAGCCGTGTACTGCATGATTCCATTTATATAAATGTCCACAATTGGAAAATCCATTGAGGCAGAAAGTTCGATTTGTGGTTGCCCCATGATGGTGTTATGGCTGGGGAGGAAGGGTGACTTCTAATGTGTATGAGATTTGGGGAGAAGTGAGGAAACTATTCTCAGGTTGACTGTAATCATGGTTGCACACTTCTGTGAATATACTAAAAGCCATTGAACTGTACACTTTACCTAGGTGACTCATATGGAATGTGAATTATATCTCAATAAGGCTGTTCTTCAAAAGAACAGAAGGGAGAGAGGAAAGGAGGGAGGTGGAGAGTCAGTGTGGGGAGACAGAGCTGGGCCCCTCCCCCACCCCCACCCTGTGCCCTCGGGGCGAGTTGTCAGTGTTTCTGAGAGCCACAAAGCTCTGGCCTCGTGTGTCATCTGAAGCAGGGACTGCTGTAAATCACTGGCTCAGGCTCCGAGGAATGACTCTGTAAACAGGCTCCAGCAGCCTCAGCTATGTGGTCATTACCGCTTTATTGATCCTCAGATACCTTCTGGGGATTGAGTTGCTTGGGACTTCTCTACTGGCCTTGTAAGTCTCCCTGTGCAAGTCGGTGCCCCGTTTCCCAGCCCAGGATTCCTGGCGACCCCAATCTTCCTGCTGTAAATGTCAGAGATGATAAAGTGGGGCCAAATCTCCGGCAGGAAATGGTGGAAACATTACCTCTGAAATGGAGGGAACAGGACTGGGCAGCATTCTGGGGGATTCCTGAGCGATGTTCTCCCCAGGTGCCCAGGGGTCAGGGGGACGGACCGGCAGAAGAAAGGATGAACAGAGATTAGACTGGGGGGCTTTTGCTTTTTGAGAACACTTCTGTCCAGGTGGCTTGCACCCACCACATGCCAGACACAGCAGAGGGAAGTGACAGATTCTATTAGAAATTAAAGGTTCAGGACACGTACAAAGTAAGTAAGGTACATGTGCTTCTTCATAAACAGAACGTTGGTGGCATTGAGCTAACGCAGGAGCCGACACCAGGGTGAGGACCTGCACCAGGCTTGGGGTCCCCCAGAGCAGCAGGGAGCAGCAGAACAAGCATGAAAGCTGCTCCCCACCCCCACTGCCCTGGCTTCACAGGAGCCCCACATTCACAACCCTGCTTTCCTAGCAATTACTCTTACTTGGGATAATTTAGTAGTTTTCAAGATCCCCACGTGCCTCGTCTCTTATTTGGTGACACAAGAGATCGGTGGTACCGGAGGGGACAGGGATGAGCATCTCCTGGTACGGAGAGGGAAATGAGCTCAGAGAGGCTGGGGTCCTAAATGATCCATCTTCACAATCTGGTGTCATGGGGTCACTGTTATAGCTTGTCAGAGAGGCCCAGCTTCCCGCTGACGCCATTACCCAAACACCCTTGTGGTTCTCAGCCCCTTTGCCCTCATGACTGTGAAAGTCTGGCTGTACCCAAGCCAGGCATTCAGTGGTCAAGATGCTCCACATATGCCAGGACCCTAACTGGCCACCGAGGGAGCCTTGGCCTCTCATCACACAGGCATGGGAGCCGGTGAACCATGGAGCGCACACTCTCGGGGTGCAGGGTCTGGTGGTGCACAGAGTGGGGGATCAGCAGGGCAGAAGGAAACCCAGCAGCCAGAATGTGCACCGACCCACGGTGGG